>NW_017732636.1:174737-202819 GCF_001890085.2 Hipposideros armiger
CCGTAGGGGACAGGGTACGTATGGATTATATGGATTACGCCCCCTTCCCACGTGATTCTGGGGCCCAGCGCAGGGCAGTCATCCAAAGTATCCAGCAAATATTACTAAAGAACGCCACACCTCACCCTATGGCGGCCAGCTACCAACTTTCTTTCCCAATTATCAGAGAAAGGAAACAAGGGTCGGCGGCCAGGGCCTTGGAGAGAGAGGGGGCCGGCAGGGGGCGTGGTCCCACCAGACGCAGCTGAGGGGGCGGGGTGGAGACGGGATTTGGAGGCAACGCCAGGGCTGGAACAAAGACTAGCGCAGAGACAAAGCCCCACGGCCCCCAGCCCCCTCCGGGAACAAAGGCCACGCCCGGCCATCCTGGGCCAGGCACGCCTCCGCCGCCACGAGCAGGCGCCTGAGGAGCTAAGTGAGGGAGGCTGCGCCTGCTCCACCTGCGGCCTAGGGCCTCGGGGCGAGCCGGGAAGACTCCGAGCAGTAGTATCTTGCGGCTGGACGCCCATGCCCCCAGGCTTTGCATCCTCTCAAGAGCCGACCCCCTCAGACAGGATTCACTCCTCCAACCCTGCTTCCCTCCTTAGATCGCCACCACCGTTGAGGTTCGGTTCGGCCACCTGGAAAAGCATCCAAGTCGGCATTAGCTGCTGGCTGGAGACGGGAAAGGGCGCTTGGTGGGCCAGGCGTGAGCTCAGACTCGCCGCTCTGTAACCCCTTGGGACCTATTTGATTTGGGCAGGTTTCAGTGTTTCTCACGTTAAACAACGAAAAGGTTAAAGCCGAAAAGTCAGCCTGCCGGCTCAGAATACAACCTCCTTCTGGGACGGGAACTCTCCGCCCCTCTCTCCGGCCCGCCGTCTCCTCCAAGTCTCGGCCCCGCCCCCCTCCTGAATGCCTATTAACGCTGCGACTGGAGACTCCTCCCGGCCGCCAAAGGGGCGGGGATTGAAGTGGAGGCCTGGACGGCCAATACGCGTGCGTTCCACAGCGGCGTGACGATAGGGCAGGAGGCGAGGTAGCGCACTCTCTAACAACCGTGAGCGCGGACTAAGTGGCGGCAGTAACGTCACTAATGTCCCGCCCCTGCCGCACGGGCGGCGCCGAGGTGGTACCAGCGAAGATAGGAGGATCCAATTTAGGCGCGTGCGTACTCGCTGCCTCGTCTACAGCGATCTGCCCGGGCCCCGCCCCCAAGCTCAAGGCACCCAGCGCGCGTGCGCAGCGGCGTCGGCGCCAGTTATTTCTGTCCCGCCCCCCGACCGGAGCTCTTTCTGCAAGCGGGCGCGCGGGTGAGCGGTTGTTCGTGTTGTGTGTGTGTGTGTGTATGTGTGTGTGTGTGTTGGGTTTCTGTACCCATTGAGAAGGAAGCGCGGGCGGCGGCGGGAGCTGAGCAGGCAGCGGCTGGCCGTGCCTCGGCAGCGCCCTGCGCGCAGCGGGCGGAAGCCCAGGCGGCGCGTGGCGGCGGTCGGCCTCGCGGCGGCGGCGGCCGCGACCCAGCAGTTGGCGGCGAGTGTGTTTGCGCCTGCGCGGCGGGCCCTGTGCCCCTCCTCCCCCCTGGGCGCCCCCGGCGGCGTGTGAATGGACAGCCGCCTCGGGCAGCCCGGGCTCGGGTGAGGGCTCAGCGGGCGGCGAAAAGCGCTCCCCGGCCGCAGCCGCGGCCGCAGCCTCGGCCTCGGCCTCGGCCTCGGCCTCGGCCTCGGCATCGGCATCATCGCCCGCTGGGGGCGGCGGCGAGGCGCTGGAGCTGCTGGAACACTGCGGCGTGTGCCGGGAACGTTTGCGGCCCGAGAGGGAGCCGCGCTTGCTGCCCTGTCTGCACTCGGCTTGCAGCGCCTGTCTTGGGACCCCGGCGCCCTCCGTAGCCAACAGCGCGAGTGACGGCAGCGCGGCGGGCGACGGAGCGGGTGGGTACTGTCGGGCCCCTCCTTCCACCCAGCAGCCTTCTGTCCGGACCTGGCGTGCAGATTGGGTGTTTGTGCTCAGCGTGGTGGTGGCGGGTGAATCGGCTAGGCGAGAGGATAGGGTCCCGGAGAGTGCTCGGCTGGGAGCTGAGATGGGGCGTGCACTTAAAGTTCGATGGAAGAAGGGTTTGGCTCCTGTTATGGGAGTGGAGATCCGGCCCAGCATGGGATGGTGATGGAGGCCCGGGTCCAGTGGGGCGATGGGGTTATAGTCTGGATGTGAACATGGAATGGTTTCAATCGTTTTTACTCTTACCAGTGGTGGACTGTCCTGTGTGCAAGCAGCAGTGCTTCTCCAAAGATATTGTGGAGAATTATTTTATGCGCGACAGTGGCAACAAGGCTGCCACTGATTCCCAGGATGCGAATCAGGTATGTTCAGTTCTAGCAACCATCAGATGGTCTTGGGCAATGGGGAGGGGTCACCAGCTCAGGGGCATGGTTATATCTCCAAGGTTTACTCTTCTGACACTGGGAGCATCTGGGCAGGCTATCTAGGCTAGGTAAAGGCACCACTTAACGTTTCTTGGATAGTAAATGTGGGCCTTTCTGGTGGTTCTGTTTCCTGACTCTGCCTTTTTCCTGCTAGTGCTGCACTAGCTGTGAGGATAATGCCCCAGCCACCAGCTACTGTGTGGAGTGCTCTGAGCCACTGTGTGAGACGTGTGTGGAGGCACACCAGCGGGTGAAGTACACCAAGGACCACACCGTTCGCTCCACTGGTACACAAGGCGGAAGGGGGGGCCCCGGGCTGCTTTTCTACATAAGTCCTCAGCTGCTCATGTGGGTTTCAGATGGTGGATGTGTCCCAGGAGCTTCACTAGGGGGCACTACCTGAAAGGCCTGATGGCAGAACTCAAAATCCGGAGGTTGGGGCTCTGGTATGCGATCTGCTGGTCCAGGTGGGGGGTGGGAGGAGGCCCCAGGCAGGGGGCAGGAGAAGTGCACAGGGACATACCTTATTGTGCCTCAGGGTATGCAGAGGGTTCAAGGAAGCTCATCAGGGGGCACCCCCCCAACCCCCTCACCCCCACCCTGAGTTTTCCGTGTGCAGACCGGGAAACGCAGGGTGTTCGGAGAGGGATGTGAGGGGCCTCCTTGACCTGGGGTTCCCTCGCACCTGCTATAAGGCTCTGTAGGAGAAAGGCCTCTGGGCCACAGTGTCTTGACAAGCTGTGAGGGCCCTCAGGCTGTTACTGACAGTCCTGGCAATGTTTTATCTTTGGGGTGTAGATTTCTCAAAGCGCAGCTGGCTATTTTCAGACTTTCTGTGAATGTGCTGGTAGTGGTATGGTGAGCGACTTACTAGTTTTCTGAGTCTAGCCCAGTTTTTGGTCTACAATTTCTCAGAGTGACCTTTTGATAGTTGTCACTGGCAGCTCCAGCACAGGGGACAGTACTGGTGGGAAGATGAGGATGGCAAAGGTTAGAGTGCAGGACGAGTTAACATTGAAGGAGCTGAGGCCTGGTTTGTATTTTGGTCACATATCTCAGGCTGGGTTGGTATAGCCAGAATGTTTTTGGGATTGGGGAGAAAAGTGGAACAGACTCCCAAGCAGCTTTCTGACGATGACAGGCTCTGGGTGGGGAGGGTGTTGTCAACGTGGTGTATTCATCTTTGGGTTACAGCACCGGGACCTCCCCCCTCTCCCCTAAGGGGGCCTGACACCATTTTGAGAGTCCTGGTTTGACACCTCATCTCTGCCAGTCTGAGGAGGCTCTGCAAGGCCGCCTGTGGGCCTTGGCTTGTAAGGTCTATGGCCTTCTCTTTTTTTTTTTTTTTTTAAAGATTTTTGTGGAATTATGGGATGGGAACAGTGCTGGGGAATTGGGGGAAGGGGAACAGACAAGTTGCTGTCCTTTTGTTCTTCAGTCTAGTTGTGGAGGACGTTGCTTCACTGGCCCAAGTTGGCACCATCATTGCGCCTCTTCCCGGGCGAGGCAGATCAGTCGCCGGCTTCTGGACGGCCGCTCACTGCAGCTGCTGGCCGCTCACGCTGGCTGCTGGCTACACACAGTAGCCCATGGCAACCCACTGCCACAGGGGCTGCAGCCTACGCCGTTGCCGGCGACTCAAGGCAGCCCAGCTCCAGGTTGAGCTGTTGTTCAGCATCTTAGCTGTGGAGGGCAGTGTCACTGGCCCTCATATGTGGGATCCGAACCGGGGCCCTCTGGCGTCCCAAGCCAGTTCTTAACCATCGCGCCACTCGGCCGGTCCTCTGTGGCCTTCTCTTATCAAAGAAGAGGGAGGTCCGCAGGCGTGGCTCCTGAGGAAGCTGCCTGAGTGGTGCCTCTAGGCCCTGATTCGCTTTCTGTCTGTGCCAGAAAGCAAATGTTCTTCGTGCCCGGGATGCCTCAGTAGCCAGAAAGCCCCCCTGCTGGACAGAGCCTGCTGTGAGTGGAAGAGAAAGGGAACCGAGTGGGGGGTTCGGAGGCGGAGGAGCTCTTTTTGAGTGTCCACCTGGAGAAGGTTCCAGAGAGGGACCAGCAGGGGGGAGGTCTCCTGTCAAAGGCCATCATCCTCACTGCCAGAAGCTGGAGGGGGGTGGTCTCTTGGTTAGGCTTGGGACAGGAAGTTTTTAGAGCAAGGGTCTGGTCGCTCGGACCTGTGCTCTTGCAGGGCCCCTGGGTTTTTCCAGTAGGTAGCCCAGGGCTGCAGGACAGGCAGGAAGTGAGGCCCGCAGTTGGACACACTGAGGTTGGGCTCCCTCCTTACTGTACTCGTTCCCTAGGGCCAGCCAAGTCCCGAGATGGCGAACGCACAGTGTACTGCAGTGTGCACAAGCATGAACCCCTCGTGCTGTTCTGTGAAAGCTGTGACACCCTCACCTGCCGGGACTGCCAGCTCAATGCCCACAAGGACCACCAGTGAGTCCTGCGGGGGTGGGGGCGTGGGGGCTTTTTTGTCCAGCGCCCAGGCCCACCTCTGTCTGCCCTCAGGTACCAATTCCTGGAGGACGCAGTGAGGAACCAGCGCAAACTCCTGGCCTCTCTGGTGAAGCGGCTTGGGGATAAGCACGCCACCCTCCAGAAGAACACCAAGGAGGTTCGCAGCTCGTAAGTGGATGTCAGGGCCACAGGGCGTCCCCCAGGTGAGGCCTGCCCAGCTGGTCCTAACCTGAACGGCTTGCTCCCCAGGATTCGCCAAGTGTCTGACGTGCAAAAGCGCGTGCAGGTGGATGTCAAGATGGCTATCCTGCAGATCATGAAGGAGTTGAACAAGCGGGGCCGCGTGCTGGTCAACGACGCCCAGGTGCTCTGGGTGGTGGGAGGGTCCTGGGGACTGGCCCCCTCTGCTGGTTGCTGGCCCCATGCTTAGTGGGAGGGTCCTGTGGATTTTATCTCTCCCCGCTGGTTTCTGATGGCCTCCCCCCCTGCAGAAAGTGACTGAGGGGCAGCAGGAGCGCCTGGAGCGGCAGCACTGGACCATGACCAAGATTCAGAAGCACCAGGAACACATCCTGCGCTTCGCCTCCTGGGCCCTGGAGAGTGACAACAACACAGCCCTGTTGCTCTCCAAGAAGCTGGTGTGTGCTGGGGCAGCAGGTGGGGTGTAGGCAGGTGCCTTCAGCCTCCTGTGGCCTGGTCACCACTATGCTCACACATGCCCTGCCCCCAGATATACTTCCAGCTGCACCGTGCCCTCAAAATGATCGTGGATCCTGTGGAGCCACACGGCGAGATGAAGTTCCAGTGGGACCTCAATGCCTGGACCAAGAGCGCGGAGGCCTTTGGTTGGTCCTTGTCTGTCCCCACGCTGCTCCTTGCCAGCACCTAGGCACTGTGCCTCATGTCTCCCTCTTTCCTGCAGGCAAGATCGTGGCAGAGCGTCCTGGCCCCAACTCCACAGGTCCTGCGCCCATGGCTCCCCCACGGGCTCCAGGGCCCTTGAGCAAGCAGGGCTCTGGCAGCAGCCAGGTGAGCAGAGGAGGGTCCTGGGCGGGCAGATGGTGTGGTTCTCTGAGACACCTGCCCACTGAGACCCAGCCTGCTTTATCCGCAGCCCATGGAAGTGCAGGAAGGCTTTGGCTTCGGGTCAGGTGAGTGGGTGTGCTGGTAGGTGGGAGATCCCAGAGCTCTAGGCCACCCCAGCCCACTGTCCCTTTTCTGTCTTTGAGCAGACGACCCCTACTCAAGTGCAGAACCCCATGTGTCGGGCGTGAAACGGTAAGTGTGGTTGTCCTGGGAGAGTGGGTAGATGTAGGGATAGAGGTGTTGACGCCCAGCTATACCCACAGGTCCCGCACAGGTGACGGTGAGGTGAGTGGCCTCATGCGCAAAGTGCCACGGGTTAGCCTGGAGCGCCTGGATCTTGACCTCACGGCTGACAGCCAGCCACCAGTCTTCAAGGTCTTCCCAGGCAGCACCACGGAAGACTACAACTTGATCGTCATTGAGCGTGGGGCTGCGGCCGCTGCTGCTGGACAGCCAGGGACTGCGCCCCCTGGTGCCCCTGGTGTCCAGCCTCTGCCTGGCATGGCCATCGTCAAGGTGAGCTTGACCCCAGGTGACCACAGCTGGGAAATGACCACTGCTGCCTAGACCTGCACCACTGCTGAACACCCGTCACTTCCTTTTAGGAGGAAGAGACAGAGGCCGCTATTGGAGCCCCACTTGCTGCCACTGAAGGCCCCGAGACCAAGCCTGTGCTGATGGCCCTGGCAGAGGGCCCTGGTGCTGAGGGCCCACGCCTGGCCTCACCGAGTGGCAGCACCAGCTCAAGCCTGGAGGTGGTGGCTCCAGAGGGCACCTCAGCTCCGGCTGGTGGTCCGGGTGCCCTGGATGACAGTGCCACTATCTGCCGCGTCTGCCAGAAGCCAGGCGATCTGGTCATGTGCAACCAGTGCGAGTTCTGCTTCCACCTGGACTGTCACCTGCCTGCCTTGCAGGATGTGCCAGGGTGCGAGGCTGTGGGTGCTGGGGTGATGGGCTGGCCAGGGTGGGGGCAGCTCCTCATTTTTTGTCCCCTCCAGGGAGGAGTGGAGCTGCTCACTCTGCCATGTGCTACCTGACCTGAAGGAGGAGGATGGCAGCCTGGACACTGGTGACAGCACTGGAGTGGTGGCCAAGCTGTCACCAGCCAACCAGCAGGTGAGGATGGGGCCTTTCCCTTGGTTGTTAAATAGCTCCATGCCCCGCCCCTGCTGACATTCTCTATACTGTTTCTCGCTATAGAAATGTGAGCGTGTCCTGCTGGCCCTGTTCTGCCACGAGCCTTGTCGGCCCCTGCACCAGCTGGCTACTGACTCGAGCTTCTCCTTGGTGAGTCCTGGCACTTGCGGGGAGTCCTGGGCAGGACTGGGCACCCTGCCTCACCTGCTGCCTGTGGCCTCTTACTGTAGGATCAGCCTGGTGGCACCCTGGACCTTACCCTGATCAGGGCCCGCCTCCAGGAGAAGTTGTCACCCCCCTATAGTTCCCCCCAGGAATTTGTCCAGGATGTGGGCCGTATGTTCAAGCAATTCAACAAGCTGACAGAGGTGAGCCTATGGAGGAGGGCAGGGGTAGGGGTGAGGCTTGGGGAGGGGAGGGTCCAGGAGGGCTGGAACCCACCCTGCCACCCACCTTGCTCAGGACAAGGCAGACGTGCAGTCCATCATTGGCCTGCAGCGCTTCTTTGAGACTCGCATGAACGAGGCCTTCGGTGACACCAAGTTCTCTGCTGTGCTGGTGGAGCCCCCGCCCCTGAGCCTGCCTGGTGCTGGCCTGAGTGCCCAGGAGTTGTCCAGTGGGTCTGGTGATGGCCCCTGAAGCTGGGCCCCTTGAGCTAGCTCAGCCTATCTGTCCTGTTACCCCTGCCCTTCCCCCTCTGGTGGCCTGGCTCCCACTCCTTGGTACCCCCTTCCCCAGCCCCTCACAATATGGTTTTTACTTCTGTGGATTTAATAAAAACTTCACGAGTTCAAGCCTTGCTTGGTGGGGGCAGTGTCCTGGGGCTTGGTCTCTGCCTGCAGCTCTCTCACCAAGCCCTGGTGGGCCCTGCAGGGGTAGGGCGTCCCTTCTGGACCCTCTCTGATGTGGGGAGTCTCAGGTGAGTGGGAGGGTACCCTGTGGGCAGGCACGGGGAAGCCTGTTATGTGCTTGGTGGTGACTCCTCTTCCTGAGTGCCTCCTGGACTTGGCATGACCAGACAGGGCACCAGTGAGCTTGGTGGGCTGAGGTGCTAGAATTCTAGGGTATTGGGAGCCTGCGGTCTGGGGAGTGAGCATAGCGTTGAGGCCAAGGCACTAGAGGCCTGGAACGGATGCTGCAGCTGGACCTACGATTCCCAAGTGTGAACATGCGTGGGCTTGGCCTGTACCTCTGCCCTCCCTAACCCACAACCCAAGTAATCTGGTACTTGTCCTCTTGACAGGCATGCTCTGAGTGATTCAGGCCCCGAGACCTACTGAGGCCAGTCACATAGGCCCAGAAATAAGTGTCCAATGTCTTTTATTACAGGGTACAATAAAAGTGGGTGTCTTATTACAGACAGGGTACAGTGAAAGTGGGTGTCAGCGGCCTGGGGTGGCATGGGGCAGTCAGTCCCTCCGCAGGTTCTTGAGCCGTTCCTCCAGGTCTGCATCTGCATCCACAAGGGCTGACGCCGTGGCCTCTGCCTTCTTCCCAGTGGCAGCCACACTGAGTGAGCCTCCAGTGGATGGGAGGTCTGCAGAGAGATGGGGGTTAGAGCTCCTTGTGGGAGACCGTGTTGGGAGGGAAAACCAAGCCCAAGCCGTGGGCACTCACTGGACAGCTCATCTGTCAGGCTCAGACCCAGCTCATCCAGGACCTGGGACACAACGGCATCACTGGAGGAGAGAAGAGGAACTGAGGGTCAGGCATGAGGGGCAGGTCTGCTCCCACCCCCACTGGATGTCAGTACCTCTCCTCTTCATCTTCCTCATCGCCCATGGCATCGTCAATGGCATCATTCATCATCTCCTCTTTCATGTCCATTATCTCTGCCTGCCGCTCAAACTCCATCATGATCTTCTGGATCTGAGGCAGCTTGAGCTACAAGGTGTGTGTGTGTGGGGTGGGGGGAGAAGGGGTAGGCAGTGAGCCTAGTAGTCCTTGACGGGTACAGGGGTTGGCACCTGGGGGGAAGGGACAGGAACAGGCCTACCTACCTGTCTGTTCATGGTGCCCATGGCTTTGGTGACGCCCTTCATGGCTTGTGCCATGGAGTTGTTGGACTTGAGTGTCTGAATCTTGAGGGATACAGCCTGGATGTTGGCCCGCATCAATACAAACTTGCGCACATAACGCCGTGTGCGTACCAGGTCCTTGGCCATGATGCGCACTGCATCCTGAGGAGATGGGACAGGTGGCAGGCAGAGGCCCTGTGGCTAACCCCAGCAGCCACTGCTCCCTCCTCCCAATCTGGTCCACAGGGTCCTCTGTGAGCTTCTCTGACCTGTGAATGCTGGGCCATACAGTCACTGCCTTGACTTAAACAGAGTCCTGTCCTCGCCACCTCATAGAAGCCTGGCAGTCATAGGCCTACTCAAAGCCAGCTTTTTACTTCTCTCCAGACCTCTTCCTTGCCTTGTCCATCCCAGGAAATGGCACCTCCTCAACCCAGCTGCTCAGGCCCAAACTGTCACCCATCACAGGCTCTGCTCACTCCTGGTTAAGGCAGTGTCTCCTCATGGCCCTCAGGTCCAAGTACCCCACACCATGTCCTTCCTGCAGCAAATGCTTTGGCTCAGCTTCCACTGTGGCCTGTACTGAGTGGTCTGAGCTCACTCAGCACTACTTCATCTAACACTTGCTGCCTGGATCTTCACAGGCACAATCTGTATTACTCATGGTTCGGCTCTGATAATCACTTCCTGGGAGGGGCCATTTTCCTCGAAGCATCTATTGGTGTCCTGTACCACTTGCTAAAGTCAGCAGTGGTTGGCCCTGTGTCCCAGCACCTACCAAACAGAACTCACCATCTGCCCCTGCTTGGCCATCTTCTTGATGTCTGCAATGATTTTCTTCTCCTGGGTCTCTAGCTTCTGTCGCTCACGGTCTAGCTCTCGCATGGCCCGGTTCAGGGCCCGTTGGTTCTGCCGCAGTAGCTCCTCTGGTGTCTTCCGGCGCCCAAACAACAGGTCCATGGCAGCAGGAGCCCGTCAGGGGTGCCTGGGACAAGGGCAAAACCAAGCTGCAAGGCGGCAAGAAAAGTGGCCAGAGGCACAACCAGGGTCACAACGTATGGGGGGCGGGGGAGGCCAAAACAGTGCAGCCCAGAAATATTGTAGCCCAGGGACACAAATGGGGACATCCATAGCGTACCCACACCAGCCCCATCCCCATCCCCATCACAGCCCCAATGGAGGCGCAAGGCTTCATGAAGCCTCCCTCTTCAGACCGGGAGGTGAGATCATGTCTGATGCACTGAGACTGGAGGTGGATGTGTGTGGATGCACCGGGGACATTTGGGACCCTGAGCAACAAGGACGGCAGTTGTGGGGGCTTGTGAAGGCAGAGCAGGACAGTGTATGGATGACATTCGTACTGGGGGTCGGGGTGGTCCTTGAATGCTGAGGGAACTTGGTTGCTGAGAATACGGTTGGGGGAGGTCGGAGACCCCTGTACCCTGAGGACGATATGATGAACCTTAGGGCGCCCTGTAAACCCAGGCCAGGGTCTGGAGTCTTCGGGGACTCCTGAACATTGAGAACAGGACGGTGGACACTGGGGGGCTTTGCACATCCAGGACAGAGTCTCGGAGCGTTAGGGGTGCTGTGCACCAACAGCAACGCGGCGTAGGGCACCCCAATGGCGAGGCCAGGGTCCCAGTAAATAGCGAGGTCCTCGACGCCGGGGCAGAGTCCCTCGTTCTTGGCAGCCCATGCGCCCCCTCACCCCCGGACCCATGGCCCAACAGAGGCCACTCACCAGAGCTGGGACAGGGGCCCGCTTCCGTGCCTCTCGTTCTGATCCCAGGCGCGCCCACCGACAGCCCCTCGGTTCTGTCGCCTCCGTTTCCGGATTAAACGACCTGACGTCACACGCCCCTCCCGTACCCGGAATGCTGGGAGGTGGCAAGAACGCGCGTGCGCACACGCCCTGGAACAGGCCGGAGCGCATGCGCATGCGCACCATCTTCCGTTTCTCTGCGGCAGTCCTGAGGGTGTGCCACACTTTCGCGTTCCGCCTCAGGCAGCCCGGTCACGCCCGTAGCCCCAACCCGCAGGGTTGGTGCACCTTCTGACACCTTCCCCTCAGCCACCCCACAGGTCATGCGTCCCACATCACACCCACTGACTTCTCCCTGATGTTTTTGGGCCTCAGGCACCTGGTAACACCAGGCAGGGTCCTCCTCTGCGGGTCCACCATGGCAGGTGGGGACGGAGGTGGAGATGGCGCCCTTTCCCCTAAGCTGGTCTGCCGGCCAGAAAGCCAGTGGTTGCTGGATTCCACCCCTGCCTCATCCCAAATTGGGATGCATCCCGCCCTGCCCAAGGCTTGGGGCTTGATCTCCCCACTGCCCCTGGCAATGGACAGCCTGCTGAGGGGTGCCCCAATGCCACCTGGGACCACACACCTTCCGGTACTCTTGTCCAAGAAGCCTTGGTGGATATCACCTGCCCCTCCCCGCCCACAGAAGGAAGAGGCAGAGGCCATGCAGTAACATTCCCCTTTAATAGCCTGGTGGGACCTCCAGTGGTGGAAGGATGGGGTGGCAGGGCCCAGGCCACCCAGTCCCCTTGGCCACCCACCCCAGAGCCCAAAGTGGGGGGTTGGACAGCACCCAGCAGGGGGCTAGACAAGCCAATTCATTTCCCATCGCTGAGCAGGTCGGGGCAGATAGCGCCGACCTTAATCACATGGTGGTTAACAAAAAAAAATAACTAGGAGCGGGTGGTAGGGAGAGGAGGCAAGGCCAGGGCATGGGATTTCCCCCACCTGCCACCCCATGCTCCCCACCTGTGGCCCCCAATAAATATTTGCAGGGGACGCCGGGGCTAGTGGCCCTGGCAGGGGTGGGTAGGCGCCAACCCTATTTCAGGCAGCGCTCGAAGTAGGTGGAGCCGATGTAGCCACCTCGCATGGAGCGCTGCACATTCTGCTCAAACAGCCGCCGGTTGTTCTGTAGGACCTCAGCGGCCTCCTTGTTCAGCGGGTCTTCAGGGTTGGGCTCCTGTGGCCAGTATTGACAGGGGTCAACAGGCCCAAGGGGCAGAAGGCCAACCACCCCAAGCCCTACCCACCCAGCCCTACTCACCAAGAAGAGATACTGCAGGCCATAAATTATGGAGTTTATCGTAAGGACTGGCTTCCAGTCCTCTCTGTGGGCAGAAAGCATCAGGTTCAGGGGCTGGCGAGTGGGCAGCTGCCACACGCCCTGCTGGAACTGGACAAGTCAGGCCCAGGGCGTGGGACAGTGCGGATGTGAGCGGCAAGGGGGAGGGTGCAGAGTAGGCCAGGGAGAAAGCCAAGGTCTAGCCATGAGGAAGAAAACATGGAGATGAAGAGATAGATGGACACAGACCACAGGGGGAGGGAAGGAACACTGGTTCAGTGCAAGGCTATGAAGGGGGCCTGGCAGGCAGGGCTGGGTAGAGCAATGGAGGGCCAGCGCCCTCACCTGAGGATGTTGAGGCAGACGTTGCCCTCGAGGTCAATGTTGGGGTGATAGACCATCGTCTCACACTTCACCTTGGGGGGGTCATGCGGGTAACCCTGGCCCACCTGGCTCCAGGAAAAGAGAGCAGGAGGTGGATAGGTGCCCTGGCAGTGCCTGGCTGGGGCCTCAGCTGTTGCCTCCTCAGCCCAGGGAGCCACCCCGGCCCATCTGGGACTCACCTTAAAACTGAACACAAACTTCCCGCTCTTGTAGAAGCCCTGTGAGGGGAAAGAAAAAGGAGTTAGGGCCCCATCCTGCAGGGCATGACAGGTGAACCAGGTCTTCCTACTTGGGAGCCAGCCCCCACCCAGCCTGTGCCTGGGAGTCTAGCTGAGTGTTGCCCTCACCTCATCAGGACAGATAACCAGCTTGAAGTTGAGGAGGTCGTCGGGATCTGAAAAGCTGATGTCACACGTCTTGGGCAGGTTTAGCTCGTTTATGTCTGGGTTTGCACAGCAGAGAAAGAGAACAGAGAGGGGAGAGTGAGAGAGGAGGGTGCTCAGAGCAGGTATGGGTGCCAGCAGCCCCTATGACTTCTTCCAAGACCCCCAGGGCTGTCCTGGGCTGTGCCCCACACCCCCAACTCTCTCCTTGCTCTTTCTGCTCCCCAGTCTCCAAACAGGATCTTCTGGGTCCAAGACACACCCCAAACATGCATCTTCGGTTGTGGCTGTGCCCTAGCTCCTGGCCCAGGATAAACTTCCGACTCTTCTGAATCCACAGACTCCCAAGTGGCCCCCAAGAGCACCTAACAACCGCAAACCCCAGGATCCCCAGCCACGACCTCCAACTTTCTAGTGGGCTCTGCTCATCCCCACCTGCCCACCCGAACTCAAGAACCCTGGCACCTCTATACCCTAAATCATCCCCTCACCAATCCCAGGTCTCCAGCATCTCTCCCCTGCTGTCATCCCAAACCCAGGTTCCTATCTGACCCCCAGACGTGTGAGTCCCCAGCCTCACTCTCCCTGGCACCCACTATCCCCTCCCTCCTCTACCTGTCACCCCAAGCCCCTAATTGCGATATGATGACCCCCAGGCCCCAGAACCTACTCTACCCACCGCACTCTGATTCCCAGTGACCCCAGCATAATACTCTCCCACTCCTATCCTCAATCCGCGGCTCCCACTATCCCCATCTCCTTTGCTTGTCATCCAGGTTCCCGTCTGACCCCCAGACTCTCAGCCCCGGGTCCCCTACTACCACCCTCCACCGCTTGACCCTCAGATTCCCGGTCCCTAATACCAAGTGCCTGCCTGGCTTTCCGAATATCCTAAATGCCCCATCCTGTGCCCCACTTCTCTGATTCCCCCCCACCCCGAATGCATTACCCCATGCGATCCTCCATCACCCCACCTCAGGCCCTGACCTCCGACCCCTCACATCCACGGCCTCCAATCTGACATCACTGACCATGAGGAAAACATTATCCAACTCCTGGTCCCCCATTACCCCACCCCAGGCCCTGACGCCCGACCCCTACCCTTCTGGATCCGCAGCTGCGCCGCCGACGCCTTCTTGCTGCTGCCCTTGGTGCCGCCCGCCGACTCCTCCTCCTTCTTCTGCTGCTTCAGCGAGAACAGCTTGATCATCCTGCCGCCGCCGCCGCCGTCGCCGCGGGGCCCGGGACCCCGGCCACACGGCCGCCCGTCGCCGCCCGCGCCACTCGGACCCCCCGCTGCCGCCTTCTCCGCTGCTGCCGCGGCCCGTCCGGCCTGCCGCGCCGCTCCGCGCCCACCGCGCGACCCGCGTCGGCTCCCGTAGTCCGGCTCCGGCCTGGCCCGGCGCCTCGGGCTCGCTCGGCGGTGCTCGAGCAAACTCGACTCTCCTCGGGACTGCTCGGCCCCGCCCCCACCCGGTCGCTACCTCCGCCTCTTCGCCCGCTCAGGTCAAGGGCCCAGCTGCGGTTACGGACTCAGGCTCTCTGGGACGCGCCGTCGCCTCGCTCACTCGCTCGTTCGCGAAGGGGTTGCGGCTAGGGGTGGAAGGAGGCGGAGGCGGTGTTCAGAAGTCTCGGCTTCCGCGGCAGTAGCGGCTACGGCGCGGAGGTTCGCAACGGCCTCGGGCGCCCTACCACTTCGGCTATTTCCGCCGCCTGCCCGCTTCGGCTCTTCCCGCCTGGCCTGCGCTGTGCACCTGCGCAGCCACCCCCGACGTCTCCGCCCCGCTTTGCTCCCCTATGAGGCTTAGGGTTCGGATTCTTTCGGCCGGGGCTCGAGTACTTCCGCTTGTCCAGGCGTCTCGTGGTCACTTCCGGGGACGCCCGCGGATACAGGCGGGGGCGGTGTCGCCGCCATCTTTAAGTGGGGCAGATGCGGGCAGCTTCGCTCGCTGTCCGGCCATTCCCGCTTGCACTAGTGCAGACCGCAGCGGGGATGGGTCAAATGGGGTCCTTTCCCGGAAGTCACAGACAGAGGCATGGTGATCGTTGCGGGCCAGAGCCCAGGGAGAGGCCAGGGGCGTTTTCCAGGGAGTGCGGAGTCGAGCACCCTCGTGTTCTATCGCAAACCCAATCAACCCGCTCGGGGAGATTCTAGTTGAGGTAAACTAACAAAATGTATTGTGCCAGAGAGCGGTCAGCATTCTGGAGGGTAATGCGGGTGGACACTCGGGTGGGGGCCGATTTCGGGGAGTTCAGCGGAGCGCAGGATGATCTTCCGCCGTCTGCGACGGGGGCTGGGCCAGCCTCCCCTCCAATCACAGCTCAGCATGTCCCTCAGGGTTCTGCGACTTCCGGCTGTCAACGCGGAAACCGTGAGGCGGGTCGGGAGCGGCGCCAGGAGGGCTGCCTAGTGCGGGGCTGACCAGTCAGGACAGCCGGGGCTCTGCAGCTCAGCCCTTCCGCATCCGCGGGTGCCTCCCGCGGCATTTCCCCTTCTGTCCCTGAGACAATGCGCGGTCCCCTCCCAGAGTACTGTGGGGCCGCTTTGCGGTCGGCCAGGTTCCTCTCAGCCATCTGCCCTGGCCCAGGCCCAGGCCCGTGGTTCTTACATCCGCCCCAGTCGCTATCCTAACCTCAGGGAGTCGCCTCCACCTCGTCGGACATAGGTCTGGCATCCATCCCGGTCTCAGCTTCCGTGGAGGCTCTGCCCTGTGAGTGCCTGTTATCCTTAGCGTCCTTGGTCTCCGTGGACTGATCCCAGCTGTATTTCTGTAATCGCTTCCCCCTTTCGGCCCTTCCATTCTCAATGCCACCAACCCAGACGCCCCCTTTATCTCCTCTGTTGTTCCAGCCTCACATTCCCAGCATCGTTTCTGGACTCCCGTGAGAGCTGAATGCTGGAGGGGTGCAAGGCTAAGTAAGGATGGGGGCTCAAGTCTCAAACAGCTCAGGTTTGGGACCGATGTAATTGCAACCATCCCAGCGTTCTCAAGCTTCAGACATAGCTGGTCCTAGGACTCAGAGGGCACCTCCAGACTGAAGTTCTCCCTGTAACCCTTCCTCTCCGTTCTTCTTAGCCATTCTGCTCTTGCTGATTATTTTCATAAATGCTGTCTCCACATTATGGTTAATGACCATCATGCTCTTTCCAGCCAAAGTTTCAGGGGGTGGTTTCAATTGGCCAGCCTGGTCCATGTGCCCATCCTCAGGCCGGTTGCTGAGGCCCATCAGCTGATGGCCCATTGGGGGATAGGGTATTGGTTCCCTGGAGAGGTGACACTGGACTAGCCAAAGCTGGACTTCTGTGGTCTCTAACATCGTGGCTTCCCCACAGTGCAGTGGGAAAGACTCAGCCATGCAAGCAATGTTAGGAAAAGGGGGCCATTGGGTCTGGACTAGGGAGGGAGGGCATGGCCAGACTGAGGCAGAAGGGCAGGTCGGAAGTGGTGCATCTGTGTCTTCTTGTCACCCTCACAACCACCCAAGTGGTGGAGGGGCACAGGTGGTTTGGGTGTCAAGAGTGCCTGCAGGCTCTGGGCCTGCAGCCTCTTGGGAGGCAACACAGGTCTTGGCATGTGCAAAGGCCCTGAGGGAAGCTGGGGTCAGTCTAGGGTGATGAGGCAGAACATGATGGGCGAGGAGTGAGGTGTAAGGGTAGTCTCTGGGAGATGACACTGGGAAGATAGTGTCTTTTATTTTTTAGATTTAATTGGGGAATTGGGGGATGGGAACAGCCAAGTTGTTGTCCTTCAATCTTAGTTGTGGAGGGCCCAGCAAGCTCAGCTCCATGTCCAGTCTCACCGCTCAGCTCAAGGTACTATGTTCAATTAGTTGTGGGTGGGTGTAGCCACCATCCCATGTGGGAGTCGAACTAGCAGCCTTGTTAAGAGCACACGCTCTATCCACTGAGCCATCCAGGCGGCAGCTTAGCACAAGGTGCCAAGTTCAGTCTTAGTTGCGGGTGGGCACAGCCCACCATCTTGAACAAGTAACCTAGTTGGGAGCACGTGCTCTCACCAGCTGAGCCATCCTGCCACCTGTTGGCAGCTCAGCTCAGGTGCAGCTCACTGGCCCATGTGGGAATCAGTGACCCTGTTGCTCAGAGCTCACATTCTTGAGGAAGCTCTTAACCAACTGAGCCACTCGGCAGGCCCCCCAGTAGTGTCTATTTTTGAAAGGAGGGGCAGGAGCAGGCAGGGTGGCTGAGTGCTGTGCACCTCCAGGCTGGAGATAGGTAGCTGGGGTCAGAGCAGTGCTGGGGAGTGGAGAACTCTCAAGTGGACAGATTTGGGAGGCTGGGGTTAGGGTGAGAATAACTGGATTTATATTGCATGGGGAGGCTGGGCTTGGGAGAATGGGGTAAAGTCTGGAAAGAATGTGGATTTACAGATAAATCCTTTCACCTTTTACACCTAAGAAATGTCTCTCTAGGTTTAAAGTTTTACAAACACATCCCCAGGCTAGCTATGGCCTGCTGTGCACCAGTTTGCTACTTCTATTGCATGTGATAATCTTGGCTGGCTGGGGAGAACTGGGCCAGTCCAGGTCCACGCCTGGCAGCTGGCTTGGTGTGGATGTGTGGGTCGAAGGCATCTTGGGCAAACAATACAAGAGCCATGGTACAGGGTGCACCCCACAGACGTGGGCAGCTGCTGCTAGGCGCCACCTCTGCAGGGAGCCCTGGCTCTCCTAGGAACCACGGGGTTAGGAGTGGTGGATGGATGGAGTTGGCAGAGGGACCCCAGCAGGTGGGGAAGTAGAGTGTGTGTGGTGTGTGTGTGTGTGTGTGTGTGTGTGTGTGTGTATAGACCCAGACCCAGGTTCTTTCTACTGTTTATTGAGCATCTACTGGTGGGGAGGAGAAAGGGGGGTCAGGCCCTAGGTGGAACCTGCTTGTACGTATGTGATTGCAGTCTTCACAACAACCCTGTGAGGTAGGTAGTCTGTCCTGCTTAACCCACAGACAGCACGGAGGTGGAAACAGCGAGGTGGTGTAGCGAGTACTGGCTACTCCACGCTGTGGACACGCTGGTGCTGGATAAGCTTGGTGCTCTGGTGGAAGCGCCGGCCACAGTCTTGGCAGGCGAAGGGCTTCTCGCGCCTGTGGGTGCGCAGGTGTTGCGTGAGCGTGGGCCGCTGGCGGAAGGCCTTGCCGCACTCGGGGCAAGTGTAGGGGCGTTCCCCTGTGTGGATGCGCCGATGCTGCGTGAGGTTGGCGTGCTGCCGGAAACTCTGGCCGCACTCTGGGCAGGTGAAGGGCCGCTCGCCCGTATGGATGCGCTGGTGCTCAGTGAGCCGTGAGACCTGCGTAAAGCCCAGGCCGCACTCTCCGCAATGGTAGGGCTTCTCACCGGTGTGCGTCCGCTGGTGGCGCGTGAGCTTGAGACGCTGGCTGAAGCGCTGGCCGCAGTCAGGGCAGGCAAAGGGCTTCTCGCCCGTGTGTACGCGCAGGTGCTGAGTAAGCGTGGGCCGCTGGCGGAAGGCCTTGCCGCACTCCGCGCAGGCAAAGGGCCGCTCTCCCGTGTGGATGCGCCGGTGCTGCGTGAGGTTGGAGCGCTGTCGGAAGCTCTGGCCGCACTCGTTGCAGGCGAAGGGCCGCTCGCCGCTGTGCACGCGCCGGTGCTGTAGCAGCACCGAGCGGCGGCCAAAGCGCTCGCCGCATTCCACGCAGCCGAAGGATTTGTCCCCAGTGTGCACGGCCTGGTGCTCCAGCAGCACGGCACGCTGTGCAAAGCTCTCACGGCACTCACTGCACGGGAAGGGGCCTGGTGGCTCGGGCACGCTGGGAGGCGCGGGGGGCCCAGCGCCTGGGCCCGGAGGGTCACCGTGGATGCGCTGGTGCTGCAGCAGGTTGGAGCGCTGCCGGAAGCTCTGGCCACACTCGGCGCAGTGGAAAGGCTGCTCACCCGTGTGCACGCGCCGGTGCTCCTCCAGCCGTGCGCTGCGCAGGAAGCCCTGGCCGCAATCACCGCACACAAAGGGCCGCTCCTCAGTGTGAGTGAGCTGGTGGCGCAGCAGGTGCGAGCTGCGGCTGAAGCTGCGGCCGCACTCGCCACACATGAATGGTCGTTCTCCCGTGTGTATCTTCTGGTGCCGCAGCAGGTTGCTACGTTGGCTGAACACCTTCCCACACACGTCGCAACGGCCACCTCGTACTGCCCCGGCGCCTGTGCTCCGGCGGCCCCGGCTCCTGCCCCTGGGAGCGTGCCAGCGGGCAGTGGCCAGTATGTGGCCCATGCCTTGGCACGGATCCTCGTCCATGGGGTCCTGCTCACCTCCTGGGTCGCTGGGGAGCAGGAGTGCATGTGAGAAGCCACCTTCTCGGGAGGGTGACCGGAGTTG
This sequence comes from Hipposideros armiger, assembly GCF_001890085.2. Taxonomy (NCBI): domain Eukaryota; kingdom Metazoa; phylum Chordata; class Mammalia; order Chiroptera; family Hipposideridae; genus Hipposideros; species Hipposideros armiger. The sequence goes on from NW_017732636.1 coordinate 194,033, forward strand.
GCCCGTGAGGCCGGACACACCGAAGTCCCAGGGGATGCGCAGGTGGGGGTTCATAGTGCCTGAGCCAGCAGAGACACTGTCCATCTGGAGCACAAAGCCTGCATTGCATAAGGGGATCCACTTCTTCATGACAGAACCCACTGTGTGCCCAGACCACTACAGCCCTGGGAAAAGTGAACTAGAGGGACCTGAAACTGACCAAGGTGGTGACAAAGCATGAAGGGGGAGACTGAGAAGCTGGGGATAAGCTTTCCAAGTCTGACTTAAGTTTGCAAAAATCGCCTTTCTGGAAGGGCTGTAGTGCAAAGGTTGGGGCAGGTGGCCCTTGTACTGTCCAGGTGGGTGAGGATGGTTTCCACAAATGCAAGGAAGTGGGTGGGTCTCATGTACCTTGCTTTATGCCCATGGGGCATCTGAGGGACAGAGGGTGCATGCAGGCTGTGGGGTATATGGGAGTCTGGCCCAGTCTTCAAGGAAACATGAACATGTGTGCTGTAGCACATCCATGGCATGTGGTACCCTAGGCCTGCATGAGAGCAAATGGGTGGGTGTCTGTGGAGAAGAGGAGTGGGCCCCAGCGGTGCCCTGAGCACACCAGCATCAGATGCTGGGTGACAGAGGAGGAGTGAGCAAGGGCAAGTTAGAAGAAGTGACCGGAGAATAGAAAGCCCAGGGGAAGTTAAATCAAGGAGACTAAGAGAGTAGCAAGGGCTTCGCTGGGTGACAGAAAATCCCCACATCAAAAGTCAGATATATGATACTGCATCAGAGGAAATAACTTGTACTCAGCAGAAACAGCCTGAGTCAGAAAACGAATGGCAAACTGAGAAACTCTCCAGAGGCAAAGAGATAATTAACTTTCTAAAAGCTGAATTAACCAACAAGACCAACAACCTGACAAACGTGGGCAAAGGATGCAAACAGGAAACAAAATGTTACTAACACTTAAATCCCATAAAACATCCTTTTCTCCCCCCCAATAAGAAAACTACGTTAGAGGTGTACTCATCTACCGCTTCCACACCCACTGCAGGGACCCAAGCGTTTGTGTGTATTGCTGGTGAACGTAAGTGGAAAGCCAGTGTGGCAAAATACATAAAAATGGCAAGTTTCCCACCCTTTGATTCAGCAATTCTTTTAGGTACTTCTCAAACAGTTGTGTTCCCGTCTGTGAGAAATGACCTGTATTCAAGGTTTCTCACTTCAGCACTGAAAAGCAACTCAAATAGTGGGAGCCTGGATACATGTACACAGTGGGGCTCTACGCAGCTGTGCAAAGATGAGGGCACTCGCACAAAAAATGCCAGGTGTGGGACAGGGTGAAGAGAAGCATCCATTTGTGTTCTCAAGAAGGGAAATGAGTATGCATCTGAATTTGTGTTTGCTATTCTATAAACAGAATCTTTCTGGAAGGACACACAAGAAGCTGCTAATGTTGGCTGTTGGGAGCAGGACCATGTGACACAGGCAGGGGAGGGGCATTCTATTGTGTACTCCCTCTTGCCCTCTGAATTTTCTAACATGTGAGTGCATTAGCTATTCAAAATATTCTCATGATGAAAACACAAGCTACACAGAAAGTGTTCATAGGGAGGAGGCAGGAGCCCTGGTGGGGAAACCACAGTGGCTGAGGGGAACCTGTGTTTGAAGATACGCAGTGCAACCTGAGGAGAGACAGGGGCTGCAAAGAAGGAACCCAGCAGGGAGCCTGCAGCAGTGGCTTGGTGGGTGGTGGTGTGGCTGGAGAAAGCCAAGATGGGCTATGATCTGAGAGAAGCAGGTCCAGGCTTGAGGGAGTGACCAGCCAAATGGCAGAAGGGGCACATGCAAGATCCTACTCTCTGCTCCAGAAGGGGCACATGCAAGATCCTACTGTCTGCTCCAACACAGAGCATAAGAAGAGACAGGTGATGAGGTTCAGGGGTGCAGAGCCTGGGGCAGTGAGCTGTGGAGGCCCAGGGACTAAAGTGGGAGGTTGAGATGGGCTGGCAGGTCACCCACAGACCTGAATACGAATAAGCTGTCTGCTTGCTGGGCTGCAGAGGCATCTACACTGAATGGCCTGGGGCCCAGGTGATCCTTCCACTTTAGGGTTTTGATGGGCCCTGTGGCAGCCCCTCACTTAGGATGATGCTTAGGGTGGGGACAAACAAGCTCCTAGAGCTGAGACGGGCAGGCTGTCAACAGTGCCACCAGTACGAGAACGCACAGCTGAGCTAACCATCCAGTCTGGGAAGGACACTGAACTATTTCCAAGACCTCAAAGGAGGGGCCAGCATCCAGGAATCAAGGACATTATGAAAAAAGAACAAGTTACAACCCTCACTGGTAACAAACAGCAAACATGAACTTCTAGGAAACAATGGCATGTATTTAGATTTGTTCCATCCTGAAACAACAGTAAACACCACAATAAAGTGTTTTGTTTGTTTTTTTTTTGCATAAAATCCACAAAGATGGAGAGAAGGGGAAAGGGAACAAACCCCTGACCTTTTCTACTCTGGAAAGCAGATGGCTAAACGGTGACTGTAGCAGACTGGAGAAGGGGAATACTAAGTCAGCAGTGGGGAAAATTGAAAAACGAAAACAAAAACCAACCTGTTTTATCCCAAAGAAGACTAGAAAAGTTCAGGAGTTGGAGGCAACAGGTACCTCTTGGCTGTGCAGGTGAAGGGGTACGGGCACGCAGGTGGGGGAAGCTGTTTTAGAAGCAGAATCTGGGCAGGGCTATAGATGACAGCCCTGGGCTTTGTCTGCACAGCATTCTGAGCAAGTGGTGAGCACTGCTGTAGCCCTGATTCCTGGCAAATGGCTGGGTTGAAGGTGGGAGACCATACTGAGGAAGTTGAGGGATTAAGTGAAGTCACACTGTGTGCTCAGACACCAGCCTCTCTTCTGGGACGCTGGCAAGAGGCTGCAAGTACCTTCTTGGAGGATGCAGGAAAGCCCTGAAGATGCTCAGAGCAAGGGGTGCCCCCAAATGGCCCAGCCAGATTGCCCTAAAGACCCTTCAGCAGCATCCACTAACACGCCACCCTTCCTCTCATGTCACCCAAGATGTGGGTCTCCTTGGGGAGTGACCGCCCCCACATCCTTCCCAGCCCCACACCCACCCGCTCAGAGCCGCCAGATTTGTGGTCCCCCTTCTTATACATAAGCAGACAACTTGGAGGGAACAGAGACCACACTGGGAGAAAAAACTTACAAAACAAGTTACTGCTATTCCCAGAGAAATAAGGAAAGATGTTAGAACAGTAAGAACAACAAGGAGTAGCTACAAAAACATGAATGTTTAAGGAATGAAAACACTTAAAAAATCAAAACTATGCTAGCAGATATGGAAATCTCAACAGAAGGTCTGGAAGATATAATTGAAGAAATTTTCTGGAAAAAACAAAGAAAGGGATGGAAGATTGGAGTGAAAAGATAAGAACATTAGAGGACCTGCTCCAGAGGCCAACAGCCAAGGAACAGGCATTTTAGAAATAAGAACAAAATGGAGAAGGAAGCCCAAGAAACAGTTCTAGCCAGTTTCCTACAACTGAGATGTGATCTTCAAATGGAAAGGGCTCTCCAATAATGAGATAAAAAAGGTTTGAGACTACCAAGTTAATAAAAAGAATTCTTCATCCAGCCAAACTTAAATCTAATGTTGAGTGTTAGATACATGCATTATGCTCAACACCAGAGTTCATGGGAAGGTCCACCAGAACAAGGGAGTAAACCAAGAAAGGAGTCCAGGAGCCTGGATGATGGCAGGCTTAGGACTGAGTGGCCGAAGTGGACAGCAGGGGCCTCTGGCCTGAGATGCTGTATGACTGGGTAGAATCCTGCTCTTCTGCCCACCCTCCCTCTCTATTAACCTGCTCTCCCTGCCATTCCCCACCCTCCCTACCCCACCACCCAGTCAGTGGGATGTGAGCAAATCTCAGGGCCACCCGGGATGCCAGGGCTGGGAGATGTGGGTATGGGGAACACAGGCCCCTCTTAAGAGGTTTCATTATGGGGGAGCAGCAGCGGGAGGGGTGTGAGGCCAGTGGAGGGCTTGGCTTTTAGGGCAGGACGGTGTAGCAGGTTGATGTTGCAGGAGACAGTCCGGGGAATAGGGTAGCAGGGCTAGGAGTGGAACAAGTGGATGTGCTACTGCTCATGCAGGAGGCCCAGCTCCACCGTGCCTTGTCTTACTCACCTGGGGAGAAGATGCCCTCAGCTTCCTCTTGCCACAGGGCCTCAGGGTGTTCTCTCCATGAAGGCCCCTCAGGCTCAGTCTCTCTGTGGGAAGAGGCCTGGTCCAGTGCCATCCCACAGCCCTGAAACCACAGTGGTCACAGCTCATCTGTGCCCTGCTAGGCCCAGGGGGGTACATACCCAACCCCCACCCACAGCGGCTCCTGGGGCAGGGAGCAAGACACAGCCTGTGCAGGGCTCACCTGGGCCTTGTTAGGCAGGAGAATGGAAGTGGCCTCCTGGGGGTTGGCTAGAGGCCCAGAATCCAGAAACTCTGGAGAGGAAGGGTAGGGTCAGTCGGCCCAAGGCCATCTCCACCCTGCTGCCCTCCTCAGTGGTGTGCCAGATGCTGGGATCAGGTAGGGTGAGAGCTGTGTGCAGGCTTGGGGCTGGGCATGGCAGGGTAGCTCTAAGAGCCCAACTCGGGGGTGGAGTAAAGCAAGACGAGGTAGGCTCAGGTCTGTACCCTGCACCCCTGCATGAGACTGGGGCTGATGGCCAGCTTGGGCAGGAAAGGGGCAGTGCACAAGGGTCCACACAGGAATGGTGGAGAGTGTGGGCGGTCAGCTGTGGCACCTGCCTGAGGTGTATCAGTGGGGTGTGCCCCCCAGCACTTTGGGGTCCTCACTCAGCTGCTCCCACCCATGCTCCTCAGTGACTGACAGCTAACCCTCACTGATAATCCTCAGGGAATGAACCCCACATGCCTCCCACACACGGAAACCCCAACAGCCTGGTTCATGTCAGGGGAGAGTGTGGGAACACAGCTGTGACAGACTTGGAGTGGGAGAGATAGTGACAGCCACTGGCTGGGTGGGATTTGGGGGCCACCAATGCATGGGAATGATTTCATCCAGCAGGTGACCAGCCTAGTGAGCTTCAGGCCAGACTCCCATGGTCCATCCAGTTAGGCCTTGGGCCCTGCCCACTTTGCCTGCCCTCACCTGGGTCCTCTGTTATCTCGGGCTCCTCTTTCACCTGAAGGCTCATAGGTGACTTCTGCGTGGCCCCAAGAGGCGTCTCAGGCCCAGATTCTGTAGTCCGAGGCTTGGTTTGAGGGTGGGGCTGGAAGTCCAGGGGCTCCATCTTCTCTGATAGCACCTCCTGACCCTGCACCTGGACTGTGACCTGGGGAGGTACCCCCTTGATCAGGGGCCCAGGCAGGGCACTGGGCCGGGCATTCACCCCATTGTGGGACTCCAGGGGTCCTGACTAGGTCTTCCAAGGACCCACCTCCCCTGGGGACTGAGCAGCGAATGAGGGGACCACATGTAGCTTCTCTCCTGTTTTGACACCTACAGCTACCCAGTGCCCTACCTCTCTCCATGCTGCATTCCTTCCATGACTCCAGGTGATGTAGGAATGGGCCAGCAACATTGGCCCTGGAACCCTGTCTACTCTTGTGAACACTTCCTAACTACAAGGGACAGGCATCTAGTTGAGCATGGTGCCCCCCCCCAGGGTAAGGCAGAACTGGGTACATTCCAGCCCTGACCTTTGCCCAAGGGCCACTGACTCACCCATCTGCGGGGACCTCCTGGCTCCCGACGCAGCCCCTCAACCAGGGCTGCAGCCTCCTCAGGGCTGCCGGGCCACTGTCCCCGCACGCGGGCTTGGATCTCAGGGGGCAGCGAGCCCAGGAACTGCTCCAGCACCAGCAGCTCCAGCATCTGCTCCTTGGTGTGCACTTCAGGCCGCAGCCACTGGCGACACAGCTCACGCAGCCGGGCCAGGGCCTCATGGGGACCTGCCACCTCCTCATAGCGGAAGTGCCAGAAACATTGACGTGCCGCCTCTGGGCCGGGATTCCATGGGGCGACCTCCTCTTCCTGAGAGTCCTCCAGCTTCACCATAACAGGCCTCTTGTCCTCTGGGGGTACATGTTCCGAGGAGCCCAGTGCTACAGGCCTCATTGGAACGACGGGAGCTGGGCTCTAAGGCTAGTGTCTGCCCCTGGGGGAGGAACAGGTTGCTGCAGTGAGAACAGTGGCAGCAAACGGTTATTGAGTGCCTACTGTGTGCTGTGCTGTTCCATCCTCAGACCTGCCCCGAGTGGAAGGCAAACGAGAGGCAGTCACATGCCAGGGACCTGTGGGGCTGGTAAGCCCTCCATGAGCCACCTGTTCCTGGTCTCTGTAGCTGGGCCTGCAGAGTCTCCGGCAGCCCCTGCTCTAACTACTTATTAGTGCGAGAAGTCACCTCCTCTCCCCTACATCCTGCCCTTCTGCACGCACATCATCCCTGCCCTGAAGCTCTCCCTGACAGGTGAACGGCACCAACACTCAACACCACTATTATACCCCCATGCTAGCCCATCATTGCACCATCCACTCTCCCACCCAGTCTCAGACCACTTCCCTGCCATCTTGGTTCCTTCCACAGGGTTGCCTCCCTTCACCTGCCCCCTGCCCCCGCCCTCTCCCACACTGTGCAAGCCCCCAGTAGCATCCTCGCCAAATTCAGCCTTATCCTGAGCCCAACTTATCATACCATGCAATGCCCCACTGTGTCCTGTTTCTTGATTTAGGTGGAGCTAGGAGGTGATGGGGGAGCCCCCAGGGAGCCCACAAAGGCCCTGAGACCAATGGAGCGGGGCCTGTGAGCTAGGACGAAGATTCTGATCTCGCCTATTTGTCACGTAACCTTGGCAGGTCGCTGTGTCTCTGTGAGCCTTAGTTTCCTCATCTGCAAATGGGGGCGGCCCTCCGCTGTTCCTTCTGCAGCTGGGGGTAAGGCACGGGCTTTGTGAGGGACTCTTTTATTAAGGGGATGGTTTCGATTTTGAGGGTCGCCTGGACCCGTGAGCCAAACCTCTGCTCCTCAAGGTTCCAGATCAACCTGAAACTCGCAGAAAGTTGGGTTGTCGCCCAGCCAGCCGACCCTGCGGAGGTTCCTGAACTACATTTACCGAAAGTCCTGGAGGGCAACTTCCGCTTTAGGGAGTTCCCCTGCAGGTCCTGGTGCCGCCAAGGCAACCGGGGACCGGAGTGTCCAGGTTCCTGCTCCGCACTTCCCAGTCCCGCAAGGCAGCCGGAATCCACGAGTTGGCAGCCGCCACCAGGGTCCCTGCCCAAACCTTTCCAGGGGGAGGACCCCACCCTCACCTCCGCGCTCAGCGGGCAGCTCCCGCGCTCCTGAGCATGCGCACTCGCCGACTTCCCCTCCCCAGCCGGACTATGTCTCCCAGAATGCTCTACGCACCAGCCCAAGCGCCTCCTTGCCCTTCCCCCACCCTCGCCTCTGTTGCCACCCTCCTCCTCCTGTTCCCCCGAGGTAGCGTTGTTCCCAACGATCAAGTCACACTCCCGGACGCCTCTTCCTGCGGTCCCGCCTCAGATCCAGGCGTCCGGGCCCCCGTGGACGTACGCAAGCTTCTCAAGGGGCAACGGACAGCAACACCGCCTTCCCAACCGCGCATGCCTCCCACCACCCTTCCCTCAGTCTCTCCGGGCTTTCAGGGATTAGCAGGAATCTGCACCAATCACGGCCCTCGATAGGACGCTGTCAGCCTGGGTCTCCATGGCAACCCCCAGGCGAGAGGAGGCACCTCTTTCACCGCCCGCCCGCATCGCAAAATAAAGAGGCTCGGCTGGATGCCTTCTGGGAGTTGTAGTCAGCCGGGCCCCCAGTGCGCGCGCGTGCGGCCAGACGACGTTCCTTTGTGCTAGTGAGAGGTACCGTCTCCATGGTAACCGTTTGGGCCGACCAGGAGGTCTCCAAGGCAACCCGGGGATTCTGCGGGTGTCTGAAAAGCGATGAGGAATTGAGGTGAGGGCTTGGGGAAGGGACTGGGGCTGAGACACCGGGAGGGAGAGGCAGACAGACAGACAAGTGACACAGGGGCAGGGAGAGATCCAGAGCTTGCAAGGGTAGAGACTCAAGTAAGTGAACAGACGTAAAGAAAGACATGGAGAGGGATTTCTACTCTGAGACCTAGAGAGTGATAAGCCAGCGAGGCAGGGAGTCAGGCCCCAGGAGATAGATGTGTCAGAATACTTAGCAAACAGGGATGGAGGAGGTTAGGAAGAGATGGAAGTGAAAGGAGAGACAGAGGGAGAGGAAGATTAGATTTACAGAGACAAGAAGTGCAGACATTGAGAAATCAAGGGACAGACAAGGATACAGGAGTACAGAGACAAGAGGGGAGAAAGGGACAGAAATCAGATACAGTAAGATGGTTTGAGACTTTTCAAAGATTAAGACAAGGTGACAGACAGCAAGAAGAGAGACAGAGTTGGAGGGAAATTTGTTAGGAAAACTTACCCAAAACTTGACAATAAGACAAAAATGATGACTGTGAGCCCTGTCTGATTCACTAAGGGAAACTTTTTTTTTTTTTAAGATTTCTTTTTTTTATTGGGGAATTGGGGGGATGGGAACAGCGCTGGGGAATTGGGGAAGGGGAACAGACAAGTTGCTGTCGTTTTGGTCTTCAGTCTAGTTGTGGAGGACGTTGCTTCACTGGCCCAAGTTGGCGCCATCATTGCGCTCTTCCCGGGCGAGGCAGATCAGTCGCCGGCTTCTGGACGGCCGCTCACGCTGGCTGCTGGCTACATACGG
>NW_017732636.1:203004-204429 GCF_001890085.2 Hipposideros armiger
TCTTAGCTGTGGAGGGCAGTGTCACTGGCCCTCATATGTGGGATCCGAACCGGGGCCCTCTGGCACCCCAAGCCAGTTCTTAACCATCGCGCCACTCGGCCGGCCCTAGGGAAACTCTTCTTAAAACTACTTTGATTGGAGTCCAGATACTGTGAAGTTAGATACTAACTTGTAAAAGGTTGATAGGTTGCAAGTGCTTTCTGTCCAGTGGAAAAGAGTACCTCAAATGGTTGGAGTTGTGTCACCCTGTAGGATTCTATATAGGCAGGACACTGAGACGCCTGGGCCCGCCCACTGCCCTCTAGGGCACTAATGTGACTTTGCGTTTTTAATGTTCGTTTTCACCATTTCTATTGTTCCTTCTCTCTCATATTAGCGGAACCACCACTGTCATCCTCCTAGTTCCCTTCATGAGGTAAATTAATCTTTGAGTCGTGCTCACTGAGTTGGTTTTTAAATTTTTTTGTTTTTTAGATTTTATTGGGGAATTGGGGCAGGGGAACAGCCAAGTTGTCCTTCATTCTTAGTTGTGGAGGGCGCAGCTAGCTCAGCTCCAAGTCCAGTTGCCATCTGGCCGCCCGTTGGCAGCTCGCAGCTACTCAGCCAAGTTCAATCTTAGTTGCGGGTGGGTGTAGCCCACCATCCCATGTGGGAGTCGAACCCGCAACCCTGTTGCTCAGAGTTCAATCTCTTAACCAACTGAGCCACTTGAGCAGCCCTGTTTTCAAATTTTTTGAAAATTATATGTTGACAATCTGAAGGGAACCAGTTCTCCAGGATGGGGGTGGGAGGGGGACAGACAGGGAGAAAGAGCCAGGAAAGGAAGGAGGTAGGAAGGATGATGAAAAGAAAGAAAGTAGGCGGCGGGAAACATGCAAAAGAAATTAAGCGGCGAGAAAGCCAGCCTTAGGTAGAGACAGCCTCGGGCGCCCCCGCATGGACTTAGCGCTTGGCGGCCTCGTCGCCTAACTATACTTCCCGACAGCCCAGATCGCCAAGAGCGCCGTCGGAGGCGTGGCCCACACAGTCTCCTCCAATCCCTGCCGTTGCCGGCAGCCTTAGCCTCCGCTAAGATGGAGGCTGGGCTCGGAGGTCTCCCGGAAGCGGTGCTGTGAGACAAGACATGGGGAAAGGCCACAGCCCCACTGGCACAGCTGAAGCATCCGGCCCACGTTGCGGTCCAGAGGTGAGGGCGATCGCCCTGCGCAGGCCCGGCTCAGGGGGTGGCCTTTCTCATAGCTCGGACCAGGGGGAGGGGGAAACGGAGAGGCCACAGCTGCGCCCAGGGTCCCTCGCCAATGGATCAATCAGAGCCTTCAGCAGCCCCAGGGCCTTTTGGGAAATGTAGTTTCAAGAGACAAGCCCTGGGCCGGCCGAGTGGCGCGATGGTTAAGAACTCGCTTGGGATGCCAGAGGGCCCCGGTT
>NW_017732636.1:204645-256913 GCF_001890085.2 Hipposideros armiger
CCGTGTGTGGCCAGCAGCCAGCGTGAGCGGCCAGCAGCCGCAGTGAGCGGCCGTCCAGAAGCCGGCGACTGATCTGCCTCACCAGGGAAGAGCGCAATGATGGTGCCAACTTGGGCCAGTGAAGCAACATTCTCCACAACTAGATTGAAGAACAGAACGACAGCAACTTGTCTGTTCCCCTTTCCTGGATTCCCCAGCGCTGTTCCCATCCCAATTCCCCAATAAAAATCTTAAAAAAAAAAAAAAGAGACAAGCCCTGTTTTCCACAGAGAAGTGGGGAAGCGGGCCTGGGGACTTTCTCTCCAGAAGGGGAAGGAGAGAATAAACGAATCAATGGGTGAATTTAAAATTGTGGTTGAGAGCCAGCAGAGTGGTGCATTGATTAAGAGTTGGCTTGGGACAGCAGCTCTGAGCATCAGGGTCCCGGTTTGGATCCCACATGAAGGACGGTGACGCTGTGCCCTCTACGCTGTGCTAAGATGGTGAACAACAGCTTGACCTGGAGCTGGGCTGCCATGAGTCACCGGCGACTGCGTAGGCTGCAGTGGGGCTGGCCGGCAGGTGGCGTGCTGTGAGCCACCGTGATCGGCCATCCAATGGCTGGTGAGCAACTGCCTCACCCAGGAAGAGCACAATGATAATACCAACATGGGCCAGTGAAGCTGTGTCCTCTACAACTAGACTGAAGAACAAAAGGGCAGCAACTTGTCTGTTCCCTTTCCCTGATTCCCCAACGCTGTTCCTCTCCCCCAATTCCCCAATAAAATCTTTAAAAAAAAAAGAATAAAATAAAATTGTGGTTGAGTAGGCGAGGGCATGGTTGTCAGAGAGAGAAGGATGGTCGCGAGTGGTCTGGAATTTGGGGCCTCCCAGGAAGGAGCCTTCCCATGCCCACCTGCCTCCCTGGCTCGAGGGCCCTGTGGTTTCAAGCCAGGTACAACCCATGGGTTCCTGAAATACTCGTTCTAGGTGCCATATCCTCTTCAAGAACACAGACCCGTGAGACATTTGTCCGCTGTGTTTCACATGCACTCCTTCAAAAACAATTTATTTTTATTTTTATGGGGAATTGGGGGAGGGGAACAGTGTTGGGGAATTGGGGAAGGAGACCAGCCAAGTTGTTGTTCTTGTCTTTGTTTTGGAGGGCGCCAGCTGCCATCTGGCTTCCCATCAGTAGCTCGTGGCCTCTAAGCTCAAGGTGCTGTGTTCAATCTTAGTTGCGGTAGGCGTAGCCACCATCCCATGTGGGAGTTGAACCGGCAGCCTTGTTGTTAAGAGCGCACGCTCTATCCACTAAGCCATCCGGGTGGCAGCTCAGCTCAAGGTGCCGATTTCAGTCTTAGTTGCGGGTGGGCATAGCCACCATCCCATGTGGGAGTCGAACCTGGCAGCCTTGTTATTAAGAGCGCATGCCCTATCTACTGAACCATCTGGGTGGCAGCTCAGCTCAAGGTGCCAAGTTCAATCTTAGTTGCGGGTGGGTGTAGCCCACCATCGAACAGGCAATCTTGTTACACCAGCTGAGCCATCCTGCCATCTGTTGGCAGCTCAGCGACAGCTCAGCTTGGGCGCAGCATCACTGGCCCATGTGGGAATCGAACCAGTGGCCCTGTTGTTCAGAGCTCGTGCTTAAGCCAACTCTTAACCAACTGAGCCACTTGGTCAGCCCTAAAATTTTTTTTTACTGTTTTGATCAGGTGCTACTTTGACCTGGACAGGCAAGAAGCCTGTCCCACCACTGTACTTCACTTAATAATTTACTCAGCAAGCGACTACTGGATGCTTGCAAAGTGTCAGGAACTATTCTGGGCCTGGGACAAAGCAGAATGATCAACAGACACAGCTCCTGCCCTCAGGTAGTGTATGAGAGATGCACAATAAAACATAGGCGGGGAGGGCCTCTCTGATCAGGTTACATCTGAGCAGAGACCTGCAGAAGGAGAGTGAACAAGCCATACAGACCAGAGGGAAGACCCCCAGCTCTGGGCCAAAGGAACCATGGGAGCAAAGGCCCTGAGTAGGAGCCCCCTTAGTCTGCTCAGAGTATGTGGTCAGGAACTAGCAAAGGAGAGAAGGAGGCTTCAATGCCCTTGAGGAAGTTGGTGGGGACTGTGGCTTTTACTTAGAAGTGAGAGGCGGGAAGGGCTCTTAACTGATGTAATTCTTCTGACTCATTCTGGCTGCCCTGTGGAGAAGCACCTCTGTCATCTATCCCCAGGTAGTCCACGGTGGTGGCACTAATTAGGGAGATCCCCTTCCGTGTGAGTTTCCTATGACTGCTGTTAAGTATCATTGCAAACTTAGTGGTTTAAAATAACACAGATTTATTATCTTAGAGTCTTGAAGGTCAGAAATCTGAAATGGGTCTCACTGGGCTAAAATCAAGGTTTTAGCAGGTCTGGTTCCTTCTGGAGGCTCTAGGCTTCAGTGGTCACATTGCCTTCTTCTGAGTGAAATCTGCCTCCTCTTACAAGGACCCCTGTAATTACATTTAGGGCCCATTTGGGTAATATCCCCATCTCAGGATTATTATTACATTTTATATATTTTTTTATCTGAGCCATCCTGCCACCTGTTGGCAGCTCAGCGGCCGCTCAACTCGGTCCAGGAATCAAACCGGCGACGCTGTTGCTCATAGCTCGCATTCTTGAGCGAGCTCTTAATCAACTGAGCCACTCGGCCGGCCCCTTCATCTCAGGATTATTAACTCAGTCACATGCAGTGTCTCTTTTGCCATGTAAGGTAATTTATTCATAGGTTCTTGGGATTAGGATGTGGACAGCTTTAGGAGACATCCTTATTCAGTCTCCCACATTGATGATTGATGTCTCTGAGTGAGAAGCATGGAGAAGGGTAACTCATCCACTCATCAGGGTCTGGGAGGTAGGTCAGGGTTTCTAGATGCTCTTGGCTTCCCCTTGTGGTTGCAGGTGGTTTGTTGGGGGAAGAGAGTGAAGTCTTATCTCTCTCTTGATCTCTTGAGCTAAAACTAAGTGACATGCTCTTCTAGATGCAAAGAATGCTTGGACATGAACGCGCAATGCCTTTAGTGTAGGGAGAGAAGGGTCTGGGCGTGCCTCTAAGCAGGGCTTAGTGCTCTGTGTCAGCATGGGAAGGCTGGGCAGTGGTTGGGAGTTCCAGGTACTCACAGCCTGTATGTCCTCCCTCTTACAGAGAGGCCAAGAGTCTGCCATTGTCGGCACAGTGGTAGCTACTGTGGAGGGGCAGGGGATAGAAAGCTCGTCGAGGTGTTTAGCACAAGAAGGTGGAATGAAGACAACCCCCCACCTGCAGATGTTGGGGAAGGCACCCCTTGGTGGGATTGGCCTCCGTCATGGTGGCAAGCGGGACCGGAAGTCCATCACCTTACACATGAAGTTGGAAGTGCTTCGGAGGTTTGAGAAGGGTGAGAAGCTGACGCAGATTGCCCGGGCTCTGGGGCTGGCCACGTCCACTGTCGCCTCGATTCGTGTCAACAGGGACAAGATCTGGGCCAGTTCCCAGGCGGCTACGCCTGTCAGTGCCAAGCAGCTGACCCGCTGCCGGGGTGTGGTGATGGGCCACATGGAACGCCTGCTGAGCCTGTGGATTGAGGAGCAGAAGCAGCAGGACCTGCCCATCAGCACACTGCTCATCCAGGACAAGGCACGCCGTCTCTTTGCACAGCTGCAGCACGAGCAGGGTGCCGGCACCCAGGCTGAAACCTTTGGGGCCAGCAATGGCTGGTTTGCCCGTTTCAAGGCACGCCACAATGTGCTGTTGACGGACGAGCCAGCCGTGGCTGATGCCCAGGCTGCCGCCTGCTACCCACTATTGCTGCGCACCATTCTGGAAGAGGGCCGCTACTCACCGCACCAAGTCTTCAACGTGGATGAGACGGGCCTGTTCTGGAAGCGGGTGCCTGAGCGCATGCTGCTGGCGCTGGAGGGGGTGGCCAGCCCCGGGCCCAAAGCCCCTAAGGACCACCTGACCCTGCTTCTCGGTGGCAACGCAGCTGGTGACTTCAAGCTGAAGCCCCTGCTGGTGTACCCCTCGGAGAACCCACGTGCACTCAAAGGCTGCTCCAAGGCCAGCCTGCCCGTGATCTGGCGCTCCAACCGCAACGACTGGCTGACACCCAGCATCTTCCAGGAGTGGTTTACCGGCTGCTTCTGCCCTGCCGTGGAGAGCTACTGCACCAGCCATGGCCTCCCCCACCGTGTCCTGCTGCTCCTGGACAGTGCACCCTGCCACCCTGCCCACTTGGGCAGCTTCTCAACCCATGTGCACGTCGAGTTCCTGCCAAAGAACACATCGGCCCTGATCCAGCCCATGAACCAGGGCGTCATCGCAGCCTTCAAGGCCTGTTACCTGCGCCGCACCCTTAGCCAGCTGGTCCAGGACACAGCTGGTGGAGACCAGTCCTCTGTGCGGGAGTTCTGGCGCAGCTATACTGTCATGACTGCAGTGTATAACATTGCCCAGGCCTGGGCGGACCTGCAGACTGCCACCATGAACAGTGCCTGGAGGAAGCTCTGGCCCGAGTGTGTGCCCGCTGGCACTTCAGAGCCTGATGCCGTGCTCCATGGCAGTATTGTAGCACTGGCCAGCCACGTGGGCCTTGGGGACATGGCTGAGGCCCGTGTTGCCAGCCTGCTGCAGGCCCATGTGGAGTCCACACCCCGCAGGGTCCCCCAGGATGCAGAGAATGGGGATGCCAGTGGCTCTGGGCTGCCCTGGAAGGCAGCAAAAGGCCTGGCCCCTGAAAGACCAGAACTGGATCTCACTGAGGCCATGGTGGGTGTAGAGACTGAGGAAGCTGGGCCGGGTGCCTTGAGCCCTGAGCACCTGGCCCAGGTCCTGTCCCACTTCACTGCTGGCCTACAGGTCCTCGTAGAGAATGATCCCAACCGGGAGCGCAGCCTGCAGGTGTCCCGGGATGTCCACGGTGCCCTCACCCGCCTCTGGGAGCTGTACCGGCAAGGGAGGCGACAGGCTCGAGCAGCTGCATCTTCAGGAGGCCCTGTGGTAGCAGCAAGGGCACTAGCAGGAAGCCTGCACTTGACCCAGGTGGGGCTTCCAGAGGGTGGGTGCGTGGCTAAGGGCACAGATCCAGAAGGACAGACCTGTCCTGCATGATTTGAGGCTTGGGCCTGACCTTAGATAAGCCCTGTCTGATGACATTTTGTTTCCCTGACTCGGAGAACAGGATGGTGGTGTTCTCTGCCTGGCAGATGAGCTGTGGGGCTTGGGAGTGCCTGTCCCTGACAGAGACACACCCTGTGGCACCATGGTGGCCCAGCACAACCCACCAGGTGGTCTTCCTTGTGGTGAGGGGCTAGGGTCAAGACCAGCTCTTGCCATTTGCCAACCCTGACCTCATTCTCGCACCACTGTGTTGGCCTGTCCTACCCAATTTTAGATGAGGGTTTCCTGATCTCAGCATTTTCTTGTGCACTTTACATGTCATCCTCACCCCTTCTGGCTTCCATGGCCTTTGTTGTCCTAGGTCTCTCATGCCTTCCCTGCCCAGAGCCCATGGGCATGTGGCTTTTTTTTTCTTTTTTAAAGAAATTCTATTGGGGAACAGTGTGTTTTGTCTTTGTGGAGGGCACAGCTCCTTGGCCCATGTGGGAATCGAACCGGTAACCTTGTTACAAGCCTGTGCTCTAACCACCTGAGCTAACTGGCCACCCCGGGCATGTGGCTTTTGATACTAGGAGTCACTTCTTTGGTTTGGAGGTGTTTTCCTCTTTGGGTTTCTGAGGTACGGTCATCTTGGTTTCCCTCCAGCCTCTGAGGCTGTGACTTTTGTGACCCTGATGGTCTCCCTGGTCTAGCGCCCTTTGGGAAATCCCATCCATTCCTAAGGTCTCAGTGGCCACCTCAGGATTGGCTCTCGGTGCACTGGCTGCAGCCCAGCCTTTCCCTGAGGTTAGACCCACAGCTCTGATTGCGCTGGATGGCCTCCCTGGACAGTCTCGGTCTCTCCCTTCATTCCAGCTTGCTCTCCTGTCTCCTAGACAGTAACAATAGACACTCTGGGGTGTCTCCTCTGCATACATACCACATAGGCCACCAAAACACAGATGGTCAGCAAGGGAAGGTGTTTCTGTGCTTCAGCTGGGTGAGTCACAGGTAGTGAGACAGGGATGTTTGGCTTTTTTGTTTTAAAGATTTTATTGGGGAATTGGGGGAGGGGAACAGCGCTGGGGAATTGGGGGGAAGGGGAACAGACAAGTTGCTGTTGTTTTTTGTTCTTCAGTCTAGTTGTGGAGGATGTTGCTTCACTGGCCCAAGCTGGCACCATCATTGCGCTCTTCCTGGGTGAGACAGATCAGTCGCTGGCCTCTGGACGGCCACTCACGGCGGCTGCTGGCTGCTCACGCTGGCTGCTGGCTACACATGGTAGCTTATGGCAGCCCACTGCAGCAGGGGACTGCAGCCTACGCCATCGCTGGTGACCCACGGCAGCCCAGCTCCAGGTCGAGCTGTTGTTCAGCATCTTAGCTGTAGAGGGCAGTGTCACTGGCCCTCACATGTGGGATCCGAACCGGGGCCCTCTGGCGTCCCAAGCCAGCTCTTAACCAACGCGCCACTCGGCCGGCCCAGATGTTTGGGCTTGATTCCATTCAATACGGGTACCTGCATGTGTCTGTGCCCATGCACACACCAAGAAATAAAGATGGGATAAAGGACTTCAGCCACCTCTGTCCCAGCTAACACCTGCAGTGATAGGCCTGCTGTCAACACGATGGGCTGGGGCCAGGGAGCGGGAGGGCCCAGCTTTACTGGGAGAAAGTTTCAGTGAGTCCCCTTGCTTTCCTGGAGAGAGTGGTGAGGAATGGCAAGAATGGGGGTAACTTTTCTTAGGACCCAGGTGACAGCCTGGGTTAGTTCACTGCACAGATTATGCGCACTTGAAATGTGTTGGGTATTGGGGAGGCCAGGGTTCCGGAGACTGGTCTCAGGAGCTGCCAGTCCAGAGGTTATGTTCTATGTGACAAGGGCTATGACGGGCGACTTAGGAGGGACCGCAACCTAGCCAGGGCACAGGACTGGACATGATAGGAAAGGCTTTCTAGGGAGGTGGTGCCCCAGCCTTCGGGTATGTTGCTGACAATCAGAAAATGGATCATTTCAAAATGCCACGTGTCACAGAGGGGTTGTCAGAGGCAGCCCCAAATGGTGGGTGGGTTAGTGAAGGCCTGAGGAACTACCGGGAGGAAGCAGCCGCCTGGATGGAAGCTTAGTGCGATACAGCGGCTGAAGGAGGCAAGTGACCAGGCAGGAGTTGTTGAGGCCAAATCCCAACCGGTGGAAGTTCTAGAGAGGCAGGTGAGCGGCCAGTGGCTCAGCCGCCTTGTACCAGCCAAGCGCTTGGGAGGCGACTGGACTCAAGTCACGCAGGCAGTGCGTGGCGGGGACGATGCATGCATGGGTTTCAGGACGCGCGTCTTTGGAGTCAGGGAGGGCGCTTGGCCATCCACAGACGCTCAGCGGAGCGCCCTGGACTCTCAACCAGCACCCTGTCGCAGGCCCCTGAAGAACTACGTTTCCAGGTGGCCTTGCAGTCCACTCCGGACCTGAGCGCAGGTGCCCGCTGCCTCCTGGGAAATGTAGTCTCTACGGACCGGCTCTCTGACCTGCCGAGGATTACCTTTTTCCAGAGAACCTTGCCGACAGAACCTGCTTCGCTCGCCTTTCACTTCTGGGCGCAGGCCGTTGCCACAGAGAGGCCGTAGCCACGGAGACCGCCCCCTTCATTCCTTCGCGTGCCTGCGTGGAATGTCGGGGTGGGATGAGAGTTGGGGAGCGCAAAGCGCGGAAAAAGGCTGTGGGGCGGTCTGATGCTCCTGCTCCTCGGGCCCCAGGGTGGTTTGTCCGCGTGGCTCCTGGGGGCGGTGAGTCCGGGCACGGTGCGGCCAGAGGCGCCGGAAAGGCCCGGGGGTAGGGTGTGCAGCCCGCCGGAGAGCAGTAGGGGAGGTGGGGCAGAAAAGCATCACCGGTCTTCCTAGGAGCCCCAGCGATTCGGCGGGGAACAGCGGCGCGGGGCCACCGGGACAGAGAGTCTGGCTGGGCGTGGCCTGCCCCAGAAGTGGTTCCTGTCTGAGTCCGGCGCTCTCCATGGCTCCGGGTCGCTACCCACGGATGGGTGCTGGTGCCCTCCTCAGCCGAAGTTCCTGGGACTCCTTCCTGTGGTTGCTAGTTTTGTGCACACAATCTGTTTGCTTTTCCACCCTCCTCTCCCTAAACTGTAGACTGTCCTCACTTTGAGAACACTGGATCCCCTCCTTGATCCCACTGCACCTGCGCGCGCGTCCCTCCCTCCTTAAGGTGAAAGTGAGGCGGGGCGGGGAGGGGCGGGGGGGGGCGCTCCCCGTATACGGGGTTTAAAATCCAGACCGTTACTCGGCCGAGGCTCTGCAGGATCGCCCTGGCCACACGGCCTTTGCCCAAAATGCTCCCCTCCATCTGTTACTTCTTCAGGGCACCTGAGGGTATCCAGGAGCCTGGGGGTTAGGGGTGTGTGGTCTGGGGTCGCCGGGATCTGGGGAGCCCTGACTAGGCTTTTGAAAGACGCACTGGCATTGAAAACAATCTATTATTTGAAGTTGCAATGGTGAAAGTCTGTTGCAAAAAAAATTCAGATTGTATGCAGATATTTATAAAGGAAAAAGTGGATGTCCTGCAATTCCTTTCCCTGGAATTGCCAGTTTACGTTTTGTTTTTCAGGACCCTTTTCTGAACGTTTGTAACAGTAGCTCCTGTGTACACACAGTCATATAAGCCTGCAGAGGTTTGTTGTTTTAAAATCTTAGTGGTATCATGTTGAGGAGGGCCACAGCTTTCTTGTTTAGCTTTGGAGAGTGGACATCTCTCCATGTCCATGCTTGATCTCTTGGCTAAGTTGAGTTGAGCCCAGCTTCTCAGGCTCTGTAGGAGTCTGCTGTGGCGGAAGGAAGGCCTTTCAGTGTAGGAGTCAGCTTTTGCTATCCCTGCACCTGGCCCACGCTGGCTGCTCTGCAGCTGTCCCCAGCTTCCATCTTGCCCTTCCAGTCTGTCTCCCACATCACTCTTCCTAGTGCCCCTCAGACTGCATCCTTCACTCATTCAGACCCTCCCTGGGCACCAACCCTCTGCTAATTCCTGCCAGCACCTTTGTTTCGCTGCTTGTGGGGTTCTCTCAGTTCATTGAGACTGGGCATGTCCACGCTTCCCGTCCCCTGGAGCAGGCCTCCTACCTTGGCCCAGTCTGGCTTGAGATCCTGAAAGCTTCCCTGCGGGGGTGGGCTCACTTGCCTCTGAACTGGATTCGCAGTGCCAGGTGTCCTGAGGGTACAGATGGGGAGGTCAAAATTGGAGGTGTCCCCTGCCAGATTGCCAGTTACCTGAGTTTGGGGACAGTTTCCCCCACAGCAAGTGGCCTTGCCGCGTGTGGGTGGGTGGAGGGGCAAGGGGGGTCCATGACCCTAATTGGGTGGGCATGTGTCCCAGGAAGACGGTGTGTGAGGCCTTAGTGAGGGCAGGTGAGGCCAGCTTCCCGAGGTCTCGCCATGGCAGCCAACCCAGCACCCCTCGATCAGGAAGAGCTCGTGATCGTCAAGATGGAGGAGGATGAGTCTGCCGCATGTGATCCTGAACCCTACCCCAACCCTCAGCCCACAGCACTGCCCCCTGGACCCAGTAGGAATCCCTGCCAGCGCTTCAGCAGCTTTTGGTATGAGGAGGCAGCAGGTCCCTATGAGGCCCTGGCCTGGCTGCGTGCACTGTGCCACCAGTGGCTGCGACCCGAGGTGCACACCAAGGAGCAGATGTTGGAGCTGCTGGTGCTGGAGCAGTTCCTGGGCATGTTGCCACCTGACACCCGGGTCTGGGTGGAGTCCCAGGACCCTGAGAGTGGGGAGGAGGCCATGGCGTTGGTGGAGGACCTCGCCCATGTGTTGAGGCAGAATGGTAAGCCAGGGGCCCAGGGCAGGGCAGCAGGCCTGGGTGTGGGGACTGCAAGGGACAAAACCCATGGTCCTAGGTCCTGAGTGCCTGCCAGCTCTGCCCAGGCCCTCAGTGTTCTTATCACTGGGAAGCCGACTCAGGCTGCAACTTGTTTGGGGCCTTTCTAAGCCTCTGAGCCTCCCAGCTTGAGGTTGGCGTGATATCTCACCCTTTCAGGGTGCACTGGGTCTCCTTTCTCTTCCTTTTCTCTTTCCTCACAAGGTCCCTACAAGTGTATGCCATTTGACAGGCCCTGTGGGTCTGGCAGGAAAGGAGACAGGCAAGGTCCCTGCCCCATTGGAGCCTAGTATGGTTGGAGACTTGGACAGAGACCACCAGTCACAATTAGGGTGTCTTTCTTTTTCTGCAGGGGTTGGGGACAAGAAGAGGTAAGCGCAGAGGTCAGCCTAGCCAAGGGTGGCTTTGCAGTTCTTGCTATGTGACATCCTCACCTTGGACTCCACATGTGAACCTGTGAGGAGGTGACAGCCATCCTTTACCCTTGCATCTGTGCACTCACTGCTCACACATGCCTATGGCGTGCCTCTTGCCTGCTTGGCCCTCTGTATCAAGAAGTAGAAACCATAGCACTTTAACAGAAAACAGCATTACTAAGCTATAATTCACATACCCAAAAAGGGTACAGTTTGTGGGTTTTAATATACAGTATTCACAAAATTATACTGCTAACACCACTGTCTTGATGCTATAATTTAATCACTTCCAAAGAAACTCCATGCCTGTCAGCAGTCAATCTGTTCTTCCCTCTTTGAATGTCCTGACGGCCACTAATCTGCTTTGTGTCTCTGGATTTGCTTATTTTGGGCATTTCATTAAATGGAATCATACATTATGTGGCCTTTTATAACTGGCTTTCATTGAATACAGTAAGTCCTCAGTGTTGTTGATAGGTCCTGTGACTTTAAGGGAAGTGATGTATTATAAAACCCACTTTCTCACAGGCTAATTGATATGAACAAGAGTTAAGTTCCTATGGCATCTCATCATGTTCTAGTGAAATGCTGAATGAAACGATGTTATTCGAAGACCTCCTCAATAAAGTTTTCAATGTTCATCATGTTGTAGCACGTCAGCACCTCTCTCATTTTTGTGGCTACATAACATTTTGTTGTGTGGATATACACCACACTGTAGTCATTTGTCCGTTAATGGGTATTTGGGTGGTTTGTACCTTTTGGCTACTGTGAATACTGCTGCTGTAAACATGTACATGTTTCTTTGTGGACAAACCTTTCCTTTTTCTTGGTTTTACACCTAGGGGTGAAATTGATGGGTCATGTAGTCACTTTGACCTCGTGAGGAACTGCTATCACACCACCTGTTTTTTGTTTTAATTTACTTTTTTTTTTTTTTTAAGATTTTATTGGGAAATTGGGGGAAGGGAACAGTGTTGAGGAATTGAGGAGGGGGACCAGCCAAGTTGTTTTTCAATCTTCATTGTGGAGGGCACCAGTTACCATCTGGCTTCCCATGGGCAACTCGTGCCTCTAAGCTCAACATGCTGTGTTCAATCTTAGTTGCGGGTGGGCGTAGCCACCATCCCAGGCCGGAGTTGAACCAGTAGCCTTGTTGTTAAGAGCACACGCTCTATCTACTGAGCCATTTGGTGGCAGCTCAGCTCAATGTGCCAAGTTCAATCTTAGTTGCGGGTGGGCGTAGCCCACCATCCAACAGGCAATCTTGTTACATCAGCTGAGCCATCCTGCCACCTGTTGGCAGCTCAGTGATAGCTCAGCTCGGGCGCAGCATCACTGGTCCATGTGGGAATCCAACCGGCGGTCCTGTTGCTCAGAGCTTGCGCTCTTAAGCCAACTCTTAACCAACTGAGCCACTCGGCCAGCCCCACACAACTTGTTTTAACAGGGAATTTAATGTCAGGAACTTGACCTAGGTGTTGAGTGAAAAAGAACAGAAAGAGCCCTAAGGGGCCATGGCTTAGAGCCACAGGGAACAGGATGCGTTCCTAAGAGCTGTGGGGACACAGGGAAGAGGTTAGAGTGATGAAATAAGAAACTCAGGAGGGGCTGGAACCCAGACCCCTGGCAGAGGCTACTGCTGGATGGCGCTGGGGTCTCTGGGGGTATATGAAGCCAGTTCTGCACATGTTGGTTTCGAGGAGGGGTGGCGACGGGTTAAGAAATCACAAGAGTCAAGAATAGAGTTTCTGCCGGCCAGGGGTCTTGTCTCTGCAGACTGAGAGAGAAAGCCCTGATCCTGGCGGGAGAATAACTTTTATTTACAACTATCACAAAAAAAGTCAATTTGAATATCTATACCCAGTTAATTGATTCGATTAGACTGGCAGCTATCTCACCAAAACTCATTGTGATCAAGCACGAGTTGTGCTTTTACACATACTTATGATCCCCGGGATGGCCTCAGCATTCCGAGACCACCGGATAAGGAAGTTTTACCGAGATCGTTCCCTCCGGTCTCAGCATTCCAAGACACTTCCTTATGACTTCAAAGGATCAGAGTGCAGGAGCATTTGAGTCGGCAGCTGCAAGGTGACATCTCCCCCTTTTTTATTTTAGCAATATGAGGAACACAGACTAGGTGGTTTCCTGATTATTTCCAGTCTGAGCATTTGTTGTCTGTGGCAGATGACTAGGTAAAATAGAAACAATAAAATCAATAAGATTAGAAATGCACCCATAACTCCTTCTCCGAGGGTATTTACCCAAGGGAGGGGGTTTAAAGTAGAAAACTCTTCCGCATCCGCGGAAAGCGTTTCATCTCCAGGCAGGAGTGATAAGTGAGCATGTCATCAAATCCATCTCCTGCTGTAGTTGTTGGATATTTACAGTAAAGCTAAGATTAAACACAATAAGTAGAAATATTTCAGTTACATTTTAAAGTAGTTATTTCCTTTCTCTCTGAGAACTTCCCAGGTTTGGTGACAAAGTGAGAGACACGGGAGGTCTTTAAACCAATGCAAATAGGTGTTTTTTAAATAACCCACAGCCATGTGATTTAAAACAGTAAATAAAGAAGGATTAGGCAGGGCCGGCCGAGTGGTGCATTGGTTAAGAGCTGGCTTGGGACGCCAGCTCTGAGCAGCAGGGCCCTGGTTCGGATCCCACATGAGGCCAGTGACACTGCGCCCTCTACAGCTAAGATGGTGAACAACAGCTCGACCTGGAGCTGGGATGCTGTGGGTTGCCGGTGATGGTGTAGGCTGCAGCCCCTGCTGCAGTGGGCTGCCATGAGATACTGTGTGTGGCTGGCAGCCAGCATGAGCGGCCAGCAGCCAGTGTGAGCTGCCAAGAGCTGCTGTGAGCGGCCGTCCAGAGGCTGGCGACTGATCTGCCTCACCCGGGAAGAGCACAATGATAATACTGTAGAGACCCAGGCCCAGACCCAAGGCTAAGCAAGCTCATTTCGGAAAGTACCCCTCCCCAGAGGAATTAAAAAAACTCTCGCTTCAGCAAAACATAACAGAATGTCCTGTCAAGAAGATAAGCGAGTTATGTTTTATAGCCAGTTAGGAAAAGATAAGCGAGATATGTTTTATAGCCAGTTAGGAAAAGATAAGCGAGATATGTTTTATAGCCAGTTAGGAAAAGATAAGCAAGTCATGTTTAATAGCTTGTTAAAATAAAATAAACTAACCATTTTTCCTTTTACTCACTAACCACTTTTTTTCGCTTCTGTATCCAGCTTCAGCTATAAATTCCCTCCCTGCCAGGACTGGAGGCCGATCTCCTCTTACAGAATAAGACGGTCACCAGGCTTGGTTAATAAAGCCTTTGGAACGAAAACCTTTTGTCTCAGTTTTTGTTAACGAACGGTGACCCCAACAATACCAACATGGGCCAGTGAAGCAAGGTCCTCCACAACTAGACTGAAGAACAAAAGAACAGCAACTTGTCTGCTCCCCTTCCCCGATTCCCCAACACTGTTCCCCTCTCCCAATTCCCCAATACAAATCTTTAAAAAAAAAAAAAGGGTTAGGCAAATAAACCCAATAAGTAAAATTAACACTTTGCAAAAGATAATTTACTACTGAAATTACTGCAATCATAGAAACTAGCATGTTGGTATCATTTTTAGTTAAGCCTTTTTCATCCAAATTCTTTTCTGCCATCTGAGACAGCTTTTTCAATTGCCCCCGTGTGGGAGGTTGAGCTTTCTCCGTCTTGGGAGTGCTTCCTCCAGGGGGTGGGCCTATCCGGGTGGTTTTTCAGCGTGGTTGTCAGCAATAGACCGGACATTTGGAACACTGGAGGTTCTATGTCTGCTATCCGTGCTAATTTTCTCTTCCTCAAGCCATTGCTCATGGTAAGGTTTGACACATCTGCTAGGCACCCACAAAGGCTGTTCCTCTGGACCTGGAGAAATACAAGCAAAACCTTGTCCCCAAGTTAACAAGTTTCCTAAATTCCATTGATTAGTTTGGATATCTTTCCACCAGATAGGAACTTTTTCCAAAGGTTTTGGACTAAGCATGCTGTTGAAATGCCTTTCAGCTGCAGTCCGTCCAAAGTGTGGTTCAGTACTTGAACCAGAAGAATTCAAAAAGTTTAAGGTAAACATAGCTTTTGCTAATTGTATCTGTAGGGGGTCCTTGCTGTCTCCCCTTTTCTGTTTTTGTAATTGTTTTTTTAAGGTGGAATTAGCATGTTCAACAATAGCTTGACCCTGTGGATTGTAAGGAATCCCAGTGGTGTGTGAAATTCCCCATATAGCGCAGAATTGCACAAATTTAGAGCTTGTATAAGCAGGGCCATTGTCTGTCTTGATAGGACAAGGTAGGCCCATAATGGAAAAACAAACAAGTAAATGACGACAGGTATGGGCGGTGGTCTCTCCTGTCATAACATTGGCGACTAAAAAACCAGAAGCTGTATCTATAGTAACATGAACAAAGGATGTCCGCCCAAATGGAGGAACATGAGTCACATCCATTTGCCAAATAGCATTGGGGACTAAACCTCGAGGGTTAACTCCTTCAGGACTCTTGTGGATCGTTAAGAATCTGACAAGTAAGGCATGTCTGTATAATTTAACGGGCTTGGTTGTTAGAGATAGCAAACTGTGAATGCAGACCACCTGCATTAGCATGTTAGGGAGTGGAGGTTTGTTGCCTCGGCAACCTGAACACTTCCTATTAATGAATCAGCAATTGAATTGCCTGGTCTCAGCAGACCCAGGCAGGGTAGTATGTGCATAAATGTGCATGATAAAGAAGGGGTGCTGACGGTTTCTCACAACCTGCTGAAGTTGGTTAAACAGTAGCTGGAGAGACTGATTAGAATTATTAGAAAGAGATGCAGTTTCAATATTTTGCACCGTGTGTACTACATAGGCGGAATCAGAAACAATATTTAAATGGTCAGAAAATGTTTGTAAAGCTGTTAACACTGCTACTAACTCAGCCCTTTGAGCTGATGTGCAATTTGTTTGTATAAGCTGATTACCCTTCTCACAAATTGCTGCTTTGCCATTATTAGATCTGTCTGTGAAGAGTGTTAGACCCTGAGGAATAGGCGTCTGCCTAAGTTTTTTAAGTAAAATCCAATTCGTTTTTTGTAGAAACTGAAACAATTTATTTTTAGGATAATGATTGTCAATAATCCCATAAAAATCATTGATGGCAATTTGCCAAGACTCAGCATGAGTATTTAAATGAGATATTTGTAGTTCTTAAAAGGAACTACAATTTTATTAGGCTCCTTTCCATTGAGATGAAGGACTCTGGTTCTAGCTCGTGATATGAACTCAGAAATTAATTCCTCATAAGTAGGGAGTGACTTAACAAAATTATGAGGAAGAAAAAGCCATTCTACCAGGTCATCCTGTTGAACAATTACCGCCATAGGCAAATGTGGTGTGGGAAAAATTAAGACCTGTAGGATTGCACAGGGTTGATGCGCTGAATTTGAGCTTCTTGTATTTTTTGCTCTATAAGCTCCAATTTTTGATTGGCCTGAGGAGTCAGCTTGGGCGAGCTATTTAGCTGCGGTGCTCCTTGCAAAAGACCAAATAAATGACTGAGGGCATATGTAGGGATGCCCAATATAGGACGTAACCAATTAATGTCTCCTAATAATTTTTGTAAATCATTTAGAGTATTAATTTGATCTCTTCTAATTTGAACCTTTTGATGTCGAATAGACTGTCTATCCACAACAGTACCCAAATACTGTACTGGTGTGGTTTGTATTTTATTTGGAGCAATGCAAAGTCCTGCTAAGTCAAGCTGCTTTTTAAGTAAGTCAAAACATGCTGCCAACTGCTCCATAGAGGATGCAGCGCATAGAATGTCATCCATATAATGAATGATATAGCAATCTGGAAATTTATTCCTTACAGGCAGAACAGCTCTGTCTACAAAAAGCTGACACATGGTTGGGCTATTAAGCAAGCATTCCCTGAGGTAGAACTTTCCATTGATATCTTCTCATAGGTTCTTTATTATTAGCTGAAGGAATAGGAAATGCAAATTTAGGAAAATCTTGAGGATGCAAAGGTATTGTATAAAAACAATCTTGTAAATCAACTACTATCAAAGGCCAATTTTTTGGAATCATGGACCGTTATGGAAGTCCAGTCTGCAAAGCACCCATGGGCTCAATGAGAGCGTTAACTGCTTGGAGGTCAGTGAACATTCGCCATTTTCCTGATTTTTTCTTAATAACAAAATTTGTTTTTATAAAAAAAATTTTTTTTTCTTAATAACTGGAA
Organism: Hipposideros armiger; assembly: GCF_001890085.2. Classification (NCBI taxonomy): domain Eukaryota; kingdom Metazoa; phylum Chordata; class Mammalia; order Chiroptera; family Hipposideridae; genus Hipposideros; species Hipposideros armiger. Next base: position 221,326 of record NW_017732636.1, read on the forward strand.
AATTCCAGGGACTTGTAGAAGGTTCTATATGATCTAATTCTAATTGAATCTGTACTAATTCTGCTAGAGCCTCTAATTTTTCCTGAGATAGGGGCCACTGCTCGATCCATAGAGGTGTGTTTTTTATTCATTTGAGAGCTACAGGAGTTCGCAGCTCAGCGACAGTGGCCCCTACAAAAAATGCTCTTGCATCTCTGTCTGATAACCTAATTCCTCTCTTCCTTTGCTGAGACGAAGGCTGATTGGGTTGAGTAATCCCCTGGTTAATTTCTAAACTTCTTTCTGGTGGAGATCCCATATAATTTATTAATTTTTTATTTTGAGGAGGTATCCAAATGTCTGCCTCCCATTGTGTAAGTAAATCTCTTCCCCATATAGTAACTGGAATATCTGCAATATAGGGTTGTAAAAATCCTTTTTGTCCCTCGGGACTTAGACAAAAAAGAATATAGACACTTTGACAAGCCTGAAGCTTTGCCAACTCCCACTATGTTAATACTTGGTTCCTGTACCTTCCAATTTTTTGGCCATTCTTGAGAACTAATTATAGAAACATCAGCCCCTATATCTAAAAGACCTTCACATTTTTTGCCTTGGATTTCAATTGGACAAACAGGACGAATGAATTCCTGATATTTTTTCCACTAGAAAAACACCTGCCTGACCAGTACTTTCAAATCCTCCGGTTCCCCTTTTCTGCATCCCCTTTTTTTCTGGGAGACTATACGGAAGGAGAAGCAATTGCACGACTCGCTCTCCCTTCTTTGCAGACCAGGGAACTGAAGAGGACATTATTACTTGAATTTCTCCCTCAGAATCAGAATCTATGATCCCAGTATGAACAGTGACTCCCTTGGAAGTTAAATAAGAACGACCAAGAAGTCCAACAGTATTAGGAGGGATCGGACCAAAAATTGCTGTGGCTACACGGAGGGGGATTCTCCAGGGAGCAATAAAATATCCTGTGCTGAACAGACATCGACTGCCGCACTCCCTTCCATGGCTGGACTTAATTGTCATTAAGTCTAGAATGGGCACTGCCTGATAATTTTAAAGCATCTCCTGTGCCATATATGCCCCGGTTCTTGTCTGGGCCTGGGGCTGGCCCCTTCTCCCGTTTCCTGGAAGTGGAGTGCCGTTTCTATTATAAATTGACCGGCATTCTAAAGCCCAGTGATTTCCTTTTTGGCATTTCGGACACAGTTCAGGCTGTCTGGGTTTCCTAAGAGCTGCAGTATTAGGTGTGCGGGAACTGTTTCTAATTTTCTTTCTACACTCTTTTCTTGCATGACCAGATTTCCCATAATTATAACAACTTCCTGGGAATTTATTCTGTCCAATTTCTATTCATGCCATTGCCTGAGCTAACATCACAGCCTTAAATTGCTCTGTTCCTACTCCTTGACATGAGTGAATATAACCTGACAGATCAGTCTTTCCTTTCATTGGCCCAATAACCTTTTTACAATCATCATTTGCATTATCAAAGGCAAGGATTTGTTGAATGATTTCAGCTGCTTGCAAATTATCTACCTGCTTCCTTATTGCATCTTGTAAGCGGGCTACAAATTCTGTATATGGTTCAGTTGGACCTTGTAGGTTTTTTTTTTATAAAGATTTTTATTGGGGAATTGGGGGAATGGGAACAGCGCTAGGGAATTGGGGAAGGGGAATAGACAAGTTGCTGTCCTTCTGTTCTTCAGTCTAGCTGTGGAGGATGTTGCTTCACTGGCCCAAGTTGGCACCATCATTGCGCTCTTCCCGGGTGAGGCAGATCAGTCGCCGGCTTCTGGACAGCCGCTCACTGTGGCTGCTGGCCGCTCACGCTGGCTGTTGCCCGCTCACGCTGGCTGCTGGCTACACATGGTAGCCCATGGCAACCCACTGCAGCAAGGGCTGCAGCCTACAACGTCCCCGGCGAATCATGGCAGCCCAGCTCCAGGTTGAGCTGTTGTTCAGCATCTTAGCTGTAGAGGGCAGTGTCACTGGCCCTCATATGTGGGATCTGAACCGGGGCCCTCTGGCATCCCAAGCCAGCTCTTAACCAACGTGCCACTTGGCCGGCCCTTGCAGGTTTTTTTTTTTAAAAGACTTTGGAGCCTGACCATCTGTTTCTTTTCCCATGCATTTAAGCAAATCCTTTTTAATTGAGCTATAGGCTGATCATCCATAACTAGCTGATTCCTGGTGCTATCCCAGTTATTTGTCCCTAGGAGCTGATCTTGAGAAATAGCAATATTATGCGACTGGTTGTATCTACTCTGGGTTTCTGCTCCATCTGTCCACCAAGTTTTGAATTGTAAAATTTGAGCAGGCAAAAGGCATGTCTGAGCCATTGTACACCAATCTATAGGAATTAAATGATTTCCATCAGCCAAATTACGAATTATGTCTAGGGTGAATGGCGAGGTAGGATCATACTGAGTTACAGCAAATTTTAATTCTTTCAATATCTTAAAAGGAAAAGCCTCATACTGAGGTTCATAAACTCCATTTGGGTTTTGAGGATCTGTACCAGGAGCATCACACTCATGAAGTATAACAGGAAAAGCTAAAGCTTCCAAATCACCCTCCAGACGCGCCTCCCGGATGGCTCTTTCTACTGCGGAAAGCTGTGTCTGTGAATCTCTCCTAGGAGGGGGAGGGGGGCGAGCAGTGGGGAGGAAAGGATTAACACTTTCCTTCTGCAGCCTGGAATGTGCCCTCTCCCTCGCCTTAGCTGATGGAGGTGGTGGAGGCGGAACTAAACGGACTGAAGGCGAATTATAGCCTTCTTCCTTGTCCTCTTTTCCTTCCGCGGCTGTTTGTAAAGGCTCTAAAACTGACCGGTCTATCCGCCAAGTAATCCAAGTTGTTGCCGGGAGAGGCAACGCCTGAATACTGTACGTCAAGGAGTTCCTCACCGATTTCCTCCCATACTTTCAAGTCTACTATTCCTAAATTAGATGACCAGGAACAATAAGTTTCAATTACCCTTAAAAGCTCTTCTAATCTCTGGTCTGAAATTCAAGCTGCCCCAGCTTCTTAGCTGTTTGAACAGATTAATATAAGGTCTGTCTTCGCTCTCAGTGTTTCCCATGTTAGTAACAAGAAAGAAAGTAAGTCTTTCACTCAAATTTCATTCAGATGCTCATCTGGCCACATCCCTCGCGGGACTAAGTTTGTCTTGGCTGAAGGTGCTCCAGTATAAGCCCCCGGACTGGTGAACAAGTGTCCGCAGACAAACGTCCAGTCACCGTTATGCCTTATGACAAATTACAGAACCGCAGATTGGAGCTCACTCAACTTTTGTGACTAATTTAGCCTTGAAACTATAATCAATCACTCACACATTCACACTCTTTTACACAAAAGTTTTTAAATAAATTTCCGTTTACCCTGGTTAAATTGCCTGGGATATTCCCTACCTCTTTATTCGGTAGTTGCCGCGGCTCCTCCCTGGGGCCCTATCGCCATTTAACCTTTTTTCTTAGACTCGGAATCTCATTCTCCCTCTTCGAAGTCCCATGTTAAGGCACCAGATATCACGCCCCACGTGACAAGGGCTGGGGTTTCGAGGAGGGGCAGCGATGGGTTAAGAAATCACAAGAGACAAAAATAGAGTTTCTGCGGTCCAGGGGTCTTGTCTCTGCAGACTGAGAGCAAGCCCTGATCCTGGCGGGTGAATAACTTTTATTTACAACTGTCACAAAGAAGTCAATTTGACTATCTATGCCCAGTTAATTGATTTGATTAGACCGGCAGCTGCTTCAGCAAAATTCATTGTGATCAAGCACGAGTTGTGCTTTCACACATACGTATGATCCCCGTGATTGCCTCAGCATTCCGAGACCACCGGATAAGGAAGTTTTACCGAGATCATTCCCTCGGGTCTCAGCATTCCAAGACACTTCCCTATTTTCTTCAAAGGATCAGTGCACATGAGCATTGGAGTCAGCAGCTGCAAGGCGACAATGTTAGAAAAGCTGAAAATTTGACTCAGCTCCTGCTAAGGAAGCCCTTGATCATGCAGGACTTGCTTTTGTCTAGGCACAAATGTAAGGTGCAGGTGACACTTGATGCATGCGGCTGTGGTTCTCATGGGGTGTTTGGCTGTAGTGCTGGGCTCCTTTCTAAGCCCACTGCCAACGTTTTGAGGTGGGCTGTCTCCTGAACAGTGGCCAGAATTTGCCTCTTCCTTAGAGGTCTGTCCCCTGGTTCCAGTGCCCAGGTTCCCACTGAATGGATACTTAGGTGACACACACTATAAAAAAGACTGCATTGCAACAGTGTGGATGTTGGCCCAACCGCCTGCTGGTCACTGAATGGACTCAGGCCTGGCACTCATGGGATCCTGTGGGGCCTGCATAGTTATGTTCAGTCAGCCTGGAAATGACATGGTTTCAAGTTCGCCACAGTTCACATGTACATGATTAACTCCTGCCTTTGCTCCAATACCCTTACTCGATCTTGGCTCCTATGTGACAGGGTAGAGGGGCTGGCCCTGGCTTTCTCTAGGTGTTCTTGGAGATGAGTGCTGTGATGCTGTCAGACAGTCCAGAAGTCGGATATCCCAACCTCTTCCTTGGCTGTCACTATTGTGGTATGTTTGGGGGTTCCCAAAACCCACCCCTAGGCTCACGGATTTGCTAGAAGGAGTCACAGAATTTAGCAAGGCTATTAATATTCACAATGATGGTTTATTGCAGTGAAAGGATCCAGATTAAAATCAGCAATGGAAAAAGGTGCCTAGTCTGGGGGTATTAGGCACAAGCTTCCAGTTGTCCTTTCCCAGGAGACTCCTTTTTTTTTAAACAGGTTTTTATTGCTCATTCTCTAAGAAGCTCTTAAGTGTCCACTCTCTTTAGTTTTTGTTTTTCTTTTAAATTGGGGAATTGGGGGATGGGAACAGCACTGGGGAATTGGGGTAAGGGGAACAGACAAGTTGCTATCCTTTTTGTTCTTCAGTTTAGTTGTAGAGGACGTTGCTTCACTGGCCCAAGTTGGCACCATCATTGTACTCTTCCCGGGTGAGGCAGATCAGTCGCCGGCTTCTGGACGGCCGCTCACTGCGGCTGCTGGCCGCTCACGCTGGCTGCTGGCTACATACGGTAGCCCATGGCAACCCACTGCAGCAGGGGCTGCAGCCTACGCCGTCGCCAGCGACTCACAGCAGCCCAGCTCCAGGTTGAGCTGTTGTTCAGCATCTTAGATGTGGAGGGCACTGTCACTGGCCCTCATATGTGGGATCCAAACCGGGGCCCTCTGGCGTCCCAGGCCAACTCTTAACCAATGCGCCACTTGGCCGGCCCTCCCAGGAGACTCTTGTGGACAGTGCTTAATTCTCCCAGCAGTGATGTAAGACAACACACACATGGTACTGTCAGCCAGGAAGGCTCACCTGAGCTGTGGCATCTAGGGTTTTTATTGGGGGTCAGTCATATAGGCATGGAGCATGACTGACCTTACTGAGTCTCCATTCCCCTCAGAGGTCAAACTGATGCTGTGTATCCAAGGTCCCTACTCTTAAGTCACATGGTCAGCATAAATTATCTGTGGTGTCGCCCAAGGCCTTAGGTAAACAAAGATACTCTTAATAGGCAGAATATTCCAAGGCCTTAGAGGTGACCTGCCAGGAGCAGGTCAGGGAGCAGACCTTTGTTTGGGATGTGCAGGGTTTAAACACCCAGGCCCGCTGAGCCCAACCTGTACTACATACCCCACTGCAGCAGAAGAAAGCTTCCAGTGACTGTTTCCTTGGCATTTCAGGGGCCTTGGGTTTACTCCTGAGGTGTGTATGTATATATGGACCAGAGAGGGTGGCATGCCAGGCAGGGCAGTGTTGTGTGACATTCTTGTCCAGCTTAAGCTTGTGCAAAGAACATGTGGGGGTACTGTTCACATGTTGACTGCCTGATTGGTTGATTGATTGGCCTGGGNCATGTGGGGGTACTGTTCACATGTTGACTGCCTGATTGGTTGATTGATTGGCCTGGGTGCCTGACCTCTGTGTCCTCTGGGTGGGCTGAGGACATTAATCCTTCCTTTTTCCCTCAGTATTGGTGCAGGCCCCGCCCGAGGACCAGCGGTCTGGAGACCCCTCAGGGATGGAGCTCAGGTGAGCTGTGAGAACTTCAAAATCAGAGATGCCACATCCTGCTGCCCCCTGCCCCCACTTCCTCACCCCAGGCCATGGAGGGTCACATTCAGCATCTGTGCCCAGCCTACCCCCACCCTCAGGCTTCACCCAGGAGTCTGCCCTGCAGTTTTCTCCAGCTTCTGGGTGTAAGGATGGGGACTCCCCAGGCTCACACCATCTGATTAGCAGAGTAGGTGCTTGTCCACAGGTCTCAGGGCCCAAACCAAAAGGCACAGGAGTGAGGCTGGGGCCCAGGTGACATTGCCTGGTTTTGGCTGCTTCTAGCTGGGGACAGACAGTGCTGCCATGAAAGCCAGAATCCAGGTTTTTATTATTGGCACCCAGATCAAATTTAAACTGGCATTGTGTAGGCCCAGCAGACACATCTCTGGGCAGGACTGACCACACTGGCCTCAGCAGGGGCTGGGGTGTCTAGAAATTCATGGTGGTGCCTCCTTGACCTTGGCTTTGCTTCTCTCAGGCTCCATGCAGCCCCAGCCCAACCTCAGTAGGCTCCTCCTCTCCATCTCACTTTATGTTAACTTCGTTGCAGTTGCTGTTGCACAGAGATAGAAAGAAATAAAAAGTTTGTCCTCCCATTTTAAAGTTAAGAATGTGCTGAATGTGCATTATGAAGTAATTCAAACCTTAACACAAGTATATAAAGTTCAAACCTCACACCCGTCTGCCTCTCTGGAGACGACCATGTTAACTTTTGTGTGTCCTTCCTCCCTTCTGTGTGTACATGTGTGGCACACGTGTGCAGGTGTGAATGAACATGGGTATGTAGGCTTTCCAAGGAAAACCCACAAGTGCTCTGCACCCCACTGTTCTCACTCTGTCTCAGGTTGGAGGCCCTTCCTCTGGCACAGCAGCCCCACCCTTTCTCCTCAGTGGCTCTGTAGGAGTCATTTGCCCAGCCCAGCTGGGGCATGTGGGCCACTGTTTGTTTTCATCCCAGAACAAATGCCCCTGTCCTGGCTGTTGCCCTTTTCCACCTCCTCTGCCCTCTGGGTCTGCCAGTCCTTTGGATTGCCCCCAGCCTCCAGCACCTGGATGTCCTGGGGCCCCTGCTTTGGTGCTAAGCACTGTGGAGGCCAGTTCACCTGCAGTCCTCACGGTAGGCCCATATGCTCATTCCTTCTGACCAAAGGACAGAACCTAGGTGGGTCAAGCCAAGAGCTCTCCTCCCATTCCCCTCAGGGTTTTCTTGATACAGGGGCCTCTTGGGCCTTGGGCACATGCAGCCTCCCCAGGGATGGCTCTGCCTGTGAGACAGGGACCAAAGCTTATCTCTGTCACGGAGCACTTTTGTGTGTGTGGTCCTGGGAGGTAACCCAGGGGCTTCCCCAGGAGGAAACGGTTACCTAGAATGCATGGGGAGGAGGACAGATCAGCCTAGGAGCATGGCTGGGGTTTCCCGCCTGGAGGCTGGGTCACACTGATGGTCCTGGAGCTTCCTCAGACACTGCAAGACCTGGGAACCCCTACAGTGGCCCTGCCTAAACCTACCCAAGCTGGGCTTAATGAGTCACTGGCATGCTGGCAAGCCTTGGAGAACAGACAGGGCTGCTTTACTGTAAAACTGATCACAAATCAAGAGCACAGAGCCAAGCTCAGACAGGTGTTGTTCCTGGAAGAAGTTCAATCTGCCCTGTTGAAGAAAGACACGGGAAGTGGGTGTCCTTGGCTGCCTCTGGGCCCTGAGATAGGAGGGAGACCTGCCCCTTGTCTGGTTCTCCAGTAGCTTGTCTACGTTATTTTACCATGTGTCTGTATTGCCTCCAGCAAAAAAGCAAAACCAGGGCCGGCCGAGTGGCACGATGGTTAAGAACTGGCTTGGAATGCCAGAGGGCCCCGGTTCGGATCCCACATATGAAGGCCAGTGACACTGCCCTCCACAGCTAAGATGCTGAACAACAGCTTGACCTGGAGCTGGGCTGCTGTGAGTCGCCGGCGACGGCGTAGGCTGCAGCCCCTGTGGCAGTGGATTGCCATGGTCTACCGTATGTAGCCAGCCGCCAGCGTGAGCGGCCAGCAGCCGCAGTGAGTGGCTGTCCAGAAGGCTGCGACTGATGTGCCTCGCCCGGGAAGAACACAATGATGGTGCCAACTTGGGCCAGTGAAGCAACGTCCTCCACAACTAGACTGAAGAACAAAACGACAGCAACTTGTCTGTTCCCATCCCCCCAATTCCCCAATAAAAATCTTAAAAAAAAAAAAAAAGCAAAACCATGAAAATCATGAGTCCTGACATCCTTAACTACATCCAGGTCCATGAAAATGTGCTTCCTGTAACTGGACAGCTTCTTCCCCTCCTTTACCTGGCTGCCTGGAAGCTCAGAGCTCGCTTCTATGCCCAGTTGCTGTAAGTCCCTGTGCCCAGACTAACTGTGTTGTTACCTCTTCCCCTGCTCCACTCGCCTAGTAATTTCTGATTTCTGCATTGAGTACAACATCAGCTTGTATATGGACCCACCCTGGATGTTTCAGGAGGCTGGTGACTTGGGACCATGTAGCCAGTGGGGGGAATCGTTATAAAGTGGTAGTGGTTTTTCAGAGGCTTGCTGCTTTCCTGGGGATGAAGCACATTTACTCTCCCGGCCAGAATTCATCCAGTGAGAAGTGAGCTCTGGCCAAGTGTGGCCCTGAACCTCCTTCCTAATGACGGAGACTAGTCACAGGTCTTTCACAGTTTTTCGTGAGCCTGTGGGCACTTCCAACCAGTAAACATTGCCTTCCCATTTTACAGCAGGTCAGGGCCTGGGCTGCTGCAGATGCACTGAAATCAGAGGGTACAGGGCGGAAACGCAAATATTCTCTTGTGATGTCCAGCGAGAACGATGCGGATGGAGCTACCCTCTCCCGCACCTCCCACCTGAAGAGGCCGCGGAGCGCCAGCCAGTGCGGAGGTGCTAAGCGGGACCGCAAGGCAATCAGCCTGCAGATGAAGCTGGAGGTGCTGCGGCAATTCGAGGCAGTAGAGAAGCTCAGCAGAATCAGGCAGGCACTGGGGCTGTCCACGTTTACTGTCACTACCATTCGTGACAACAAGGACAAGATTCGAGAGAGTTCACAGGCGGCCACCAGGTTGATGCGCAGCGGTCGCCTGGTGATGGAGAACATGGAGAGGCTGCTGAGCATGTGGATCAAGGACCAGAACCAGCGCAACGTGCCCATCAATGTGGTTCTCATCCGGAGAAGGCCTGCAGCCTGTTCCAGGACCTCAAGCGGGAGCAGGGGGAGGGCGCCGAGTCTGAGACTTTTGGGGTCAGTCGTGGGTGGTTCGCCCGTTTCAAGGCATGCCACAGCCTACCCAGCCTGCAGGCGAGCGGCGTGGTCCCAGGGCCTGGTGCAGAAGAGGAGCACAGGTACCCGGCCTTACTGCACAGGGTGATCCAGGAGGGCGGCTACACAGCACCGCAGGTGTTTAACGTGGGAGAGACCGGGATTTTCTGGAAGTGACTGCCCGTCAGGACGTGTCTGTCCATGGAGGACAAGTCGGTCCTCGGGTTCAAAGCCTTCCGAGATCTGACGCTGCTGCTCAGTGGCAATGCAGCCGGTGATTTCAAGCTGAAGCCCCTGCTGGTGTACCCTTTGGAGGACCCATGTGCGCTCAAGGGTTTCTCCAAGCCCAAACTGCCGGTGCTCTGGCGCTTCCACAAGAAGGCCTAGGTGACCATGAGCCTCTTCCAGAAGTCGTTCGTGCACCTCTTCTGCTCTGCTATGGAGAGGTACTGCGCCCAGCATGGCCTCCCGTACAAAGCACTGCTCATTCTAGACAGTGTGTCCGGCCATCCCGGGAACCTGGATGACCTCTCAGACCACGTGTGTGTGGAGTACCTGTCCCAAAACACTACAGCCTTCATCCAGCCATGAACCAGGAGGTGGACGCCACCTTCAAGGCCCCTTATCTGGGGAGAGTCTTCTGCTTGTTGGCGGCATGGGCAGGAGGCACCCACGCGCAGTCGGCGGTCCTGGACTTCTGGCGGGACTATAGCTTTCTTGACGCTGTGTACATCTCTGAGCCCTGGGAGGAGTTCCCACCCTCTACACTGAACCGTGGGTGGAAGAAACTGTGGCCCGAGTGAGTCCAACACTATGACAGCGGCGTGCACGTGGAAACCGCCCCACAGATCCCGCGGGATATAGTAGCAGTGACTCACTGCACAGGCTTCAGGGAGGTGACAGAGGCAGATGTGGCGGACTTGCTGCAAAGCTGTGGGGCCGACCTATCCAACCAGGAGCTGATGGCGCTGGAGCAGGTGCCGGCGACCTGCCGGGGAGGAGGGTGAGGACAGCTTTCCAGCCCCATGCCAGCTGATGGCCAGGCTCCTAGTCAAGGCCCTGGCACACTTTGATGCTAGCCTGCAGGTCGTCAGTGACAACGACCCCAATCTGGAGCAGCCTCAAAGTCTGCCAGGGCGTCAACAACGTGATGAACTGCTATTGGGAGCTTCTCAAGGAAAAGAGGGGGCCCAAGTGGAGGGGGAAGGCAGGGGGCAGATGCGGCTTGGGATTCCTCAGGCCGCAGAACTGTCAAAGGCGGGGCTTTTGGACTCCATCCTTCATGTGGAAATCACTGGTCTTAATGTTTCCATTTTATTGTATTAATTCCCCCAATTTTTTAAAAAAGATTTTATTGGGGAATTGGGGGAGGAGAACAGATAAGTTGCTGTCCTTTTCTTCTTCAGTCTAGTTGTGAAGGATGTCGCTTCACTGGCCCGTGTTGGTATTATCATTGCTCTTTTCCCAGCTGAGGCAGTCGCTGGCCTGCCATTGGACAGCCGCTCACAGCGGCTCACCGGAGTCCAGCTCCAGGTCAAGCTGTTGTTTACCATCTTAGTTTAGAGGGTGCAGCCTCACTGGCCCTAATGTGGGATCTGAATTGGGGCCCTGCTGCTCAGAGCTGGTGTCCCAAGCCAACTCTTAACTGATGCACCACATGTTTTTTTATGAGCAAATAATTTATTATCTCAAGTGAACTTCTGAAATACATGGTTTTAAAAGCCTGATGAATCCTCAAGTGTGATTTTATTGCATCCTGGACCCTTTGGAGCAAAGCGAACCTGCTTTCTTAGTGGAAGCCCATTGGAAACCCAGGCTCAGAGCGCACCACCCCAGCCCCTGTTCCTGGCACCTGTGCTTACTGCACTGCACTGTCCCTGTGTCCAGATGTGGAGTACTTGGAGCTGGGTGGATCTCCAGTCAGAAGAGGGGCTCTGTTTGTCTTCTGGTCCTGTCAACTTTCAATTGGGCTTCTGGCCCCCAGAGAGACTCAGGGATACAGAGAATGGGCCTGGGTCGCAGGAGTGCCTGGCCACAGACCTCCCAGCTCTGTTCTTCTGGGGCCCTGGATCCTTCTTGTCACCCTGCCCTGTCCTCTGAAATAATGCTGCGCCCCATCTGCCTGGCTGGGGAGAGGGAGAACTTCAGTCTGTGGTTGGTGAGCTAGTGAGGCAGCACACTCACTAGGCCTCCAGCCCCTAGCATAGGCATCCCCTGGCCAGACCTGGTGCTAATTGTCCCTCTTTTCTCGTCTCCTCCCCTCTCCCTGCTCTCTACACCCTGCACTGCTCTCTCCACCGGTTCCATTTGACTTCTGCCATGCCCCTTTGACTGCCTCTTCCTGTGGACATGGGCTCATTCCAGGCAGTAGTGGCATTTTGAAACAAGGCCCACAGATCCCACACAGAAAGATGGGTCCACCCAATGTTTCACAGAAGGAAACCTGAAAGGACGTGATGTGTGGTTAAGGATGTAGGTTTCGGAGTGTGGGTTGGCCCTTAGGTGAATGGGTGCCTGCTAGAGGAGGCCCTTGCCTGAGCCTGCCTGCCTTCCACAGGAGGTGGGGGCAGTGAGCCCAGGGGATTGTTCAGGAGCTAAACTTGGCCTGATGGTTTTGCTGGGGAGCCCAGATGCCCACATATCTCCCATCTGCCCTACATACACATCTGTGCACATCAGATGCCCGCATGTCTCCTATCTGCCCTACATACACACCTGTGCAACCCTGGCTGAGGTGTGCCCAGACATGGCCTCAGGTCTCATGCATGCGATGGGTACTCCCTACTGGCTGAACCTCTGGCACCTGAGCAGGCAACTCTTCTGCCCTAACACTTGGGTTTCTTGGGGACCCAGAGCTCTGGGCTCTCTCTCCTTGGAGCAGTCACCATGGGTGTATGGGGATAGCAGGGGTGTATCAGCTCCTCCAGTTCAGGTGTCCACAGCATTCAGTGTAGAATCAGGGTCAGATGAGACACCACCTTTGGGCCTGTTCATCAGATAAGGGAAGTCATGACATTGTTGGCCATGGGGCATGTGACCATCTCCATGGGATGTCCCAGCCCGCTGGTCAGTGAGTGCCCAGCTGACCTGGCCAAGAGACCTGGCTGAGAGTTTTCAGTAAACTGGAATGTTTTCTGCACCTTAGCACTGAAACATTAGTTTCTAGTGGATACTTCCTGCCATTGTCACAGTTCCCAACCACATCTAGAGGGGACCTCATGTGTGACGCCAGGCAACAGTTTTATCACCATGTCTACCTTTTACTGTCCAAAAAGAGAGAAAACATGTTTCAAAAGGGACAAGTGCAGCAAGATGGTGGAGCAAGTGAAACGCCAAGCTGGAAAAGTGGCAGTTCTCCCTGTCACTCTACTGACTGAAGTGGTTTCATGTCTGTGTGAAGGGCAAGGACATGCTCACTGAGCCCCTATTGGAAGGCAGTGCCAGCTTTCGCTACGGCATGGAAACGATATGTATGACGAGACGCATGAGGCCCACATCAGCACTGGGCATGACAGGAAGCACAGGGTGCTGGCAGTGCTGGAGAAGTACGAGATGTCACGCAAGGGGCCATCCTGCTGTACCTGAAGCCATGCCAGCCCTGCCAGCAGAAGGTGCACCCGTGAAAGAAAGTTTGGTGAATTCTGTGATGTTTGGGAGCCCAGGAGATGATGGACAGTTAGATTCATCTTGTTTTAGCAGGGTCACACCACCCAACTTGTCTATCTGTGGCCTCTGATCAGCAGAAGCACTGTGGACGTGGCCAGGTATCTGCTGGACATTTGCATCTTTGGGGCCCCAGTTTGGCAATGGCAGAGACTTTGCAAAGGAGGTGATCGGTGCACCAAAAGTCATGTGGAGTGGCCTCATGCTTGTGAGCAGTGAGCACTGTCTGAGCCAGAGCCCAGACAGCACAGAATGGGCCCAGCAGGACATACAAAACATACTTGTCACCTGGATGCAGGCCGAGGGGATCCATATGTTGGCCCAGGGGCTGCATTTTGCCCAAGTGACGAAGAGCAGAGTGTTTCACGAGAGCATCCAGAGCTTGCCAGCCGAGGCCATGTTTGGCCATGACATCAAATGGGCCTGTTGACATCCTCATTGCACAGGGGGGCAGTCAGCTGGCTGCAGACAGGGGAGGAGAGCTTGAAGGAGCTACTGCAGAGTGAGAGGACAGACAGATCTGAGAATGGGAGTGACAGCCCCTGCCTGGCAGCTGGAGGTGCCAGGAGCCAGACGGGCTGCATGCTGTGTGCCCCTCAGGTTGTGGGGAAGCCCACGTGCATAAGTCGCACCCCACATATGTACACCTGTCCTGTGGGCATAGGGGCTTGGGTCCTGGGAATGGACAGCCTCGCTGCTTACCCCAGGATGCTGTCACATTCATTTAAGAAGGCAAAGCTGGACTCTGTTGAAGCATTCCCTGGTCTTGGCATTGGTGACACTGTCAGAATTCCCATCCCAGATTTATAGCAGGAAAGGCCAAGATCAGAAACATCTTATGTGCGATTCTTGCCATTAGAGATGGGCTGCAACAGACTGGGGACTATTCTCCAGCTTTTCATGAGTACTCAGTTCATGGTGTGCTCAGAGGCTTCTGTTTCTGTCCAGATCTCACCCAAGGAGCGGTCCAAGTGACCTTGCAAGGGACCTGTCTCTCTCTGGCAGGCAGGGGTGCAGGCAGTGCATGAGCAAAGCCAAGTGTGGGACCAATAAGTGTCCCAGCAGAGTGTCCCCTCTGTCCTCCCAATGTCATTTGGGCTGGTTCTGCTGTAATAAATGACCAGAGGCTAACAGTTCTGTGCAGCCTCCTTCCTGTGAGTCAGAAACAGTGATGTTAAGAACCAGGACCTGAGCCCCTGGCCCATCCCCCTGCACTGCTGTGCTGTCTCCATGGTCAGGAGCCAGTCAATTTCAGTGTAAACGTGTTTAATTAAAAACTGCTTTTATTTGTGTGTTTGGTTCGGTTCAGGGTCTGTTTCATTGGCATATCGTGGTTTACGAGGGACAGCAGAGGTCCCTTCTAAGGGACCTCTCCCTTAGACACTCCCTTAGACACTGGCCATGGCTAGTTTCTGGGGTGGGAATGGGCAAGGCATTAATGTGGTGTTGGGACAGGGAGGAAGAGCCAACTCCTGGTCCCACTTGCTGTCTGAAAAGCCTGTTCCTAGGATGTGGCATCCAGCTGGAGGTGGCCTGTGGCTTTCCCAGGGGAGACGCACAGGGCGAGAGGCCAGTGGCTCATGGGGAGGCTGAGCAGGTCTCAACTCCAGGGAGCCCTGGACTTGGCCTTTGCTGTGAGCTGCCATGTGAGCCTCTGGCTGCTGCCTCCCCTTCAGACACCCAGCCTAAAGGGAGACTTGTCTGAACTTCTGAACCTCTGGGAAGGTGCTATGGGCCCCAGTCTATGGGGCCAGGGGAGATAGGGAACCCCTGTCAGGGCCACTTTCAGCCAGACTGAGGCAAGTGTAAGGTGCTGGACCATGGGGTGAGCACCCTGCCTGCAGGAGTGCATGGAAACCATCACCATCTGGGTGCGGGGTGCGGGGGGTGCGGGGGATATGCAGGTATTCTGGGGGCACAGACAGTCTTCACCCACAGAAGGCTTCCTGCAAGAGGGTGAGTGATATGCAGCATGGGTTGAGGCTGGGACCCGGGAGAAGATGTTGTAGACAGAGGAAGTGGCTTGGATGAGGCTCAGAAGGCTGGATGCAGCCTGCTGTCTGTCAAGTATTACAAGCTGTTCATTCTGGGCAGCAGAAGTATTTTTTGTTTGTTTGTTTGTTTGTTTTTTTAAAGATTTTATCGGGGAATTGGAGAAGGGGAACACTGCGTTTTTCCAGGACCTATCAGCTCCAATTCAAGTTGTTGTCTTTCAATCTTAGTTGTGGAAGGCGCAAGCTCAGCTCCAAGTCCAGTCGCACCGCTCAGCTCAAGGTGCTGTGTTCAATTAGTTGAGGGTAGATGTAGCCACCATCCCATATGGGAGTAGAACAGCAACCTTGTTGTTAAGAGCACACAGCTCTCACCAGCTGAGCCATCTGGCCACCCATTGGCAGCTCAGCAGCAGCTCAGCTTGGACGCAGCTCCTGGCCCATGAGGGAATTGAACCGGCAACCCTGTTGCTCAGAGCTTGAACTCTAACCAACTGAGCCACCCAGCCAGCCCAAGGAAGCAGAAATTTTGAGGTGTTGACACACGGGCCATGAAAACAGTGGGACTGGGTCATGAAAGGCCATGAATACAAACCCATGCTGTACGAGTTCCCTACTACTGTGTAACAAGTTACTCCCAAATGTCCCAAATAATAGCGAGTTTTTTTGGGGGGAGGAGGTGTTTGCAAGGAGCTGTGATGAAGTTCTTTCACATTCATCGCACTCAGGGCTTGACCCTGCCCTGGGTGCTCAGTCAGTGAGGGGAGAGTTTCCAGGGAAGGCATGCCCACACTCATTGCTCAAAAGTCTCTCTGTCTGTTTAAATAAAGAACGTTCTCTGATTTAGGGGCCTTTCCACATTCACCAGTGTCCAGGCTGAGCAGGCCCCTCTCTGCTGCCACATTCACTGTCCTCCCACATTTCTCCCTCAAGCTGGCTAGGCATCATATTCTAGAAAGCTTTTTCCTGTAGGTACGCTGGGTTGTCTACACTGGATGACTGAATGCTGGCAGCCTCTCTGTCCATCACTAATACCTGAGAGGTATTTGTTACTTGCCCCCATCTCTGTCCTGAGTTGCCTTCTGCCTCCGACTCCCACTTCACCCTGACACTTCCAGGCCTTGTCTACTTGGACGTCTGGGACATAGTTCTTAGTGAGTAAGGGTGACCTCTCATCCCAAGTGTCCTCTGTGAATCCTGCAGTCTGAGATATGCAAACAAAAGGTCTTTTGAGTTTCGTGCTGGAAATGATGTGGTATGGCAATAATGAAATTGGGTACTAAATCAGAGTGTAGTGCCTGGTGATGTTATTAAAATCCACAACTAGAAGAATCCCCATTAGTTAAATGTTTTCTGTGGGCTAGATACATTTCCTAGCACTTTATGTGTAATTAACACACTTATTCTCACCACTACCCTCTGAGGTAGGTCATATTGTCACCTCCATTTTATAGAGGATGAAATGGAAGTAATCGCCAAAGGTTATAAACTAATGAAGCACAAACAAAAGTATGTGGCTCCACAGATGTTGCTTCAAACTCCTTCAAAGTAGCAGACCACAAATTGCTCATATGTACACTTTAAAAATTACATTAAAAGTCATTTGTAAAAATGAAAATAGCTCTTTGTTGGGTGTGGTAAGGTGACTGGTGACTTTTGCATTTTAAAAATTAGTTGTAATAAATCAATGTGTCTTCCATTTCTGGGACTCTGGCCAGCTAGGTTATTCGGATCAGTTATCCCCCTGAAGAAAACTCAAAGTGCTATATAAATATAAAGAGAAGCTTCTCAAAAACCCCCAAGACTTGACCAAGCAGTATGGGGCAGCCAACTCCAGTCTGAGGCAAAGGTCAACCTGACACAAGTAACAAAAACATAACTAGGAAATCCCCCTCTGATATGAAACCCAAACACACTGCTAAATAACTCATGAGTCAAACAAGAAATCATAATTAGGGTCTTCAGACCCCTGAGAGTCCCAAAAAGAGAGAGGGAGGGCAACCATTCAGCCATCTTCAGTGAGTCACCATCGGTGGTGTCTTTCCAGCTCCAGGCCCTAGGTTATGGGGATAAACAAGGATTGAGGAGACCCCCGCCCCCTGGAACCTACTTGTCGGGGATGGTGATAGGCTGGGTCCCACACTGGAGATGAATCCTGTCACTAGGTGGTGTGGGAAAAGGAAGTGCTGGGGCCACAGTGTGGTCTGGGGGTCTGGAAGGCTTCCCAGAGGAGGTGACTTGAGCCTATGCAGAGAGCAGCAAGGTGGCCATGTGGTGAGGGACAAAGCAGGACACCATGCTGGGCCCACAGCCATGTGGTCATGGTAGCAGAGTCCAGCCTGACCGCCCTTCAGCCCACCTGGACATTTTCTTTCTTTCTTTCTTTTTTTTTTTTTAAAGATTTTTTATTGGGGAATTGGGGGGATAGGAACAGTGCTGGGGAATTGGGGGAAGGGGAACAGACAAGTTGCTGTCGTTTTGTTCTTCAGTCTAGTTGTGGAGGACGTTGCTTCACTGGCCCAAGTTGGCACCATCATTGCGCTCTTCCCGGGCGAGGCAGATCAGTCGCCGGCTTCTGGACGGCCGCTCACTGCGGCTGCTGGCCGCTCACGCTGGCTGCTGGCCGCTCACGCTGGCTGCTGGCCGCTCACGCTGGCTGCTGGCTACATACGGTAGCCCATGGCAACCCACTGCCACAGGGGCTGCAGCCTACGCCGTCGCCGGCGACCCATGGCAGCCCAGCTCCAGGTTGAGCTGTTGTTCAGCATCTTAGCTGTGGAGGGCAGTGTCACTGGCCCTCATATGTGGGATCCGAACCGGGGCCCTCTGGCATCCCAAGCGAGTTCTTAACCATCGCGCCACTCGGCCGGCCCCCACCTGGACATTTTCACCACAGCCACTCTGAGACTGTCCCCTTCTAGGGCTGGCCGAGTGGCTCAGTTGGTTAAGAGCTCGCTCAAGAGTTTGAGCTCTGAGCAACAGTGGTTCGAGTCCTGGCCCGAGCTGAGCAGCCACTGAGCTGCCAACAGGTGGCAGGATGGCTCAGCTAAAACAAACAAACAAAAAAGAACAAAAACGATGAGACCGTTCCCTTCTGCCTGTGGCCTCCCTGGTGCCCCAAAGCTCTCATTTGAAGTCACCCTTGCGGCCAGCCGAGTGGCTCAGTTGGTTAAGAGTTAGCTTAAGAGCATGAGCTCTGAGCAACAGGGCTGCTCACATGGGTCAGTGACGCTACGCCCGAGCTGAGCTGCCGCTGAGCTGCCAACGGGTGGCAGGACGGCTCAGCTGGTGAGAGCACATGCTCCTAACAACAAGACTGCCTGTTCAAAGGTGGGCTACGTCTGCCCGCAACTAAGAGTGAACTTGGCACCTTGAGCTGAGCTGCCATTGGATGGCTCAGTGGATAGAGCATACATTCTTAACAACAAAGCTGCTGGTTCGACTCCCACATGGGATGGTGGCTATGCCCACCAACAACTAAGATTGTAACACAGCACCTTGAGCTTAGAGGCCACGAGCTGCCAACAGGCAGCCAAATGGCGACTGGCGTCCTCCACAACTAAGATTGAAGAACAACAACTTGGCTGGTCCCCTCCCCCAATTCCCCAATTAAAAAAACAAACAAACAGAAGTCATCCTTAAGCTGCCAACGTCAATCTTGTTTCTACATTGACATCTTGCCAGATCCACTTGTAGACACCATCCTGTAGGCTCACTCCTGTGAGCACGACACCTGGAGCTGGGAAGGGCATCAGAACCATGTGGGCACTGCCTTTGGGCACTTGGCCCTGCTGTACCGGAGCTGTCAGGTGATTGCTGAGTGGCAGGAAGGAGGCAGGGACTGGTTGGGGTGGAGGAAGAGGCCAAGCTGCAGCTCCCAGGGTAATCATGTGCTGGGCCACTCAGATAACATCTGGGCACAGGTGTTGGTGCCCACAATCCCAGAAACATGGTCTGGAGCAGGGCAGAAACAGACATTGCAGAGGCACCTTTAGAGTGTAAACAGTGAGTGACACTGTCACAGGTTCACGTGATTGGAGACTGGGTTGACACCCAGGGATGTCGTTCACTGACCCCAAACATAAGTTTCTCTCTCATACGAGATCATAGCACTAAATTAATATCACAGAATTGTACACTCTTTTATGTCTGCAGCATTTTGTCATTTAAGATGTTGACTATTTGTGCCTTTTTCTTTTTCCTTGACCAGCCTCAACAGAGGTTTGTTCATTTTTTTCTTCAAAGAATCAATTTTTGCCTTTGTTAAGCCTCTATTGTAATTTTTTTCTGTTTTATTAATTCCTCCTGCTTATTATTTCTCTCTACTTTCATCTGGTTTAATTTTCTCATTTTTTTCTAACTTACTGAGTTTGGATTTATTTTATTGGAGAATTGGGGGAAGGGAACAGTGTCAGGGAATTGGGGAGGGAACCAGCCAAGTTGTTGTTCTTCAATCTTAGCTGTGGAGGGCGCCAGTCACCATCTGGCTGCCCGTTGGCAGCTCATGGTTTCTAAGCTCAAGGTGCTGTGTTCAATCTTAGTTGCGGGTGGGCATAGCCACCATCCCATGCAGGAGTCGAACCAGCAGCTTTGTTGTTAAGAGCGCATACTCTATCTACTGAGCCATCCGGGTGGCAGTTCAGCTCAAGGTGCCAAGTTCAGTCTTAGTTGTAGGTGGGCATAGCCACCATCCCATGTGGGAGTTGAACCAGCAGGCTTGTTGTTAAGAGCACATGCTCTATCTACTGAGCTATCCAGGCGGCAGCTGAGTTTGGATTTTTAAGATCCTCTTTTTTGGTCATAAATTTTACTCTAAATATTGATTGAGTTTCACCTTACAAGTTTTTTTTTTTTTATAGCTGAGCCATCCTGCCACCTGTTGGCAGCTCAGCGGCTGCTCAGCTCGGGCTGACTCGAACCGCTGTTGCTCAGAGCTCAAACTCTTGAGCGAGCTCTTAACCAACCGAGCCACTCAGCCGGCCCTCACCTTACAAGTTTTAATAAATGCCACTTTTCAGTTGTTCCATTCTGAATATTTCCTAACCTAACATGTTCTTTAATGTCCCCTGGGCAGGCTCCAGTGCCCTCACTCCTCCTGGGTGGTCACAGCCATGTTCTTGAAGGTCACAGACATACCTAGCTCATGGGAAGGACCCATGTGGGACACTAAGCCCAGGGCACAACCCCAGCTCCTCATTCAGGGGCACTTCAACAGGCCGTTTGGGATCCCTCAGCCTCCTGGGTGGGGCATGGAATGCCAGTGACTCTCTCAGCCATGGTCATCGGTCCTTGGGTCATTGTCCAGCCCATAGAAGATAGAGAAAGGACTAAGAGGGGACGAAGGAAGGGGAGTGAGTGCCAATCACATGTTGGGCTGGAGCTGACCTGCAGCTGCAGGTAACACAGTGACAGCCACTCTGGGGGACAAGTTTGGGAATCCCATGCCTATATCAGTGGCTCCAGATGCCTCCTGCACATCCTTCTGGTCACTCTCTTGCCCAGGGCTCCAAGCAGCAGACAGAGGTGAGCCTGTGAGTGCCACTAAAGTCTTTATTTTATTCAAGTTCCCGCATTCAGGTTCAGTCTTAGTGCTAGTGCCTCTATCTGTTAAAGCCCTCACAGACCATCCAACCAGACAGGTTAATGTTGACAGCTGTGGTATCTGTGACCATATTGGGGTGTTATGATAGGAAATGAGACCAGGAGGAGAAACAGGCCTTACAGAGTCGTGACACTGTGCAATGATAGAGACTTCATTCTCTATGTTGGGGGAAAGCTGTTGGTAGTTCTATGTACAGGAAGTGACAGGATTAGATTCCTAATTTAGAAAGATCAAACTGGTTACAGTGTGGGAGGTTGCTCTGGACGAGAGAGAGACACGGGAAGCAGGGAAACCAGCAAGAAGACTGGTGAGAGGTGATGCTGGCCTGAGCTGAGAAAGGGACCATGAGTCTGGAGAGGAGCAGGGGTGTGAAGACCAGAGAGGGGCTGTGGTGAACCCTGTCCTGAGGATAAAGCTGGCACAGATGCCAGAGTTAGCACTTAGGGTGACTTTGGCTGTTTGGACATGAATAAGAGAGTTCATTCTGCTACATGGAGATTATTTGCTAAATTTTTTACTCATCCAGCCCATAGAAGATAGAGAAAGGAATAAGAAGGGAAGAGGGAGGGGGGTTGAGTGCCAATCACATGTTGGGCAGGAGCTGACCTGCATTATCTCACTGAACCCTCACAGCCACCCTGAGAAGGAGTGGTTATCCCCATCTGACAGACAAGGAGACTGAGTTTCTATTTCTTTGCCTGAAGTCACACAGCTTGTAGATGGTGGGGCCAGAAGACAGCTCTGCACCTGTCTGGCGCTCAGGCACTCCCCACTAAGGAAACTGTCACCCCAGACTCCATTCTGAGCAGCTAGGAAGCTCTTGTCATTTGTGACTTCAGAGGAAGGGAACCTGTGCTCTGAAATGAGGAAGAACAGATCATTATTATCATTATTATTTTAGGAAGAACAGATTTTAAAAGGCCCGAAGACAGGCAGAATGTAGATGTGAGGAAGTCATTATTATAGGGATCTGGCGCTGGTTATACCCTGAGAAGGAGGGCCAGACCACCTGCTCCCTCCTCACCTGTCCTCGTCCCCAGCTGTCTGCCCAAGTTCCACCCCAAAACCAGCCTGGGTGAGTGCATAGCAAGCTGGACCATTAGCCTATGTGCAGATTTTCTTAAAATAAAATGACCAAGGAGGTGACCAGTTAGCTCAGTTGGTTAGAGTGTGGTGCTGATAACACCAAGGTTGCTGGTTCAATCCCTGCATGGGCCACTGTGAACTGTGCCATTCTTAAAAAGTCAACTATGCCATTTTAGCATGAAAGCAATGTGTAACCAATAACCATGGCTGTTCCCCAATAAAAATTTAAAAAATGAAATAAACTAAAATGACCAAGATTCCACCCAATGCTGCAAGGACTATTTGGATTACTTTATTTGGCCAGGATCTCATGTGTGCAAGCTCTACTGGCCCATGATGGCCCATTTCAGCCTTGGTTCTGGACTCAGAACCATGTTAGAATCAGTCTTCCGTTTAAATACCCATGAAATGGAGATAATAATTGTCTCTGCCTCCTCTGGTAAATGGGAGCAGTAAGTGAGATGAGGCCTATGAATGGCCTAAAATGGACTTATCTCAAAGTGAGCTTAGAACCAGGGGTCTGGATTCTCATTTTAACATGATTGGGCAGGGAAATATTCTTCATCTAGTGTTCATCTTGGGAATAACACCAGAGTGTATGTCATCAGGAAAAGTTATTCTCTGCTGTTATGTAGTATGCATTTTGGGAATAACACCTGTGTGGAGACCACTGGGAAACGCTTTTTCTCTGCTGCCATCTCGTGTGCATCTTGGGAGTAGCAACTTTTTGTGTGTTGTGTGTAAATGTTATTATTCTCTGCTCCCAGTTTGTGGACAGCTTTACAACTCCAGGATGTTTACACTCTAGTCTGTTTCTTTAGATGCTTGAATTGCTTTTATCATCACCAAATATACACTTCAATTAAAAGAGGGAAAACTTAGTAAATGATACATAAATATTTTATATTCAAGGTTCATGCTTCCTTAAATAATAGAGAAAGAAAGAATGAAAAAAGACAAGGATACCGCCTGGAAATTTGGTGTTTTGCCCTTAAAAGAATTTCTTAAGGTCCTTGGTCCAAGTTATTGGGACCACAGTAGATGGTAAGATGGGATACCAGTTGTAATTTCACCTGTGGGTTTGTTGCAACTTAAATGAGTGAGGTTTCAATAATTGGATTTAAACTAAGTTTTGAGGGTTTATTTTTTTAATGCCTCATTGACTTAATTACTACATTTAGAAAACAACCTGATTCACTCTTATGCTGCAAAATGTACTTTAATTTTAATTTTGTTAAATGTATTTGTATACAATATTATCAGGTATTTCTCATTTTAAAAGAACTAAGTATCTTTTTTTCTTTTTAAGTACCCTACTTTGAATTTATTCCCATGGAGTCTGTTAACTGTACCCCAAGAGTAAGGACTGCATGCTGGTGGAGGAGAGGGTTGTTTTATGGTTTGTTTTCTTTTGTTAGAAGATAAAATGAACTCATACTTTATTCCACTATTTTCTCTTTGGAATGAATAGTCAGGTTTGGCTCTTAATCAACTTTTCCTCCACAAGTCATCGTCTCTTCCCATGTATATTCAGTACTAGTTCTTTCCCCTTTGTTTATAGTATGTTCACCTCTTACTAACCAAAGTAGCATCTTTTCTTGACCATCTTTTCAGCTTATTGTCCTATTTTTTTCTCACTACCAAATTCCTCTCTTTGGAAATGACCCTGCTTTTATATCTTTCACTTGTTCACCACTTATTGTCTTCTTCACTCAGTGTGAACCGTCGTCTCTACCTATCATTCAACTAAAACCACACTGTGTCAGAACTTCCAGAGGCTACTGGTCCTCATCTCTCTGTAGTGGTTGTTATGGTTGATCACCTCTTATCTTTGAAATTCTTTCCTTCATGGATGCCACACCAACTAAACTTCCTGATCTGTCCCCTACTACCCTAGGCTGCTCTTCTGGTTCCAGGCACACCCTGCCCAACACCAACACACACAGTAGACTGTACTGTGCTGATCTTGATTTCTCTCTCTCTCTCCTTTAAAAAAAAACTTTCTTTTGGCTGCTTGGTCTATCTTCCATTGCCATGATTTTAGGTGTTACTTCTATTCATTTGGCTTCTGTATTGTGTCACCTGCTCAGACATCCTCATTAAATTTCATGTCCATCACTACACCTGGTTCTTGGCTGTTTCATTTGAACGGACCATTAAAACCTAAATTAAAGATGTCCCAAACTGAGTTATTCTCTTCTCCCTATATCCACCTCTTTATATTAACTTTCTGCTTTGAAGCAGTCCCGGTTTCCCAGTCACATGGATTAGATCTTACCAAGTTCTTTTCTTCCTCTTTCCTTCTATATCCAAACAATTGCCAGACTCTGCAGATTTAGCTATCCCAATCTATTTTCTATCCATTCTTCATTTCTTAACCCACTGTATTATTATTGGTTAGGATTTTTCAGAGAAACAGAACCTGTTTTGATATGAAGATATAGAGAAAGAGATTTATTTTAATGAGTGGGCTTATGTTATGGAGTTTGGCAAATCCAAAATCTTCAGGGTGAGTTGGCAGACTGGAGATTCAAGAAGAGCCAATGCTGCAGGTCAAGTCCAAAGCCTTTCAACTACTACAGAGTAACAGCACTGGAGCTATTGTTAAGTAGTGTGATTTCAAGTAATGTGTCTGGGAAAATATTTCTCTACAGTGGCGAGGTTATGCTTTCCCTATTCTCCCAACTTGTTCTCAGAATAGAATGAACTAATGATTTTTAAAATAAGTGTTGGTAAGTCAGGGAGCCTCTGTAATTAAACATAACAGAAAACAAAATGCAATAATAAATAAATTCACAAATTCTCCAAGTTGCTCATTTATTGAAGTGCAGCAAGCTTAGTTGGAAGAGGGTGAATTGGCCCAAGAGCACCTGTGACATTTGGAGAGTGACTCTTGAGCACCTTTAACATTCCCTTATTTTTCTACCAATCATATGTTTAAAAACTTATTTAGTCATTCAAAAATTATTAAGTAATTTGGGTTAACCTATGCACACAATTCTAAGTGTTCTACAATAAAAGCTTATGTTTGTAGAACCCTTTCTATTTTTCAAAGCTTTTTCTGTATATACTACTTAATTTGGTTTGGATTACTGATACAATCTCCTTATTAGTTATAGGTTTACTCAGGTTTCTTCGTGATTTAGTCTTGGTAGTTGTATTTCTAGAAATGTATCCAAGACTGTTACTATGTTTGTGCTATTTTTAAAATTCCACATACATCATGATTTGCATAAATATTTTGTGTAAATGTGATTGAAAATGGTTGCACAATATGCCATCCCATGGGTATGTCGTATATCATCTAACCTTCCTCTTGTTGTTAAATATAGGTTGACTTAAACTGGTTTTCTGCAATGAATATTCTCACACTATGCACACATCTCTCCTTAGTTCCTTATATAATCTTCTAACAGTAGAGTTTCTGGATCATTGGGTCTGTAAGCACTTTTTTCCTGCTCTGACCAAGTCTTTTGAGGTGATGCCAGGAAAAAAATTAGGCTCAAAGTGTAAGCTACCAGTTGAACAACGGGAACAATTTATATAGAAAATTTTGTCAGTATCTTACTATCTCAATTTCATTTTCCAATAAATTATCTGCTTAATAGATTGAAAATTATGGCTATAAATGAAATTAGTTTTGTCTAATAGCAATAAGTCTCAAATACAACTTTATTTATAGAAGTTTCACCTTTATTCTTTTTTTTATTTTTAAGATTAAAAAAAAGATTTTACTGGGGAATTGGGGGAGGGGAGCAGCATTGGGGAATCGGGGAAGGGGAGAAGATAAGTCGTCCTTTTTGTTCTTCAGTCTATTTGTGGAGGACGTAGCCTCACTGGCCCATGTTGGTATTGTGATCATTGTGCTCTTCCTGGGTGAGGCAGTCGCTCGCCAGCCATTGGATGGCTGCTCACCGTGGCTCAGGCAGCTCACGCCAGCTCACGCCAGCTCATGCCGGCTGTCAGCCACTCATGCTGGCTGCCAGCCACTCACGGTAGCCCACGGCAGCCCACTGCAGCAGGGACTGCAGCCTACGCTGTTGCTGGCAACTCATGGCAGCCCAGCTCCCGGTCGAGCTGCTGTCCACCATCTTAGCTGTAGAGGGCACAGAGTCACCAGCCTGCATGTGGGATCTGAACCGGGGCCCCACTGCCCAGAGCTGGCGACCCAAGCCAACCCCCAACCAACATGCCACTTGGCCAGCCTGCTTTTTAAGATTTTCATTAGGGAATTGGGGAGAAGATCAGTGTTGGGGAATTGGGGAAGGAGAACATTGTGTTTTTCCAAGACCCATCAGCTCCAAGTCAAGTCGTTGTCCTTCAATCTTAGTTATGGAGGGTGCAAGCTCAGCTCTAATCTAGTTGCGGGGGTGAGGGGTGGGGGGGGGTTGTAGTTCACCATCCCATGTGGGAATTGAACTGGCAACCTTGTTGCATACTGAGCAATCCAGCCGCCCATTGGCAGCTTGCTGCTGCTCAGCTCAAGGTGCCATGTTCAATCTTAGTTGTGGGGGGGCACAGCCCACCATCCCATATGGGTGTCTAACCCGCAACCTTACTGCTAAAATCATGCAGCAACTCAGCTTGGGCGCAGCTCGCTGGCCCATGTGGGAATCAAACCGGTGACTCTGTTGCTCAGAGCTTGCTCTTAGACAACTGAGCCACTCAGCCGGCCCTCACCTCTATTCTTAATATGTTTACTCATGTGAATTCATTAACCATATTTAAATGAGACAAACAACTGACTAACTCATAACTGTCATCATCAAAACAATAAATAACATTTACTGAAAATATTCTCTGTACCAGACATAGTGCCAAGCCTTCTGTATATATAAGCTCATTAACTTAACAAAAACCCTAGCAAGAGGATATAATCAGCTCCAATTTACAAATGAGCAACCAGAGCATTGTGAGGCCTGACCTTATACCCTCTCTGGAGGCAGAGCAAAAGCTTTCAAGTTAACACCTATTTCGTGCTCACTATGAAGTAATGAGTGTTTTAAGCTATAAAAATGGGGAATTTTACAAGTGACAAAACAAAGACCCTGAGAGGTTTGTTACCTGTCCAAAGGAACATAGCTAGTAAATGGCAGACCCAGGCTCAGACAAATTCCAGAGGCCCAGTACTCAGGAGTTCCTTTTCTCAGAACCACTGCAATAGCACATGAAGAAGTGCAAATTAGAAAAGGAGCCACTTTGGCTAAGCAATTAGAAAGAATTTATTTCTCTTCTGACTGACAAGAGACTAGGCTGGGTGATCAGAAAAGGTTGGACTTGGGGACCCCACCAGTAGTATCCAATTCTGGGAAATAATATGTCTGACACATTAGGTATTCTCTCTCCTTCTCTCTCTCTGTCTCTGTCTCTCTCTCTCTCTCTTTTCTCCCCTCCACCCCCCACCACCCGGAGACTGCGATGGCCCGCTGTGGGTCCCCAGGAGCCAGCGTCTCCCGCCTTGAGTTTCCAGGGGGCAGTGTTGCCTGCCGCGGTTCCCCCGGTGACAAGCATCACCCGGAGCACCAGCCCGTGGCCTGCCACGGGTCCGCAGGTGACCGGCATGGCCTGCTGCGGGTTCCCCCGTGACAGGCATCGCTTGCCTCTGGTTCCCCAGTGAGGAACTGCACCTCCCGAGGATCCCCCGGTGACCAGCATCGCCTGGAGGACAAGCGTGGCCATCCGTGGGTCCCTGAGGGGCTGGCGTGGCCCGGAGGGACCGTGTGGCTCGCTGCGGGTCCCCTGGTGAACAGCATTGCCTGGGTGACTGGCGTGGCCTGGTGTGTGTCCCCCAGTGATGGGCTTCATCTGGAGCACCAGCGTCATCTGCAGTGGGTTTCCCGGTGATCAGCACTGCCCAGGGGGACTGGCGTGGCCCTGGTGTGGGTCCCCTCGTGACCAGCGTCACCTTGGGTCCTGGAGTGGCCCGGCTCCGGTCCCCCAGTTACTGGTGTCACCCGGATGACTGGCATGGCCCTTGGCGGTTCCCCAGGGTACTGACATGGCCTGCTGCATGTCACCGGTGACTGGCACCACCCGGAGGAAAGGCTAGGCCCACCGTGGGTCCCCCGTGACCCTACGTGGAACGCCGCAGGTCCCCAGGTGACTGGCGTTGCCTGGGGAATGGGCATGGCTAGGCGAAGGTCCCCGGGTGACTGGTGTCGCCCAGCGCATGCCTCTGGTGACTGGCCTCGCATGCCACAGTTACCCCCGGTGATCCGCGTCTCCCGGGGAATCAGCGTGACCTGCCGAGGTCCCCGGTGTCCCGGCATGGAACCCCCCACCCCAGGGCCCCCTGATGACCCGCACCGCCTGCCGCGGTTCCACAGGTGATAGGTGACACCGGAGCACCAGCGTGGCTCGCCACTGGTCCTCCGGTGACCTGCGTGGCCCGGCACAGGTCCCCTGGTGACCGGCGACACTTGGAGCACCATTGTCTCCTGCTGTGGGTCCCCCAGTGACCAGCATTGCCGGGGGACTGGCGTGGCACGATGGGGGTCCCATGGTGATCAGCGTCCCCTGTCGCGGGCCCCCTGGTGACCGCTGTCATCCTGGGGACTGGAGTGGCCTGGCGAGTGTCCCCGGGTGACCAGCGTCCTGAGTTGTGGTTCCCACAGTGACAGGCGTCTCCCGGAGGATGAGTGTGACCCAGCGTGGTGCCTCTTTGATCGGTGTCATCCACCACTGGTCCCGGGTGACCGCCGTGGCTTGTCACGCGTCTCAGGGGGACGACCACACCCGTATTGGGTCTCTGGGAGCCCGAAGACGCCCGCCTGGGGCGCCTGAGAACCCGGCGACGCCCGTCATGGGTGCATGAGGCCTGGTGAAGCCTGCCGCGGGGCCCAGGAGACCTGTGACCCTCTGAGAGGGTGCCCGGTGGCCCCTCGCTGCCGGTCACAGGCGCTCATGGGCCCAGCCATGCCCGCTGCGGATCTCAGTGGCCCAGCGACGCCTGCTGTCGGTGTCCGGGAGCCCAATGATACATGCTGCGAGGCCCAGGAGTCCCGAGACGCCGGCCACCGGGGCCTAGTTGCGCCGCAGGTTGAGCGGTGGCCCTGCGACGTCTATCGCAGGCGCCCAAGAAACTGGCGACACCCGCCGCTGGGGCGCGCTGCAGGCTGATGTCTGCCGCGGGGTCAAGTGGATGCAGCGACGCCCGCCGCAGGGCCCAGTTGGGAAGAAGATGCCCAGGGGTCCGGTGACGCCCACCGTGGTTGAGAGGGGGCCTGGCGATGCTCGCTGACGGCCCCCGGATGCAGGGTGACCCTCGCTGCGGGAGCTTGGGGACCCGGCGAAGAACGCCGCGGGTTCCCTGGGGACTGGCGACAACGACCATGGGTGCCCGGGGGCCCGGCGACGCACGTCGCGGGTGTCCAGAGGCTCGGTGACGCCCGCAGCGGGCGCCCGTGGGCAAGGCGACGCCTGCCACTAGGCCCAGGGTCCTGGCGATGCCCGCCATGGCCTCTGCGGGTGCCCAGGAGCCTGGCGACTCTTACCGCGGGTGCCTGGGGACCCGTCAACACTCGCCGCCTATGCCCGGGGTGCCCGCAAAGGCGTGCAACCATTCATCTTTTACTTTACATGAACTATCCCAACACACCTTTGATCACGGGGACTTGTAAAATTTTATAGATCTGTTACCGGAGAGGGGGCCCTTGTTGGCAAGCTGCGGAGGAAAGGACAAATCTTAGCAGTTTTGGCTTAGTTCTCACACCCGGCGGCAAACCCTGTGGGAATATAGGCTAGTTTCCCAGAGCACGAATTGAACCCAGAGCACGAATTGAATGGCAGGATTCCACGTGAGAGGCCGGAATCCTAGGGGCTACGCCACCGGAGATTGGGCCTTCTTTGGTGCAGTGTCCAGGGTCTTGGCGTCTCCAGCAACGAACTGAAGGAGACACAAAGGTAAGTGGTGAAAAAGTTTAGTAGAAGAGATAGTATACACCAAAGAATTAGGAGCTGGCCGAGCACAAAGAAAAAGCGGCTCAAAGCCCTTTGTTAGTGCAGTCTGGGGTTTTATTTCTTTTCTCTGGGATGAGCTGTTCCCTTCCAGTCATGGGACTATTTGTTTGATCCTTGTGATTGATGGGTGGCTATTATCTCATCCTGTTAGACTGCAGTGTGTCCCTTCCCAGAGTTCAGTCTGTTATATTGATATTAATGAACTGCTGGGCATATGTATGATATTATAATAATGGTATAATGAGGCTAAGGTGAGGTGGAGGTCATTGTAGCCCCCCTATTGTATAGGACAGGTCTAATTTATTGTTTCTTAGTGTCCTCACAGCAGTTAATGGCTAGGGTAGATAAGGAGAAATTCAGGTCACCAAGCGGTGCTCCCCATAGATTGTGTTGGACGTGTAGGAATGTAGAGACCCAATTACCTGCCTCTGCTTGCCTTGTTTTCCCTGAGAGACATGATCCCCATAAATCTCTGTGGGGAGCTGAGAGATGGGAGTTCTCTTCTTCTGTATCTGCTTCAAGCTGAGAAGGGGGTAGAGCTGTCCGTACCTGTGGGGGATTCACGAAACTCTAGCCTTATCTGTCCTTTTTTTAATTTTTAAATATATATATATATATTTTTTTTAATTAGGGAATTGGGGGAAGGGGAACAGACAAGTTGCTGTCATTTTGTTCTTCAGTCTAGTTGTGGAGGATGTTGCTTCACTGGCCCAAGTTGGCACCATCATTGCGCTCTTCCCAGGTGAGGCAGATCAGTCGCCGGCTTCTGGACGGCTGCTCACTGCGGCTTCTGGCCACTCACGCTGGCTGTTGGCTACATACGGTAGCCCATGGCAACCCACTGCCACAGGGGCTGCAGCCTATTCTGTCGCCGGTGACTCACGGGCAGCCCAGCTCTAGGTTGAGCTGTTGTTCAGCATCTTAGCTGCGGAGGGCAGTGTCATTGGCCTTCATATGTGGGATCCGAACCAGGGCCCTCTGGCGTCCCAAGCCAGTTCTTAACCATCGCGCCACTCAGCCGGCCCACATAACCCATTTTTGACATGTGAACAAATGCAGTGTGGAATTCAGTGACATTTAGCTTACTCACCACATTGTGCAATCATAAATCATGTCTATCGAATATGCTGTAGTTCCAAACCATCAAAAGGGAACCCCATACAGTTGAGCAATCACTTCTCATTCTCGCATTCCTCTAGGCCATGGCTAACACTAATCTCCTTTCTATCTATATGGATTTGCCTCTATTGGATGTGTCATGGAATTGGAGTCACACCATATTTGGCCATTTGTGGTTAGCTTTTTTTACTTACCATGTTTTCAAAATTCATCCATGTGGTAGCCAGTATAGTAGTTCATTCATCTTTATGACTGAATAATATTTGATTTTATGGATATACCACATTTTCTTATTCATTCATCAGTTGATTGGAATTTGGGGGGTCTATGTTTTGGCTATTGTGCATAGTACTGCTGTGAATTTTTGCATATAAGTTACTGAACACCAGTTTTTAGAGTTTTTGGTTATGTATCTATGGTCACATGGTATTTCTTTTTTTTTTTTTAAAGATATTTATTGGGGAATTGGGGGAAGGGGAACAGACAAGTTGCTGTCCTTTTGTTCTTCAGTTTAGTTGTGGAGGTCGTCGCTTCACTGGCCCAAGTTGGCACCATCATTGCGCTCTTCCCAGGTGAGGCAGATCAGTCACTGGCCTCTGGACGGCCGCTCACAGCGGCTCTTGGCAGCTCACACCAGTTGCCAGCTGCTCATGCTGGCTGCTGGCTACATGGCAACCCACTGTAGCAGGGGCTGCAGCCTATGCCGTTGTCGGCGACTCGTGGCAGCTCCGCTCCAGGTTGAGCTCTTGTACAGCATCTTAGCTGTAGAGGGCAGTGTCACTGGCCCTCATATGTGGGATCCGAACCGGGGCTCTCTGGCATCCTAAGCCAGTTCTTAACCAATGTGCCACTCGGCCGGCCCCACATGGTATTTCTATGTTCAACTTACAGGAGCAACACCAAAACACTTTACACTTTGCTATACCATTTTACTTTTCCACCAGCGATGTATGAGCATTCCAGTACCTACACATCACATCCTCATTAACACTTGATTTTTTGTGTTTTTGTTGATCATAGCCTTCCTTGTGGGTGTGACATAGTATCTCATTGTGGTTCTGATTTGCATTCCC
Source organism: Hipposideros armiger (assembly GCF_001890085.2). Classification (NCBI taxonomy): domain Eukaryota; kingdom Metazoa; phylum Chordata; class Mammalia; order Chiroptera; family Hipposideridae; genus Hipposideros; species Hipposideros armiger. The sequence goes on from NW_017732636.1 coordinate 253,225, forward strand.
ATATATAGAAAAGAATAGATATGTGTGAGTCTATTTAGACTTTCATAACAAAATGTTAATGACTGGTTGCTTAAATAGCTGTAAGCTATTTCTCCACAGTTCTGTAAGTCCAACATGTAGATGCCATCAGTGTTGATTTCTTTTTTTTTTTTTAAAGATTTTTTTTTATTGGGGACCTGGGGGGATGGGAACAGTGCTGGGGAATTGGGGGAAGGGGAACAGACAAGTTGCTGTCTTTTTGTTCTTCAGTCTAGTTGTGGAGGACGTTGCTTCACTGGCCCAAGCTGGCACCATCATTGTGCTCTTCCCGGGCGAGGCAGATCAGTCGCCGCCTTTTGGACGGCCGCTCACTGCGGCTGCTGGCCGCTCACGCTGGCTGCTGGCCACACACGGTAGCTCATGGCAACCCACTATAGCAGTGGCTGCAGCCTACACCGTCGCCGGTGACTCACAGCAGTCCAGCTCCAGGTTGAGCTGTTGTTCAGCATCTTAGTTGTGGAGGGCAGTGTCACTGGCCCTCATGTGGGATCCGAACCGGGGCACTCTGGTGTCCCAAGCCAGTTCTTAACCATCGCACCACTCGGCCGGCCCCAGTGTTGATTTCTAATGAGGTTCGGTTGAGAGGGACCTGCTGAACAGGGGCTGTCGCTTAGGGCATCAGTTGGAAGGTCCAGCTTGAGCAGAACCACAAAGCCCACACTCTGCACAGACTCACCATCCAGTGTCTGTTCAGCACTGGGGTTTTTATCTCATTCCAGCACCCACCTGGCTAATCCAAGCTGAGGCTCCACCTGTGTCACTTTGGGACATCTGTGACATCATCAGTCACATCTTCAGGTAGCTGCATTCATAGAAATGCCTTGTGCCACTTCCTTCCCCTGAGCCATGTCCATGACAGTCTTTCCCTTCTAGGTGTGGCCTCCATCTTGCATACTTTTTGCTCTGTAGAACAAGATGCCTCACTCTAAAGAGCCACACTTGTGCCCAGGGACAGTGACTCACCGTGAGTCACATTGTCGTTTGAGAGAGAAGAAATGTCACAGATGCTGTCTGCAGGAGTTGCAGTGTCAAGTTGTGGTATGTCCAAGAAGACATAGAGATGAATCTGAGCACTGGAAACCAAGCAGTATGAGGCTTGGCATCTTTGTTCATGATTTTAAAAAATACACACTTATATACCTCACAAATTTGGGGGTCAGGACTCTGTTCAGTTAATCCACATGACCTGAGTTACATCGTAGATATATTGAATGACAGAGAGTCAGGTCTCTCACATGTCTGTCCTTCTGCCAGATCTGATGGGCAGCATGGGCTCACCAGGACCTGCAACCAGATAACCCACTGCATGTCCTCCAAGCAGAGTGTTTTCAGAGTGTTGAACTTACTCCAGTATAGGTCAGGTATTCAGGTATTCCAGATGGCACCAATGGTTAGGGAAGGGAAGTGCCACTTTTTAATATTTTGGCTCAGAATTTGGCAAAGTTTATTGTACAGGTTTACTTATTCTCTTGCACAAAGCAGACTACCTGGTGCTGAGGGGATGGTATTCACTACCACCAATTAATGGGATACGTAAAAAATTTTGTCACTACAGTAACTTCTGTGGCCACAAGTTATATTATTGCATGAAAAATATACAAACCCTCTCCCAAAATAGTGAAAATTGGGAGTAGTCTTGAAATCTGTCAGCCTGAGAATTCTGGAAACACAACCCATATGTCCACAAAATAACAGAAAAAACTGATAGGATTGTGGCAGGTGACACTAAACTCTAAATGGGAGATAAAAGGAGAAGCACAGCAGGCCCATAACAATCTAATTTCCAGCCTGGTACAGACTGAAGGTCCTTCAGTGTAGCCTACTCCTGCTTCCTGGAAAGACAGAGGCTCTTGGATGTGCCTCTGACCAATCCCTCTTTTTCTCAAGAAAGTGTCCATGCTTCCGCCTGAGTAGGCCCAGACAAGTTTGGGGTCTAGAGACCTCTTTCCAGCTTATAATGTTTCTGTACCCTTCAATTCAAATTAAATTGAATGAAATCTGTTAAAATTTCTTTTCAATGTTTTTGGTTTCACAATTAAACTAGAGTCTACTCCATTAGACAAAAGCCACCACCATATTTCTTTCTAAGATGTGCCCTTTTCCCTTTTGTCCAAAACTTGATGTGCAGTGGTTAATGACTTTAAAATTGAAGAAGTGATTTCATGTAGTCAAAAGGGTCTCAGAAGAAGTGCTTTCAGAATGTTAGAGGGCCAGGGCTGGCCGAGTGGCGCATTGGTTAAGAGTTGGCTTCGCTGGACCAGATGGCTTCACAGGTAAATTTTACAAAACCTTCAAAAAAGAATTAATACCTATTCTTCTCAAACTATTCCAAAAAATAGGCTCCCAAGCACATTTTATGAGGCCACTATTACTCTGATTGCAAAATCAGACAAAGATATTACAAAAAAAGAAAACTATTGGCCGATATCCCTAAATGAACATAGATGCAAAAATCCTCAACAAAATACTAGCAAACCAAATTCAGCGTCACATTAAAAAGATCATACACCATGACCAAGTGGGATTCATTACTGGTATGCAAGGTTGGCTCAATAACCGCAAACCAATTAACATAATACATCACATTAACAATATGAAAAATAAAAATCATATGGTCATATCAATAGATGCAGAAAAAGCATTTGACAAAGTCCAGCAGTCATTTATGATAAAAACTCTTAGCAATGTGGGAATAGTGGGATCATATCTCAACATAATAAAGGCCAAATATGATAAGCCCACAGCAAACATCCTACTCAATGGGGAAAGGTTAAAAGCATTTCTTTTAAGATCGGGAACAAGACAAGGCTGCCCACTTTCACCACTTCTATTCAACATAGTCCTGGAAGTTCTGGCCACAGCAATTAGACAAGAAAATAAAAGGCATCCAAATTGGAAAGGAGGAAGTAAAATTGTCATTATATGCAGATGACATGATATTATATAGAGAGAATCCCAAAGACTCACCAAAAAACTGTTAGAACTGATAAATGAAATTAATAAGGTAGCAGGATACAAAATTAACATTCAGAAATCAGTTGCAGTTGTATACATCCATAATAAACTATCAGAAGAAGAAATCAGGAAATCAATCCCATTTACAATTGCTTCAAAAAGAATAAAATACCTAGGAATGAATTTAACCAAAGAAGTAAAAGACCTGTACTCAGAAAATTATAAGATGTTCAAGAGAGAAATCAAAGAAGATACAAATAAATGGAAATACATACCATGTTCATGGATAGGAAGAATTAATATAGTTAAAATGTCAACACTACTTAATGCAATATATAGATTCAATGCAATTCCTATCAAACTACCAAGAGCATTTTTCTCAGAAATAGAACATATAATCCGAAAACTTATATGGAGCCATAAAAGACCTCGAATAGCCATGTCAATCTTGAGAAATAAGAACAAAGTGGGAGGTATCACGCTACCCAACATTAAATCATACTACAAGCCTACAGTAATCAAAACAGTATGGTACTGGCATAAAAACCGACACACAGACCAATGGAACAGAATAGAGATCCCAGAAATAAACCCATCCATATATGGTCATTTAATCTATGACATTGGAAGCAAGAATTTACATTGGAGTAAAGATAGTCTATTTAATAAATGGTGCTGGGAAAATTGGACTGACA
>NW_017732636.1:258354-265882 GCF_001890085.2 Hipposideros armiger
CTTCGAGGGGTAAAAAGTATAACTATTGCACTGTGTTGTACAGCTGAAACTAATTTTTAAAAATGTGTATTTCACAGTAAAAAAAATAAATTAAATAAAAGAAAGCATAAAAAAAAGTTGACTTGGGACGCCAGCTCTGAGCAGCAGGGCCCCGGTTTGGAACCCACATTAGGGCCAGTGACGCTGCACCCTCTATAGCTAAGATGGTGAACAAGAGCTCGACCTGGAGCAGGGCTGCCATGAGTCGCCGACGTCGGTGTAGGCTTCAGTGGAGCTGCAGTGGGCTCCCACAAGCTACCGTGAGCGGCCGGCAGCCGGCGTGAGCTGCCAACAGCCACCGAGAGCAGCCGTCCAGTGACCAGCGACAGATCTGCCTCACCCAAGAAGAGTGCAATGATAATACCAACATGGGCCAGTGAAGCGACGTCCTCCACAACTAAGCGGAAGAACAAAAGGTCAGCAATTTTTCTGTTCCCCTTCCCCGATTCCCCAATAAAAATCTTAAAAAAAAAAGAATGTTAGAGGGCTTATTTTGTATCTCAGAGTGCCTACTAGGAGCAATTCTAACATTCTTTTTGTTAAATGTATATAACCAATTTTGCCATGTGAACAAATGCAATGTAGAATTCAGTGACATTGAACTTACAACATTGTGCAATCATCAATCACCTCTGTCAAATACGCTCTAATTCCAAACCATCAAAAGGAAATCCCATTCCATCCATCAATCACTTCCCTTTCTTGAATTCCCTAGGCCATGGATAATACTAACCTGGTTTCTGTCTATGTATTTCTCCCTATCTATCTCCTGTAAGTTAGTGTCACTTGCTACAATCCTGTTTCTTCTGATATATTTTGGGCATGTGAGAGTGTGTTGCTTTAGTTCTCAAATTGTCTAGTTTCAAGATCCATTCCAAAATTTCACTCTTTTGGGAGAGTGTCTATATTTTTTCCATGAGGGAGTATAATTTGTGGCCACAGAATGTATTGTGGCTGCAAATCGTTGATTCATCTCCCATTCAAAAGTGCCAGTAAGAGTCTGCACCTCAGCACAGGGCAGTCTGCTTTGACCAGTAGAATAAGTAAACCCATAGACTAAACTGTGCCAGCTTCTGAGACAAAAGAAAGTGCCACTTCCCTTTCCTGATTCTTGGTACAGCCTGGAATCCCTGACTTATAGTGTAGAAAGTCCAACTTCTAAAATCATGCTACTGGGAGGATAAGCATAGGGTTATCTGGTTGGCAAGCCTACTGAGTCCAGCCTGCCCATTAGATCTGGCAGAGGTCCAAGATATATAAGTGAACTGCCTCTCTTTCTGCCAATATCCCCATGGCCTTACTCAATACATGTCGATTAACTGACCAGATACCTAACCCTCAAATTTATGAGCTATAATAAGTGGATATAGTTTCAAGACACCAAAAAGCTTCCAAGCCCACTTCTGCTCAGTTTCCATTGCTCATGTTCATCCCTGCACCCTCTTGGACACAGCAGCTTCCACAGATAGAGTGTTTTGGATATTCTTTCAGTTTTACCTCACAAGGTGATTCTAGGCAAGTCATTGTCCCTTGTCCCCAAGTGTGTCTCTGTAGATTGGAGAATCTGGTTCTACAGAGCAGAGAGTGTGGCACGAATAGAGGCCAGAGCTGGAAGGGAAAGGACTGATGTGGAATTTGGCTCAGGGGGAGGAAGTGGGATGAGGCACTTCTGTGGATGCAGCTACCTGGAAATGTAACTGATGATGTCACAGATGTCCCATTGTGTCATACTCAGATCCTCAGCTGGGATTGGCCAGGTGGAAGTGGTGAGAATAAAAGCCCAGTTCTGGACAGACACCAGATGGTGAGTCTGCGGAGTGTGGGCTCTGTGGTTCTGGTCAGGCTGGGACTTCCTACGGACTCCCTCAGTGGCAGACCCTGCTTAGCATGTCCTTCTCACATGACCCTCATTAAAAATCAACTCTGTTAGCACCTTCATCTTGGATTTCCAGAAGTGTGGAGAAATACATTTCTGTTATTAAGCCAACCATTCTATAACATCTTGTTATGTGTAGACTAACACATTAGTTTTCTGGGAAATGCAAATCAAAGCCACAATGAGATACTATGTCACACCCACAAGGATGGTTATGATCAACAGAAACAGAAAATATCAAGTGTTGTTGAGGAATTAAAGTGGAGAAACTGGAAAAATCATATATTGCTGTGAAAATGTAAAATGGTATAGCTACTGTGGACGATGGTTTTGCATTTCTCCAGTGGTTAAAACTAGAAATACCGGGCCGGCCGAGTGGCGCGTTGGTTAAGAACTGGTTTGGGATGCCAGAGGGCCCCGGTTCAGATTCCACATATGAGGGCCAGTGACACTGCCCTCCACAGCTAAGATGCTGAACAACAGCTCAACCTGGAGCTGGGCTGCCGTGAGTTGCTGGCGACGGCGTAGGCTGCAGTCCCCTGACAGTGGGTTGCCATGGGCTACCGTGTGTAGCCGGCAGCCAGCGTGAGCGGCCAGCAGCCACTGTGAGCAGCCGTCCAGAAGCCGATGACTGATCTGCCTCACCTTGGAAGAGCGCAATGATGGTGCCAGCTTGGGCCAGTGAAGCAACATCCTCCACAACTAGACTGAAGAACAAAACAACAGCAACTTGTCTGTTCCCCTTCCCCCGATTCTGCAGCACTGTTCCCCTCCCCCCAATTCCCCAATAAAATATTTAAAAAACCCCAAAAAACAGAAAAACTAGAAATACCATATGATCATAGATATATACGCTAAAGAACTGAAAACAGGTGTTAAAAATTGTATGCATTGTTCCTTTTTCTTAGGATTGCTTTTGCTATTCGGGGTCTTTTTTGGTTCTATATAAATCTGATGATTTTTTGTTCTATTTCTTTAAAAAATGCCATTGGGATTTGGATGGGGATTGCATTGTATCTGTATATTGCTTTAGGTAATATGGCCATTTTAGCTATGTTGAGTCTTCCAATCCGTGAACACAGAATGTCTTTCAATTTTTCTGTGTCTTCTTCAATTTCTTTTAAAAATGTCTATAATTTTCAGTATACAGGTCTTTCACATCTTTGGCTGTTTATTCCTGAGTATTTTATTTTTTTGCTGCAATTGCAAAAGGAATTTTTTTTCTAATTTATTTTTCTGAGGTTTCATTGTTGGTATATAGGAATGCAATGGACTTTAAAAAAAAGATTTTATTGTGGAATTGTGGGAGGGGATCAGCATGGGGAAATCAGAGAAGGGGAACAGACAAGTTGCTGTCCTTTGGTTTTTCAGTCTAGTTGTGGAGGACATCACTTCATTGCCCATGTTAGTATTATGATCATTTTGCTCTTCCCTGCTGAGGCATTTGGTCACTGACCATTGGACGGCCTCTCACGGTGGCTCAGGGCAGCTGTTGCCAGCTGCCAGCTGCTCACGCTGGCTGCCGACCACTCACAGTAGCTCACAGCAGCCCATTGCAGCCCCACTGCAGCCTACGCAATCGCCAGCCACTCATGGCAGCCCAGCTTCAGGTTGAGCTGTTGTTTACCATCTTAGCTGTAGAGGGTTCAGCTTCACTGGCCCATGTGGGACCTGAACCGTCGGCCCTGCTGCTGAGAGCTCGCACTCCCAAACCAGCTCTTAACCAACCGAGCCACTTGGCCATCCCCGCAATGGACTTTTGTATGTTGATTTTGTATCCAGCAAATTTACTGTATTCGTTTATTATTTCCAAAAGCTTTTTGGTGGAGTCTTTAGGGCTTTGTATCCAATCATCTATTGAAGGACATTTTGGTTGTTTCAATGTCTTGGCCACCATAAATAAAGCTGCAATGAACATTGGAATACATATATCTTTATGGATAAATATTTTCACATTTTTTTGGTAGATGCCCAAGAGAGGGGTTGGTAGGTCATATGATAATTCTATTTTTAATTTTTTGAGGAATCTCCACACTGCCTTTCATAGCAGCTACACCAATCTGCATTTGCACCAACAGTATATGAGGCTTCCTTTTTCTTCCACAGCCTCTCCAATACTTTTTATTATTTGGCTTCTTGATGATAGCCATTCTAACTGGTGTGAGGTGATAGATCATTGTGGTTTTTATTTTCATTTCTCTGATGATTAGTGATGTTGAACATTTTTTCATATGTGTATTGGCCATTTGTATGTCTTCTTTGGAGAAATCTCTATTCAGGTCCTCTGTCCATTTTTTAATTGGATTGTTTGTTTTGTTGTTGTTGTTGAGTTAGTTGTATGTGTTCCTTGTATATTTTGGGTATTAGCTTCTTATCAGAGGCGTTGTTTACAAAAACCTTCTCCCATTCGGTTGGTTGCCTCTATTTTGTTGATTGCTTCTTTTCTGTGCAGAAGCTTTTTAGTTTGATATAGTTCAATTCATTTATTTTAGCTTTTACTTCCCTTGCTTTTGAGGTCAAATTCATAAAATGCTCTTTGAATCCAAGGTCCATAAATTTAGTACCTATGTTTTCTTCTATGCATTTTATTGTTTCAGGTCTTATATTTAGGTTTTTGATCCATTTTTATTTAATTTTGGTACACGGTGACAGATAACAGTCTAGTTTCATTCTTTTGCACATGGCTTTCCAATTCTCCCAGCACCATTTATTGAAGAGGCTGTCCTTTTTCCAGTATGTGTTTTTTAATTCTTCATCGAAAATTATATGTCCATATTTATGTGAGTTTATTTTTGGGTTCTCAATTCTATTTCATTAGTCTGTGTGTCTGTTTATCTGACAATACCATACTGTTTTGATTATTGTTGTCCTGTAGTACAAGCTGAAGTCTGAAAGAGGGGAAGTTACCACGGATGCCACAGAAATACAAAGGATCATCCAAGAATATAATGAAGGATTGATTACATGCCACTAAATTCAATAACCTAGGCTGAATCATGAAGAATTGGAAAATCTAAATGAACTGCTCAACAGTAAGGAAATTGAATCAGACATCTGAAACCTTCCCAAAAGAAAAAGTCTGGGTCTAGATGGCTTCACTAGTGAATTCTACCAAAATTCAAAAAGGATCAAATACCTGTCCTATTAAACTCTTCCAAAGAAACTGAAGAAGAGACAATGCTCTGTCACTCATTTTATGAAGCTAACATTACCCTGATACCAAAACCTGGTAAAGATAACACAGAAAAAGAAAATTACAGACCAATATCTCTGATGAATACAGATGCAAAATTCCAAAACACGTTGGCTGAGTGGCTCAGTTGGTTACGAGCTTGCCCAAGAGTGTGAGCTCTGAGCAACAGTGTCGCTGGTTAAAGTCCCACATCAGCCAGTGAAGCTGCACCCCGAGCTGAGCTGCCAACACGTGGTAGGATGGCGCAGCTGGTAAGAGCATGTGCTCCTAACAACAAGGCTGCCGGTTTGAATGGTGGGCTATGCCCACCCGCAACTAAAGAATGAACTTGGCACCTTGAGCTGAGCTGCTGCTCAGGTGGCTCAGGAGATAGAGTGCGTGCTCTTAACAACCAAGCTGCCAGTTCGACTTGCGCATGGGATGGTGGCTACGCCCACTCGCAACTAAGACTGAACTCGGCACCTTGGGCTGAGCTGCCACCTGGATGGCTCAGTGGATAGAGTGTGTGCTCTTAACAATGAGGCTGCTGGTTCAACTCCTGCATGGGATGGTGGCTATATCCACCTGCAACCAATTGAACACAGCACCTTGAGCTGAGCTGCGTGACTGGACTTGGAGCTGAGCTATCTGGGCCCTCCACAACTAAGATTGAAGGACAACAATTTGGCTGTTCCCCTTCCCCAATTCCCCAATAACATTTTTTTTAAAAAGTCACGTAAAATTAAAACACAATATTAAAAAATCTGAAACAAAATTTTAGCAAATTGAATGTAACAACGTGTTAAAAAGATTATACATCCTTATGCAAATCAAATTCACCATTGTTCAAAGCATTTCACACTTGTGTAGAGCAGATAGACCCTCATGCAAATCAAATGCACCATTGTGTATATTAAATTTACCATGTATAGAGCAAATGCAACCTTGTGCAGAACACATACACTTTTGTGCAAATCATATTCACACTGGTGCATATCAAATTCACCCTAATGCAAATCAATTTCACCCTTGTGCAGAGTAATTTCACTCTTGCATAAATCAAATTCACCCTTCATCAAATCAAATCAACACTTTGCATATCAAATTCACCCTGCTCAGAGGAAATACACCACTCTGCAAATCAAAATCACCCTTGTACAAATGAAATTATTCTTCTGCAAATCAAATTAATCCCTGTGCAGAGAAAATTTACAATTGTGCCAAACAAATTCACCTTTGTGCAAATCAAATGCAAAATGTGTATATGAAATTCATTCTGGTGCAGACCAATTCACCAATATGAAAATCAAGTTCACCCCTGTGCAAACCAAATTCACCATTTGCAAGTCAAATTCACTTTTGTACAAATCAAACACACTGTAGTGCAAATCAAACTCACCCTTGTACAAATTAAATACACCACTGTGCAGAGCAAAACGACTGTTATACAAATCAAACTCACCCTTGTGCATTCAAATTCACTCTTGTGTGGAGAAAAAAAATCTTCACTGTGCAGAGTAAATTCACCCCTGTACAAATCAGGGTGACCTTGTTCAACTCAAATTCACCATTGTGCAAATCAAATTTATGTCATGCAACTCAAATTCATCCTGGTGAAAATCAAGTTAATCCTTGTTCAAATCAAATTCACTCTTCTGCTAACCATATTCACCCTGCTGCACAGCAAATTCACCCTTTGCAGGGCAAATTCACCCTTTTGCAAATTAAGTTCACCATTGTGCAAATCAAATCTACCCTTGTGCAGAGCAAATTCATAATTGTGCAAAACAAATTCACCCTTGTGCAAATAAAATGCACCAATGTGTATATAAACTCACCCTTGTGCAAATCATATTCAACCTTGGGCAAGTCAAATTCACCCTTGTGCAGAGCAAAATCTCCCTTGGGCAAATTCAATTCATCGTTGTGCAGAGGAAATTCACCCTGGTGCAAATAAAATTCTCCCATGTTCCACAGCAAATTGACCCTGGTGAAAATCAAAATCACTTTTGTGCAGAGCAAATTTACCTTGTGCAAATCAAATTCACTGTAGTGCACATACAATTCAAACTTGTGCAAATCAAACTGACCCTTGTGCAGAAGACATTCAGCATGGTGTAAAAACACCTGACCCTTCTGCAAATCAAATTCACCATTTGCAAGTTAAATTCACTCTTGTACCAATCCAACTCACCCTTGTGCAAATCAAATTCACCATTGTACAAATCAAAAACATCATTTTGCTGAACAAAACCACCCTTCTGCCAATCAAATTCTCCCTTGAGGCAAACAAATTCACCCTGTGCAGAGGAAACTCACCATTATGCAGAGCAAACTCACACTTCTGGAATTCAAATTCACCATTTGCAAGTCAAATTCAGTCTTGTACAAATCCAACTCACCCTTGTGCAAATCAAATTCAACATTGTGTAGAGCAAATT
>NW_017732636.1:266152-282579 GCF_001890085.2 Hipposideros armiger
CTCCAGGTTGAGCTGTTGTTCAGCATCTTAGCTGTGGAGGGCAGTGTCACTGGCCTTCATATGTGGGATCCGAACTGGGGCCCTCTGGCGTCCCAGGCCAAGTCTTAAACATCACGCCACTTGGCTGGCCCTCGAATTCATTCTTAGAGAAGTCAAATTGACCCTTGTGCAGGGTATTTCACATGTTTACAGAGCAAATTTACCCTCGTGAAAATCGAATTCACCCTTGTGCAAATCAAATTCACTGTAGTGAACATAAAATTCAAACTTGTGAAAATCAAATTGACCCTTTTGCAAATCACATTCACCTTTGTTTATATCAAATTCACCATCGTCCATAGCATTTCACACTTGTGCAAAAGAAATACACGCTCATGCAAATTAATCCACCTTTCTGCATGTCAAAATCACCATTGTGTGTATGAAATTCACATCTGTGCAGAGCAATTCACCCTTGTACAGAGCTATTTCACTCTTGTGTAAATCAAATTCACCCTTGAGAAAATCAAATTCACACTTGTGCAAATCAAATTCAACCTGGTGCAAATCAAAATCAGTATTGTTGAAATCAAATGCACCCTTGTACAAATCACACTCATTATTGTGTAGAGTAAATTCAACCATGTGCAAACAAAGTTCACCCTTGTGCATTTCAAATTCACCCTTGTGCAGAAAAAATTTCACCACAGTGCAGAGCAAATTCACCTCTGTGCAAAACAAACTCACCCTTGTTCAAGTCAAATTCACCATTGTTCAAATAAAATTTTGCTCTGAAACTGAAATTCACCCTGGTGCAAGTCAAGTTATCCCCTGTTCAAATAATATTCACTCTTCCATTAATCGTATTCACCCTGGTGAACAACAATTCACCCTTGTGCAGGGCAAATTTACCCTTGTGCAAATCAAATGCATCCATGTGCAGAGCAAATATAGTGCTTTGCAAATTAAGTTCACCCATTTGCCACTCAAATTTACCATGTTCAGAGAAAATACACCACCGTGCAAATCAACATTACCCTCGTGGAAATAAAATTCATTCTTGTGCAAATCACATTCACCCTTGTGTATATAAGATTCACCATTGTGCATAGCATTTCACACTTGTGCAAAAGAAATACATGCTCGTGCAAATCAAACTGCCCTTCTGCATATAAAATTCACAATTTTGTATATGAAATTCACCACTGTGCAGAGCAATTCACCCTTGTACAGAGCAATTTCACTCTGTGTAAATCAAGTTCGCCCTTGTGAAAATAAAATTCACCCATGGGCAAGTCAAATTCACCCATGTGCAGAGGAAATTCAACTTTGTGCACAGTAAATTGACCCTTCTGCAAATCAAATTCACCATTTGCAAGTCAAATTCACCCTTGTACCAATCAAACTCATCCTTGTGCAAATGAAATTCACCATTGTACAAATCAAATACACCATTTTGCTGAGCAAAATCACTCCTTTACAAATCAAATTGTTTCTTGAGCCAATCAAATACACTCTTTGGTACATCAAATTCACTGTAGTGCACATAAAACTCAAAATTGTGCAAATCAAATTGACACTTGTGTAAATCACATTCACCTTTTTATGTATCAAATTCACCCTTGTACATAGCATTTCACACTTGTGCAAAAGAAATATACACTTGTACAAATCAACCCACCCTTTTGCATATCAAATGCGCCATTGTATATTTGAAATGTACCCCTGTGCAGAGCAATTCACCCTTCTACAGAGCCATTTCACTCTTGCATAAATCAAATTCACCCTTGTGCAGAGCAAATTCTCCCTTGGGCAAATCAAATTCATCTTTGAGCAGAAGAAATCCAGTATCATGCAGAGAAAATTTACCCTTCTGCAAATCAAATTCACCATTTTCAAGTCAAATTCACTCTTGTACCAATCCAACTCACTCTTGTGTAAATCAAATTCACCATTGTCAAATCAAATACACCATTTTGCTGAATAAAATCACAATTTTGCAAATCAAACTCTCACTTGAGCCAATCAAATTCACCCTTGTGCAGAGGAATATCACCATTATGCAGAACAAATTCACTCTTCTGCAATTCGAATTCACTATTTGCAAGTCAAATTCACTCTTGTATTAATTTGACTTATCCTTGTGCAAATCAAATTCACCCTTGTGCAGAAGAATGCACCATTGTGCAGAGCAAATTCATCCTTCTGTAAATCAAATTCACCATTTGCATGTCAATTCACTCTTGTAGTAATCAAACTCACCTTTGTGCAAATCAAATTCACCCTTGTACAAATCAAATACACCTTTATGCAGAGCAAAGTCACCCTTGTGCAAACCAAAACCTCCCTTGGGCCAATCAAGTTCACCTTTGTGCAAATAAATGCACCGGAGTGCAAGTCAAATTCACTCTTATGCAGAGTAAATTCTCCCTTGGGCAAATCAAATTCACCGTTTGCAAGAAAAATTCATCCTTGCACCATACAAGCTCACCTTTGAGCAAACAAATTGACCCTTGTACAAATTAAATACATCATTGGGCAGTGCAAAATCACACTTGTGCAAATCAAATTGTCCTTTGGGCCAATCAAGTATCAAGTTCACCTTTGGCAAATCAAATCCCCCTTGTGCAAATCAAATTGTTACTTGTGCAGAGAAAATTCACCCTTGTGCTAGCGCATTCACCATGTCCAAATCAAGTTCATTGTTTTGCAGAGCAAAATCATCCTGCTGCAAATCAAATTCTCCCTTGGGCCAATCAAATTCACTTTTGTGCTAATCAAATTCACCATTGTGTGGGAAAATAATCACCACTGTGCAGAGCAAGTCACTCCTGTGCAAACCAAACTCACCTTTGTTCAAGTCAAATTCATCATTGTGTGAATAAAATTTATGCTGTGCAACTCAAATTCTTCCTGGTGCAAATCAAGTTAACCATTGTTCAAATCAAATTCACTCCTCTGTTAATCATATTCACCCTTGTGCAGGACAAATACACTCTGTGAAAATCAAATTCACCCTTGTGCAGAGGAAATTCAGCATTGTGCAGAGAAAATTTACCCTTATGGAAGTCAAATTCACCATTTTCAAGTGAAATTCACTCTTGTATCAATCAAAGTCACCCTTGTGCAAGTGAAATTCACCAGTGTACCAATCAAATACACCATTGTGCAGAGCAAAATCACCCTTGTGCAAATCAAATCTATCCTCTTCAGAGAAAATAAACCACTGTGCAAATCACAATCACACTTGTGCAGGGCCGGCCGAGTGGCGCCATCGTTAAGAACTGGCTTGGGACGCCAGAGGGTCCCGGTTTGGATCCCACATATGAGGGCCGGTGACACTGCCCTCTACAGCTAAGATGCTGAACAACAGCTCAACCTGGATCTGGGCTACCCTGAGTCACTGGCGACGGCGTAGGCTGCAGCCCCTGTGGCAGTGGGTTGCCATGGGCTACTGTATGTAGCCAGCAGCCAGCATAAGCGGCCAGCAGCCGCAGTGAGCAGCTGTCCAGAAGCCGGAGACTGATCTGCCTTGCCCGGGAAGAGTGCAATGATGGTGCCAACATGGACCAGTGAAGCGATGTCCTCTACAACTAGACTGAAGAACAAAACGACAGCAACTTGTCTGTTCCCTTTCCCCCAATTCCCCAGCGCTGTTCCTGTCCCCCTAATTCCCCAATTAAAAGAAAAATCACCCTTGTGCAAATCAAATTCATCCTTGTGCAAATCAAATCCACCCTGAGCATAGCAAATTCACAGTTGTGCAAAACAAATTCACCCTTGAACAAATCAAATTCATCACTGTGTATATAAAATTTACTCTGGTGCAGAGCAATTCACCCTTGTGCAAAGCAAATTCACCCTTGTGAAAATCAAATTCACCCCAGTGCAAATCAAATTCACCCTTGTTCAAGTCAAATTCACCATTGTGCAAATTAAATTTATGCTGTGCAGCTCAAATTCATCCTGCTGCAAATGAAGTTAGCCCATGTTCATATCAAATTCACTCTTCTGTTAATCATATTCACCCTTGTGATGGGCAAATTCACCCATGTGCAAATCAAAAACATTCTTGTGCAGAGCAAATTCACTCTTTTGCAAATTAAGTTCACCTCTATGCAAATGAAATCCACCCTGTTCATTGAAAATATGCCACTATGTAAATCAAAATCAGCCTTGTGCAAATCAAACTCACCCCTGTGCAAGGAAAATTGACAATTGTGCAAAACAAATTCACCCTTGCATAAATCAAATGCACCATGTGTATATAAAATTCACTCTGGTGCAGAGCAAATAACCCTTGTGAAAATCAAATACACTGTTGTGCAAATAAAATCTACCATTGTGCAGAGAAAAATAACCATTGTGCAAATCAAATTTACCCTGGTGCAAAACAAATTCACACTCATGAAAATACAATTCTTGTTTGTGTTAATCAAATTCACCTTTGTACAAATCAAATTAACATTTGTGCAGAGCAAAATCACTCTTTTGCAATTTAAATTCGCCCTTCTGCAAATCAAATTCACCCAAGTGCAGAGCCAATTCACACTTTGGCAAATAAAATTCACTGTTGTTCAAATCAAATTCACCTCTGTGCAGATGAAATTCAACATTCTACAAATTGAATTCACCCTTTTGCAGTGCAAATTCACGGTTTAGCAGAGCACATTCACCATTGTGCATATCAAATTAACCCTTGTGCCGAGCAAATTCATGGTGTGTAAATAAAATTCACCCTTGTTCAAAAGCAAATTGACCCAGGTGAAAATCAAATATACTTTTGTGCAGAGCAAATTCAACCATGTGCAAACAAAATTCACCCATGTTCAAGTCAAATTCATCATTGTTCAAACAAAATTTATGCTCTGCAACTCAAATTTACCTAGAGTCAAATCAAGTTAGCTCCTGTTCAAATAAAATTCACTCTTCCACTAATCATATTCACCCTGGTGCACAACAAATTCACCCTTGTGCAAATCAAATGCTTCATTGCACAGAGCAAATACACTGCTTTACAAATTAAGTTCACTCTTTTGCCAGTCAAATTTACCATGTTTATAGAAAGTACACCACTGTGCAAATCAACATCACCCTTGTGCAAATCAAATTCATCTTCTTGCAAATCAAATCCACCCCTGTGCAGAGCAAATTCTCCCTTGGGAAAGTCAAATTCACCCTTGTGCAGAGAAAATTCACCATTGTACAGAGCAAATTCACCCTTCTGCAAATCAAAATCACCATTGTGGAAGTCAAACTCAGTCTTGTAAAAATCAAACTTACCCTTGTGCCAATCAAATTCACCCTTGTACAAATCAAATACACCATTGTGCAGAGCAAAATCATCCTTGTGCACATCAAATTTAACATTGTGTACAGCAAATTCATGCTTCTGCAGAGCAGATTAAGCCTTTGCAAATAAAATTCACCATAGTGCAAATCAAATTCACCCTTGTGCATATAAAATTTTACAAATCAGATTCATCATTGTGTAGGATAAATTTAACTATGTGCAAACAAAATTTACAATTGTGCTAATCAATTCACCCTGTGCAGACAAAGATTTACCACAATGCATAGCAAATTAACCCCTGTGAAAAATAAAATTCACCATTGTTCAAGTCAAATTCACCATTGTGTAAATCAAATTTATGCTGTGCAATTCAAATTCATACCGGTGCAAATCAAGTTAGTCCTTGTTCAAATGAAATCTACTCTTTTGCTTGTGATATTCATCCTGGTGCACAGCAAATTTACCCTTGTGCAGGGCTAATTCATCCCTGTGCATAGCATTTCACACTTGTGCCAAAAAAATACTCGCTTGTGCAATTCAAATTAACCCCTGTGCTGGGCCAGCCGAGTGGCTCAGTTGGTTAAGAGTTAGCTTGGGAGCCTGAGCTCTGGGCAGCAGGGCGGCCAGCTCCATTCCCACATGGTCCAGTGATGCTGCGCCCTCTACAGCTAAGATGGTGAACAACAGCTCGACCTGGAGCTGGGCTGCCGTGAGTGGCTGGAGATGGCATAGGCTGCAGAGGGCATAGGCTGCAGTGGGGCTGCAGTGGGCTGCTGTAAGTGGCTGGGCAGCTGGCGAGAACCTCCGTGAGCTGCTGTCAGCGGCCGTTTAATGGCCAGGGACTGACTGCCTCAGCTGGGAAGAGCATAATGATCATAATACCAACATGGGTCTGTGAAGCAGCATCTTTCACAACTAGGCTGAAGAACAAAAGGACAGCAACTTGTCTGTTCCCCTTCACTGATTTCCCAACATTGTTCCCCTCCCCCAATTCCCCAATAAAATCTTTAAAAAATTCACCCTTGTGCTTATCAAATGCACCATTGTGTATATAAAATTCACCCTTGTGCAGAGCAATTTACCCTGTGCAGAGCAAATTCACCATTTAGCAGAGCACATTGACTTTTGTGCATATCAAATTAACCCTATTACAGAGCAAATTCACACTTGTGTGAATCAAATTCATTGTTGTTCAGAGCAAATTATCCCTTGTGAAAATTTAATGGAACATGGTGCAAATGAAATTCACCCTTGTGCATATCAAATTGACCCTTCTGCAAACCAAATTTACCCTTGTGCAGAGTAAACTCACCCTTGTGGAAATCAAATTTACCCTTCTGTATTTCAAATTCACCTTTGTGCATAGCATTTTACACTTTAAAAAAAAAGATTTTATTGAGGAGTTGGGGGAGGGAACAGTATTGGGGAACTGGGGAAGTGGACCAGCCAAGTTGTTATTCTTCAATCTTCATTGTGGAGGGCGCCAGTTGCCATCTGGCTTCCCGTCGGCAGCTTGTGGCCTCTAAGCTCAAGGTGCTGTGTTCAATCTTAGTTGTGGGTGGGCGTAGCCATCATCCTGTGCAGGAGTCGAACTGGCAGCCTTGTTGTTGAGAGCGCACGCTCTATTCACTGAGCCATCTGGGCGGCAGCTCAGCTCAAGGTGCCAAGTTCAGTCTCAGTTGCAGGTGGGCGTAGCGCACCATCGAACAGGCAATTTTGTTGTTACACCAGCTGAGCCATCCTGCTATTTGTTGGCAGCTCAGCTTGGGCGCAGCATCACTGGCCCATGTGGGAATCGAACCGGTGGCCCTGTTGCTCAGAGCTTGCACTCTTAAGCCAACTTTTAACCAACTGAGTCACTCGACAGGCCCGCATTTAACACTTTTGAAAAAAAAAACATGCTTCTGCAAATCAAAATCACTGTTGTACAAATAAGATTCACCCTTGTACAGTACAAATTCACCCTTGTGCACAGCAAATTCACTCCTGTGCAAACCAAATTCGTCCTTGTGCAAGTAAAATTCACCCTTGTGCAGAGGAAATTCACCATTGTGCAGAGCAAACTCACCCTTTTGCAAAACAAATTCACCATTATGCAAGTCAAATTTACCATTGAACAAATCAAATTTACCCTTGTGCAAATAAAATTCGCCCTTCTGCAAATAAAATTCACCCTTGTGCAGAGCAAATTTGCTCTTGTACAGAGCAAATTTACACTTGTGGAAATCAAATTCACCATTGTGAAACTCAAATCCACCCAGTGCAGAGCAAATTCACAATTGTGCAAAACAAATTCACCCTTGTGCAGTAGAGGCCTGACCACCGCACTTTATTTCTGAAGCTGATATTGAATAATATTTTATGTCAACTATAATTGTATATACATATAGTCACGGGATGTGGAGTAGAGTGTGGGAATAGAGTCAATGGAATTGTAATAGATAAGTATGACATCGGGGGTGGGAGGGCAGTGGATGGGGGGAAGAGGGTTGTTACTTTGAGAGGGTAACTATTGCATTGTTCTGTACACCTGAAACTAATAATAAAATTAAAAAAATTCACCCTTGTGCAGAGCAAACTCACCCTTGTGCAAATCAAATTTACCCTGGTGCATATTGATTTCACACTTGTGCTACCATTTCAAACTTGTGCAAATAAAATGCACCATTGTGTTTCTGAAATGCACCCTTGTGCAGAGCAAACTCACTCTTGTGTAAATTAAATTCACTGATGTACAAATAAAATTCACCCTAGTGAAAATCAAATTGAACCTCTTTTAGTGCAAACTGACTCTCTGAAGAGCAAATAACCCTTTTGAAAATAAAATTCACCCTAATGAAAATAAAATTCACGGATCTGCAAATCAAAGTCACACTTGTGCAAATAAAATTTACCCTTGTGTAGAGCAAATTCACTCTTGTGCAAGTCAAATTCTCTGCTGTTCAAATCAAATTCACCACTGCAAATAGCATTCAACATTCTGCAAATAGAATTCACCCTTGTGCAGAGCTAATTCACCACTTAGCAAAACACATTCACCCATGTGCAAATCAAATTAATGTTTGTGCAGAGCAAACTCATCCTTGTGTAAATAAAATTCACACCTGTTAGAGCAAACTCACACTAATTAAAATCAAATTCAACAATGTACAAATAAAATTCACACTTCTGCAATCAAATTAATCTTTGTGCAAAGCAAATTCACTCTTATAAATATGAAATTCACTCCTGCGGAAATCAGATTCACCCTTGTGCAGTGCACATTTACCCTTGTGCATAGCAAATTCACCTCTGTGCAAATAAAATTAACTTTTGGGCAAAGTAAATTCACTCTTGTGCAGTGGAAATTCACCATTGTGCAGAGCAAACTGATCCTTTTGCATATCAAATTCACCATTGTGCAAGTTAAATTCACCCTTGTACAAATCAAATTCACCTTTATGCAAATCAAGTACACCCTTATGCACACCAGATTCAGCTTTGTGCAGAGCACATTCACCCTTTGGCACATCAAATTAATCCTTGTGCAAATTAAAATCACTATTGTGTAAATCAAGTTCACCATTTTGCAAAGCAAATTCGCCATTGTGGTAATCAAATTTACCCTTGTGCAAATATAATTCACCCTTGTGGAAATCAAATTCACCTTAGTGCAATTCAAATTTACCCTTGTGCAGAGCAAAATCACCCTTGTGCAGTGAAAATTTACCCACTGGTGTTAATGGTTAAGAAAAGGAATTGCCCCCTTTCTTATGTCTTGCCTTAGAAGATGGCACAGGTTACTGTATGGGTCTACTTATTTTACTGATCAAAGCAGACTGCCCAGTGTTGAGGAGAAGACATTCATGGCAACCAATTAATGGGGATAATATAAAAGATTATGCTACACAATACAATCTGTGACCACAAATTATATTACTGCATGAATAATATACAGACCCTCTCCCAAAAGAGTGAAAATTGGGGATAGTTCTTGAAATCTGACAATAAGAGAATGAAAGAAACACAACCCACATGCCCACAATGTAACAGAGGAAACTGATGGGAGTGTGGCAGGTGACATTAA
Organism: Hipposideros armiger; assembly: GCF_001890085.2. Taxonomy (NCBI): domain Eukaryota; kingdom Metazoa; phylum Chordata; class Mammalia; order Chiroptera; family Hipposideridae; genus Hipposideros; species Hipposideros armiger. The sequence continues at coordinate 275,491 of NW_017732636.1, forward strand.
ACTCTAAGGGGGAGGGAATGGGAAAAACACAGCAGGCCCATAGCAATCTAAGCTCTAGACTGGTCCAGACAGGAGATCCTTTCAGTGTAGCCCAGTCTTGCTTATTAGAAAGATTGCAGCTTTTGGCTCTGTCCTCTGACCAATCTCTCTTTTCCACAAGAAAAAGTTTATCTTGCACCTGTGTAGGCCCAGAGAAGTATGGGATCTAGAGACCTTTTCCCAGTTTATAATGTCTATGTCTCCTTCAATTCAAATGAAATGAAACCTGTTAAACTTTTTCTAAGGCTGGCCCAGTTGTGCGTTTGTTGAGTTGGCTTGGGACACCAGCTCTGAGCAGCAGGGCCCTGGTTCAGATTCCACGATAGGGCCAGTGATGCTGCGCCCTCTACAGCTAAGATGGTGAACAATAGCTTGACTTGAAGCTGGGCTGATGTGAGTCACCAGCGACGGCGTAGGCTGCAGTGGGGCTGGCTGGAAGCTGGTGTGAGCTTTCATCAGCTTCCATGAACCGCCGTGAGCATCCATCCAATGGCCAGCAAACGACTGCCTCACTCGGGAAGAGCACAATGATAATACCATCATGGGCCAGTGAAGCGACGTCTTCCACAACTAGGCTGAAGAACAAAAGGAGAGCAACTAGTTTGTTCCCTTTCCTCGATTCCCCAACACTGTCCCCCTCCCCCAATTCCTCAATAAAAAAAATCTGAAAATTTTTTTTTCTAATTTATGGTCTCCCTATTAAACTAGAATCTACTCCATTAGAAAAAGCCACCACTATATGTCTTTCTAAGATCTGCCCTTTTCCCTTTTGGCCAAAAATGAGGTGTAGTTGTTAATGACTAAAACTGAAGACGTGATCTCATGTAGTCCAAAGGGTATAGGAGGAAGTGCTTTCAAATATTAGAGGGTTAATGTTTTATCTCAGAGTGTCTACTAGGAACAAGTCTAACATTCTTTTGATTAATGCACATAACCAATTTTCCACGTGAACAATTGCAATGTGGAATTCAGAGACATTTATCTTACTCACAACATTGTGCAATAATTCATCACCTCTATCGAATATGCTCTAATTCCAAGCCATCAAAAGGAAATCCCATACTGTCGTGAAATCACTTCCCATTCTCAAATTTCTCTAGGCCATGGCTAACACTAATCTGCTTTCCGTCTATATAGATTTGCCTATATTGAATGTGTGATGGATTGGAGTCCGGCCATATGTGGCCATTTGTGGCTAGCTTTTTTCACTTACCATGCTTTCAAGATTCATCCATGTGGTAGCCAGTATGAGTACTTCATTGATTTTTATTAGTGAATATTAATTTTACAGTTATATCACCTTTTCTTATTCATTCATCTGTTGATGGGAATTTGGGTTTATACCTTTTGGCCGTTGTGCATAATATTGCTGTGAACTTTTGTGTACAAGTTTTTGAACATCTGTTTTCTATTCTTTGGGATTTATATCTATGGTCACATGGTATTTCTATGTTTAACTTACTGGAGAAATGTCAAAAAATTTTCACAGTAGCTATAATATTTTACATTTCCACCAGCGATGCATCAGTTCCAATACCTCCCCATCACATCCTCATTAAGACTTTATTTTTTGTGTTTTTGTTGATCATAGCCTTTTTGTGGGTGTAAAGTAGTATCTCATTGTGGTTTGATTTGCATTACCATGACTACAAATGTTTATTCTATTCAGGCTTTCATAAATAATTGTTAAAAATTGGTGGCTTAAATAGCTGAAATATATTGCTCCACAGTCTGTCAGTTTATCATGAAGATGCTGTCAGTGTTGATTTCTAATGAGGTTTGTTTGAGAGGGAACTGCTGAAGAGGGTCTGCTCTCAGGGCATCAGTAGGAAGGCTGAGCCTGAGCAGAGCCACAAAGCCCACAATCTGCACGGGCTCACCATCTGCTGTCTGCTTGGCACTGGGTCTTTTATACACATCCAGAACCCACTTGGCCAATCCCAGCTGAGGCTTAGCCTGTGTCACATAGGACTTCTGTGACATCATCAGTCATATTTTCAGGTGGCTGCATCCATAGAAATGTGCCGTCTTACTTTCTGCCTCAGAAACATGTCCCACGACAGTCTTTCCCTTCCAGCTGTGGTCTCCATCTGTGCATAATCTCCGCTCTGTGGAACCAGATGTCCCACTCTAAAGAGACACACATGTGCCTAGGGAGAATGACTTGCCTAGAGTCACATTCATGTTGGAAGAGAAGAAATGTCACAAAGATGCTGTCTGCCGGAGCTGCTGTGTCCAAGGAGTGGTGTGCTCAAGAGTGCACAGGTAAGAAAGTGAGCACCGGAAACCAAGCAGAAAAAGGCTTTGAATCTTTGTTAGTGATGTAAAACACTACTCACTTATATACCTCACAAATTTTGGGGTCAGTACTGTGGTCAGTTAATCCACATATACTGAGTTATATCATGGGCATATTAGAGGACAGAGAGTTCAGTCACACATATGTCTGGCCCTCTGCCAAATATGATGGGCAGGGTGGATTCGCTGGGACATCCAACCAGAAAACCCTATGCATGTCCTCCCAGCAGGGTGATTTCAGAGAGTGGGACTTACTCCGCTATAGGTCAGGCATTCTACATGGCACAAATGGTTAGAAATAGGAAGTGCAACTTTTCTTATGTCTTGGCTCATAATAGGCCACAGTTTATTCTATGGGTCTACTGATTCTACTGCTCAAAGCACATAGCCCAATAATGCAGGGAAGACATTCATTGCCACTGATTAATGGGAGATATATCAAAGATTTTGCCACGACAATACATTCTGTGGCCATAAACTATATTATTGCATAAATAATATACAGACTGTCTCTCAAAAGAGTGAAAATTGGAAATAGTTTGAAATCTGACAATTTGAGAATGAAAGAAACACAACAAACATGCCCACAATGTAACAGAGGAAACTGATATAATTGTGACAGGAGACTCTAAACACTAAAGCGGAGAGAAGGGGAGAAGCACAGCAGGCCCATAGCAATCTAATTTCCAGCCTGTTCCTGACTGAAGGTCCTTCAGTGTTGCCAAGTCCTGCTTCCTTAAAAGACTGTGGCTCTTGGCTCTGCCCTCTGACCAATCCCTCGTTTCCACAAGAAAGGGTCCATGCTTGCACCTGTGTAGGCCCAGAAAAGTTTAGGGTGTAGAGACCACTTTCCATTTGAAAATGTCTCTGTCCCCTTCAATTAAAATGGAATGAAATCTGTTACAATTTCTTTCCAATGTTTGTGGTCTCCCTATTAAATTAGAGTCTACTCCATTAGACAAAAGCCACCACCATATTTCTTTCTAAAATGTGCCCTTTTCTCTTTTGGCCAAAACATGAGGTGCAGTGGTTAATGATGATAAAACTGAAGAAGCGATCTCATGTGGCCAAAAGGATCTCAAAGAACGTGTTTTCAGCATATTAGAGGGCTTATTTTCTATCACAGAGTATCTACTAGGAACAATTCTAACATTGTTTTGGTTAAATACACATAGCCAATTTCTATGTGAACAAATGCAATGTGGAATTCACTGACATTTAGCTTACTCAAAACATTGTGCACTCATCAATCACCTCTATCAAATATGCTCTAATTCCTTGGACTGGCCGAGTGGTGCATTGGTTAAGAGTTGGCTTGGAATGCCAGCTCTGAGCAGCAGGGCCCTGGTTCAGATCACACACGAGGGCCAGTAACCTGCACCCTCTAAAGCTAAGATGGTGAACAACAGCTCAACCTGGAGCTGGGCTGCTGTGAGTCATTGGCGACGGCATAAGCTGCAGTGGGGCTGGCCAGCAACGGGCATGAGCTTTTGTGAGCTGCTGTGAGCCTCCGTGAGCAGCCATCCAATGGCCAGCGAGTGACTGCCTCACGTGGGAAGAGCGCAATGATAATACCAACATGGGCCAGTGAAGCGACGTCCTGCACAACTGGACTGAAGAACAAAAGGACAGCAACTTGTCTGTTCTCCTTCCTTGATTCCCCAACGCTGTCCTTCTCTCCCAACCCCCCAATAAAGTCTTAAAAAACACAACACTCTAATTCCAAGCCATCAAAAGGAAACCCCAAACTGTTTAGCAATCACTTCCCATTCTCAAATTACTCTAGGCCATGGCTAACATGAACCTACTATCTATCTGTATGGATTTACTTATATTGGATGTGTCATGGAATTGGAGTCACATCATATGTGGCCATTTGTGGCTAGCTTCTTTCACTCACCATGTTTTAAAGATTCATCCATGTATAGCTAGTATGACTACATCATTCATTTTTATGACTGAGTAGTATTTAATTTTGCAGATATACCATATTTTCATATTCATTTTTCAGTTGATGGGTATTTGTGTTTCTACCTTTCGGCTATTGTGCATAGTACTGCTGTGGACTTTGGTGTACAAGTTGCTGAACACAAGTTTTCAGTTCTTTTGGGTATATATCAAAGGTCACATGGTATTTCAATGTTCTTCTTACTGGAGAAATTCCAAAACATTATCAACAGTAGCTATACAATTTTACATTTCCACCATGATGTATGAGTGTTCCAGTACCTCCACATCTCATCCTCATTAACACTTGACTTTTTGTGTTTTCGTTGATCAGCCTTCCTTGTGGGTGTGACATAGTATCTCATTGTGGTTTTTATTGGCATTCCCATGTATAGAAAAAATTAGTCTATTCATATTTTCATAACCAAATGTTCTCGACTGGTGACTTAAGTAGCAGTAAGGTATTGCTGCACAGTTTTGTAATTCCAACATGTAGATCCTGTCTGTGTTGATTTCAAATAAGGTTAGGCTGAATGGGACCTGTTTAACAGAGTCTTCCACTGAGGGCATCAGTAAAAAGGCCCAGAATGAGCAGAACCACAGAGCCCACACTTCACACAGACTCACCACATGGTGTCTGCCAGGCCCTGAGGCTTTTATGCCTATCTATAACCCACCTGGCAAATCCTAGCTGAGGCTCCTCCTGTGTCGCAATGGGACATCTCTGACATCATCAGTCATAACTGCAGGTGGCTGAATTGCAGAAATGCCTTGCCCTACTTCCTGCTCGAGAGACATGTCCAACGACAATCTTTCCTTTCCAGCTGTGGCCTCCATCTGTGCATACTCCCTGCTCTGTGGAACCAGATGTCCCACTCTAAAGACACAACATGTGTCCAGAGACAATGACTTGCCTAGAGTCACATTGGCAGTTGGAAGAGCGGAAATGTCATAAAATGCTGTCTGCAGGTGCTGCTGTGTCCAAGGGATGGTGTGCTCAAGAGGGAAGAGGGCTTAACATGAGCACCAGAAACCAAGCAGAAAGAGGCTTGGAATCTTTGTTAGTGATGTAAAACAACACCCACTTATATACCTCACAAAATTGAGCATCAGGATTCCGGTCAGTTAATCCACATGTACTGAGTTAGATCATGGGGATATTGGAGGACACAGATGCAGGTCACTCATATGTCTGGACCTCTGACAGATCTGATGGGCAGGGTGGGCTCACCGAGACTTCCATGCACATAACTCTATGAATGTCCTCCCAGCAGGGTGATTTCTTAGAGGTGGACTTACTCCAGTATAGGTCAGGCATTCCTGATGGCACCATTGGTTAGGAAAGTGAAGTGCCACTTTTGCAAAGCCTTGGCTCAGAATACGGCACAGTTTATTGTATGAGTCAACTAATTCTACTGCTCAGAGCAGACTGCCCAGTGCCGAGGGGAAGAAAGACATTCACTGCCACCAACTATTAGGAGATGTATCAAAGATTTTGCCACCACAATATGTTCTGTGGCCACAAATTAAAATATTGCATGCAATGAGTGAAAATTGGGGATGCTTCTTGAAATGTGACAACCTGAGAATAAAAGAAACGTCTAAAGAGAAGAGGATAGGAGAAGCACAGTAGTTCCATAGCAATCTAAGTTGCAGCCTGGTTCAGAGTGAAGGTCCTTCAGTGTAGCCCAGTCATACTTCTTAGAAAGACTGCAGTTCTTGGTTCCACCCTCTGAGCAATCCTTCCTTTTTACAACAAATCATCCATGCTTGCACCTGTGTAGGCCCAGAAAAGTTTGGGGTCAAGAGACCACTTTCCGGTGCATAATGTCTCTGTCCCTCTCAATTCATATTGAATGAAATCTGTTAAAATTTCTTTGCAATGTTTGTGTCTCTTTATTAAACTAGAGACTACTCTAATAGACAAAAGCCACCACCATATTTCTCTCTAATATGTGCCTCTCTCCCTTTGGCCAAAACTTTATGTGCAGTGAATAATGACTTTAAAATGAAGAAGCGATCCCATGTGGTCAAAAGGGTCTCAGAGGAAGTGCTTTCAGAACACTAGAGGGCTTCTTTTCTATCTCAGAGGGTCTACTAGAAGCAATTATAACATTGTTTTTGTTAAATGCACATAACCCATTTTGCCATGTGAACAAACGCAATGTGGAAGGCAGAGACACTTAGCTTACTCACAACATTTTGCAATCATCAATCATGTCTATTGAATATGCTCTAATTGTAAACCATCAAAAGGAAACCCCATACCATGAGGCAATCACTTCCCATTCTCCAATTACACTAGGCCATAGCTAACACTAACCTGCTTTTTGTTTATATGGATTTCCCTTTATCGCATGGAATTGGAGTTACTCCATATGTAGCCTTTTGTGGCTAGCTTCTTTTCAAGATTCACCAATGTGGTAGCCAGTGTGAGTACTCCATTTATTTTTATGACTGAATAATATTTAATTTTATGGATATACAACATTTTCTTGTCCATTCATCATTTGATGGGAATTTGGGTTTCTACCATTTGGCTATTGTGCATAGTACTGCTGTGAACTTTTGCGTTCAAGTTTCTGAACATGTGTTTTCAGTTCTCTATGGTCACAAGGTATTTCTATGTTCAACTTACTGCAGAAAGGCAAAACATTTTCCACAGTAGCTTTACCATTTTGCATTTCCACCTGCAATATATGAGCATTCCAGTACCTCCACATAACTTCCTTGTTAACACTTGACTTTTTGTATTTTTGTTGATCATAGCTTTCCTTGTGGGTGTGACATAGTATCTCATTGTGG
>NW_017732636.1:284505-290122 GCF_001890085.2 Hipposideros armiger
AAAGATTTTGCCGCCACAATATGTTCTGTGACCAAAATTTATATTATTGCATGAAAGATATACTGACCCTCTCCCAAAAAAGTGAAAATTGGGGATAATTTTAAATCTGACAATCTGAGATTGAAAGAAACACAACCCACAGGCCCACAATGTAACAGGGAAAAATGATATGGTTGTGGCAGGTGATGCTGAACTCTAAAGTGGAGAGAATAGGAAAAGCACAGCAGGCCCATAGCAATCTAAGATCCATCCTGGCCTACACTGAAGGTCCTTCAGTGTAGCCCAGTCATGCTTCTTGGAAAGACTGCAGCTCCTGGCTCTGTCTTATGACCAATCCCTCTTTTGCACAAGAAACCATCCATGCTAGCCCCTGTGTAGGCCCAGAGAAGTTTGTGGTCAAGAGACCACTTTCCAGTGCATAATGTCTCTGTCCCCTTCAATTCAGATTCAATTAAATCTGTTAAAATTTCTTTGCAATGTCTCCTTATTAAACTAAAGACTATTCCATTAGACAAAAGCCAGCACCATATTTCTTAATAAGATGTGCCTTTTTCCCTTTGCCCAAAACTTGATGTGCAGTAGATAATGTCTTTAAAATGAAGAAGCGATCCCATGTAGTCCAAGGGTCTCGGAGCAAGTGCTTTCAGAATATTAGAGGGCTTATTTTCTATCTCAGAGTGTCTACTAGGAACAATTCTAACATTATTTTGGTTAAATGCACATAACTCATTTTGTCATGTGAACCAATGCAATGTGTAAATGCAGAGACACTTAGCTTACTCAAGACATTTTGCAATCATGAATCAAATCTATCGAATATGCTGTAATTCCAAACCATCCAAAGGAAACCCCATACCATCAGGCAACCACTTCCCATTCTCCAAGCCATGGTTAACACTAATCTGCTTTCTGTTTATATGGATTTGCCAATATTGGATATGTCATGAAATTGAGTCACAGCGTATGTGGCCATTTGTGGCTAGTTTCCTTCACTTGCCATATTTTCAAGATTCATCCATGTGGCAGACAGTATGAATAACCTTATTTATTTTTATGACTGAATAATATTTAATTTTATGGTTATACCACGTTTATTTGTTCATTCATCAGTTAATGGGAATTTGGGTTTTTATTTTTTGACTATTGTGCACAGTACTGCTGTGGACTATTGCATTCAAGTATCTGACCACCTTTTTAAGTTCTTTTGGGTATATATATGTATGGTCACAATATAAATCATGTTCAACTTACTGGAGTAATGCCGAAACATTTTCCACAGTAGCGCTTCTATTTGACATTTCCATCAGCGATGTATGAACGTTCCAGTACCTCCACATGACATCCTCATTAATACTTGATTTTTTGTGTGTGTCAAAGCATCTTTGTGGGTGGGACGGAGTATGTCATAGTGGTTTTGATTTGCATTTCCATGACTAGAAAGTCTATTCAGACTTACATAAGAAAATGTTATTGATTGATTGTTACATAGCAGGAAGGTATTGTTCCACAGTTCTGCAAGTCCAACATGTAGATGTCATCAGGGTTGATTTCTTTTTTCTTTCTTTCTTTTTTAGCTGAGCCATCCTGCCGCTTGTTGGCAGCTCAGCATCTGCTCAGCTTGGGCCAGGACTCGAACTGCTGTTGCTCAGAGCTTGCACTCTTCAGCGAGCTCTTAACCAACTGAGCCACTAGGCCAGCCCTCAGGGTTGATTTCTAATGAGGTTCGGGTTGAGAGGGGTGTGCTGAACAGGGTCTGCTATTGAGGAGATCAGTAGGAAGGCCAAGACTGAGCAGAACCACAGAGCCCACACTCTGTACAGACTCACCACATGGTGTCTGTCTGGCCCGGATCTTTTACTCCCAGCTAGCACCCACCTGGCCAATCCCAGCTGAGGTTCTGCCTGCATCACAATGGGACATCTGTGACATCATCAGTCACATCTGAAGGTGCCCAAATTGCAAAAATTCCTCGCCTCATTTCCTGCCTGAGATACATGTTCAACCACAGTCTTTCCCTTTCAGCTGTGGCCTCCATCTGTGCAACTCTGCTCTGTGTAGCCAGATGCCCCACTCTGAAGAGACACACTTGTGCCCAGGGACAATGACTTGACTACAGTCACATTGTCAGTTGGAAGAGAAGAAATGTCACTAATAGCTAACTGCAGGAGCTTGTGTGTGCAAGGGTGGTGTGCCAAAAGGGAGGAGGACTGAACATGAGCACCAGAAACTGAGTAGAAGGAGGTTTGAAATTTTTGTTAGTGATGTAAAACAATACCCACTTATATGCCTCACAAATTTGAGCATCAGGACTCCGGTCAGTTAATCCACATATACTAAGTTAGATCATGGGGATATTGGAGGACACAGATGCAGGTCACTCATCTGTCTGGACCTCTAACAACCTGATGGGCAGGGTGGGCTCTCCAAGACTTCCACGCACATAACCTTATGAATGTCCTCCCAGCAGGGGGGTTCAGAGGGGTGGAGTTATTCCATTATAGGTCAGATACTTCAGATGGCTCCATTGTTTAGGAAAATGAAGGGTCACTTTTGTAAAACCTTGGCTCAGAATACGGCACAGTTTACTCTGTGGGTATACTAATTCTACTCATCAGAGGAAACTGCCACTGCTGAGGGGAAGAGATTCACTGCCACCAACTATTGGGAAATGTATCAAAGATTTTGCAGCCACAATACGTTCTGTCATCACAAATTAAAATTTCGCATGAGAAGAGTGAAATTTGGGGATACGTCTTGAAATGTGACAATNCAGCATCTTAGCTGTGGAGGGCAGTGTCACTGGCCCTCATATGTGGGATCCAAACCGGGGCCTTCTGGCATCCCAAGCCAGTTCTTAACCATCGCGCCACTCGGCTGGCCCTCATTGAGGTTTTGAATTGAATTACCATGACTAGAAATGTGCTAATGTAATCAGGCTTTCATAACAAAATGTTATCTACTTGTGGCTTAAATTGCAGAAAAGTATTGCTTCAGAGTTCTGTAATGCCAACATGTAGATGCCATCGGTGTTGACTTCTAATGAGTTTCGGTTGATGGGAGCCCGTTGAAAAGGATCTGCCTCTGAGGGTGTCAGTAGGAAGGCCTAGCCTGAGCAGAAACACAGAGCCCACACTCTGCACAGACTTACCATTGGTGTCTTCCAGGCACTGAGGCATTTATCCCCATCCAGCATCCAACTCGCCAATCCCAGCTGAGCCTCCCCCTGTGTCACAATGGGACATGTGTGACATCATCAGTCACATCTGCAGGTGGCTGCATCCACAAAAATGCCTTTTCTCACTCCCTGCCCCAGAGACGTGTCCCACGACAGTGGTTGCCTTCGGGCTGTGGCCTCCATCTGTGCATTCTGTCTCTTCTGTGGAACCAGGTGCCCCACTCTAAAGAGACACACTTGTGTCCAGGGACAATGACTTGCCTAGATTCACACTGCCATTTGGAAGAGAAGGAATGCTGCAAAATTTTTTCTGTGGGTGCTGCTGTGTCCAAGAGGTGGTGTGAACAAGAGGGTGAGCACTGGAAACCAAGCAGAAGAGGACTTGGAATCTTTGTTAGTAATGTAAAACAATATCCACTGATATATCTCACAAATTTCAGGGTCAGGACTCTGGTCAGTTAATCAACATGTACTGAGTTAGATCATGGGGATACTGGAGGACAGAGAGGCAGGTCACACATGTGCCTGGCCTTCACAGATCTGATGGACAGGGTGGGCTCACCGAGACTTTCACCCAGACAAACTTATGCATGTCTTCCCAGCAGGGTGATTTCAGAGAGTTGTACTTACTCCACTATAGGTCAGGTATTGCAGATAGCACCAATGGTTAGGAAAGTGAAGTGCCACTTTTATTATATCTTGGCTTAGAAGAAGGCAGTTTATTGTACAGGTCTATTTATTCAACTGCTCAAAGCACACTGCCCAGTGCTGAGGGAAGACATTCACTGCCACCAATTAATGGGAGATGTATCAAAGATTTTGCCGCCACAATATGTTCTGTGACCAAAATTTATATTATTGCATGAAAGATATACTGACCCTCTCCCAAAAAAGTGAAAATTGGGGATAATTTGAAATCTGACAATCTGATATTGAAAGAAACACAACCCACAGGCCCACAATGTAACAGGGAAAAATGATATGGTTGTGGCAGGTGATGCTGAACTCTAAAGTGGAGAGAATAGGAAAAGCACAGCAGGCCCATAGCAATCTAAGATCCATCCTGGCCTACACTGAAGGTCCTTCAGTGTAGCCCAGTCATGCTTCTTGGAAAGACTGCAGCTCCTGGCTCTGTCTTATGACCAATCCCTCTTTTGCACAAGAAACCATCCATGCTAGCCCCTGTGTAGACCCAGAGAAGTTTGTGGTCAAGAGACCACTTTCCAGTGCATAATGTCTCTGTCCCCTTCAATTCAGATTCAATTAAATCTGTTAAAATTTCTTTGCAATGTCTCCTTATTAAACTAAAGACTATTCCATTAGACAAAAGCCAGCACCATATTTCTTAATAAGATGTGCCTTTTTCCCTTTGCCCAAAACTTGATGTGCAGTAGATAATGTCTTTAAAATGAAGAAGCGATCCCATGTAGTCCAAGGGTCTCGGAGCAAGTGCTTTCAGAATATTAGAGGGCTTATTTTCTATCTCAGAGTGTCTACTAGGAACAATTCTAACATTATTTTGGTTAAATGCACATAACTCATTTTGTCATGTGAACCAATGCAATGTGTAAATGCAGAGACACTTAGCTTACTCAAGACATTTTGCAATCATGAATCAAATCTATCGAATATGCTGTAATTCCAAACCATCCAAAGGAAACCCCATACCATCAGGCAACCACTTCCCATTCTCCAAGCCATGGTTAACACTAATCTGCTTTCTGTTTATATGGATTTGCCAATATTGGATATGTCATGAAATTGAGTCACAGCGTATGTGGCCATTTGTGGCTAGTTTCCTTCACTTGCCATATTTTCAAGATTCATCCATGTGGCAGACAGTATGAATAACCTTATTTATTTTTATGACTGAATAATATTTAATTTTATGGTTATACCACGTTTATTTGTTCATTCATCAGTTAATGGGAATTTGGGTTTTTATTTTTTGACTATTGTGCACAGTACTGCTGTGGACTATTGCATTCAAGTATCTGACCACCTTTTTAAGTTCTTTTGGGTATATATATGTATGGTCACAATATAAATCATGTTCAACTTACTGGAGTAATGCCGAAACATTTTCCACAGTAGCGCTTCTATTTGACATTTCCATCAGCGATGTATGAACGTTCCAGTACCTCCACATGACATCCTCATTAATACTTGATTTTTTGTGTGTGTCAAAGCATCTTTGTGGGTGGGACGGAGTATGTCATAGTGGTTTTGATTTGCATTTCCATGACTAGAAAGTCTATTCAGACTTACATAAGAAAATGTTATTGATTGATTGTTACATAGCAGGAAGGTATTGTTCCACAGTTCTGCAAGTCCAACATGTAGATGTCATCAGGGTTGATTTCTTTTTTCTTTCTTTCTTTTTTAGCTGAGCCATCCTGCCGCTTGTTGGCAGCTCAGCATCTGCTCAGCTTGGGCCAGGAC
>NW_017732636.1:297857-299001 GCF_001890085.2 Hipposideros armiger
TGGACTCGATTTGCTGCACGGTGCAACAGATGGGAGAGATGGTGAACTTGTTTATGGAAATATTAGACTCGATTGTTTGCAGGCTGCATCTGATAGATGAGATGGTGAACTCGTTTTGGGAAAGTTTGGACTCGATTTGTTGCAGGTTGCATCGGATTGGTGAGATGGTGCACTCGTTTTTGTAAGGTTTGAACTCGATTTGTAGCTCAGTGCACTTGATGGGCGAGAGGGTGATCTCGTTTTTGGAAAGTTTGCACTCGATCTGTTGCAGGTTGCATCTGATTGGTGAGATGTTAAAACTTGGTTTTGGAAAGTTTGGATTCGATTTGTTCTAGTTGGCATCTGATTGGTAAGATGGTGAGCTAGTTTTTCATAGTCAGGACTCAATATATTGCACAATGCACACTATGGTCGAGAGGGTGAACACGACTTGGAAAGTTTGGACTCGATTTCTTGCAGGTTGCATCTGGTTGCTGAGTGGTGAACTCAGTTTTGGAAAGTTTGGACTCAAGTTGTGCANTTGCATAACAAAATGTTATCGACTCATGGCTTAAATAGCAGGAAGATATTGCTCCACAGTTCTGTAAGTCCAACATGTAAATGTCATCAGCGTTGATTTCTAATTAGGTTCTGTTGAGAGGGACCTGGTGAACATGGTCTGCAAATAAGGGCGTCAGTAGAAAGGCCCAGACTGAGCAGAACCATAGAGCCCATACTTCGCACAGACTCATCACCTGTTGTCTACCAGGCCCTGAGGCTTTTATGCCAATCTAGCACCCACCTGGCACATCAGGAGATCCGCTTTGCTCTCCCTTACCTTGCTGTTGTGCGCTTTTTCACAATTGGGGCAAAGTGAAATTGATTTGTTGCAGGTTGCATCTGATTGGTGAGTTCGTGAAATGGTTTTTAGAAAGTTTAGACTCGACTTGTTGCAGGTTGCATCTGATTGGTTAGATGGTGGACTCGTTTTTGGAATTTTAGACTCGATCTGTTGACAGTTATATCTGATATGTGAGACAGTGAACTCATTTTTTGAAAGTTTGGGCTCAATTTGTTGCACAGCACACCCGATGGGTGAAAGGGTGAACTCTTTTTTTCAAAGTTTGGACTCGCTTTGTTGCTGGTTGAATCTTTTTGGTGAGAT
>NW_017732636.1:301776-302822 GCF_001890085.2 Hipposideros armiger
CAAAATAAAAGCCTACAACCAAGATTGCTCTACCCAGAATGGCTATCACTTAAAATTGAACGAGAGATAAAGAGCTTCTCAGAAAAGAATAAGCTTAAGGAATTCATTATCACCAAGCCAGGATTGCAAAAAAATGTTAAAAGGGCTTTTTGAAACAAAGAAAGGGAAAAACAAACAAACCCTGGAAGACCAGAAATACAAATAATAAAATGGCAATAAGTATGCACCTAACAATAATCACTTTAAATGTGAATGGGCTAAATGCTCTAATTAAAAGACATAGAGTGGCTGAGTGGATAAGAAAACAGGACCCATGCATATGCTCATCTCAGATCAAAAGACACACACAGACTGAAAGTAAAGAGATGGAATAAGATATTTCATACAAATGGAAATGAGAAAAAAAGCTGGAGTAGCAATATTTATTTCAGACAAAATAGACTTTAAAATGAAGACTACAATATAAGACAAAGGAGGTCACTACGTAATAATAAAGAAATCAATTAAATAGGAAGACATAACCCTAGTAAACATCTATGCACCCAACATAGGCACTTCTAAATATATAAAACAGATTTTGACAGATGTAAAGACAGAGATCAACAATAACACTATCGCAGTAGGGGACTTGAACACCCCATTGTCACCAATGGACAGATCTTCCAGACAGAAAATCAACACCAAAAGAGTGGCCTTAAATAACACTTTATAGCAGCTGGATTTAATCAATATTTTTAGAGCATTTCACCCCAAAGCAACAGAATGTACATTCTTCTCAAGTGCACATGGAACATTTTCCAAGATAGACAATATGTTAGGCCACGAAACAAGTCTCAATATATTTAAGAAGATTGAAATCATATAAAGTGTCTTCTCTGACCACAATGTTATGAAATTAGAAATCAATTATAAGAAGAAACCTGGAAAGCACACAAAGACATGGAGGCTAAATAACATGCTACTAAATAGCAAGTGGGTAAAAAATGAGATCAAAGAAAAAATATAAAGGTATCTTAAGACAAACGATAATGAAAACACAACAACTC
>NW_017732636.1:304639-305556 GCF_001890085.2 Hipposideros armiger
TATTTAATAAATGGTGCTGGGAAAATTGGACTGACACTTGCAAACAAATGAAAATGGACCACCTACTTACATTATAAATGAGAACAAATTCATAGTGGATTAAAGACTTAAATGTAAGACCCGCAATTGTAAAACTCCTAGAAGAAATCATAGGGAGTAAATTTGCAGACATTACCCTCAGTAATATTTTTACTGATATATCCCCTCGGGCAAGGAAAATAAAAGAAAAAATAAACATATGAGATTACATCAAACTTAAAAGTTTTTTCACAGCAAAGGAAATCATCAAGAAAATAAAAAAAGCAGCCTACTGAATGGGAGAAGATATTTGCCAATGATATATCTGATAATGGGTTAATATCCAATATTTATAAAACACTCATTCAACTCAACCAAAAAAACCCAAACAACCCAATTGAAAAATGAGCAGAGGATATGAAGAAGCATTCTCTAAAGAGGACATACAGATAGCCAACAGGCATATGAAAAAATGTTCAACCTCACTAATCATTAGAGAAATGCAAATAAAAACCACAATGAGATATCACTTCACTCCAGCTCTCATCAATAAATCAACAAACAACAAGTACTGGTGAGGTTGTGGGGGAAAACGGAATCCTGGTGCGCTATTGATGGGACTGCAGATTAGTGCAGCCATTATGGAAATCAGTATGAAGATATCTCAAAAAACTGGGAATGGAACTACTGTATGACCCAGCAATTTCACTCTTGGGTATCTACCAGGGAAACCCAAGACACTAATTCAAAAAAATATATGCACCCCTATGTTTATTGCAGCGCTATTTACAATAGCCAAGACTTGGAAACAACCGAAAGGCCCATCAGTAGATGACTGGATTAAGAAACTGGTACATTTATACAATGGAGTATTACTCCACTATAAAGAAGAATGAAAT
>NW_017732636.1:307604-312414 GCF_001890085.2 Hipposideros armiger
TTATTGGTATATACAAATGCAACTGATTTCTGAATATTGATTTTGTATCCTGCTACCTTATTGAATTTATCTATCAGTTCCAATAGTTTTTTGATGGAATCTTTGGGGTTCTGTATATGTAGTATCTTGTCATCTGCATATAATGACAATTTTACATCTTCCTTACCGATTTAGATGCCTTTTATTTCTTTTTCTTGTTTGATTGCTGTGGCTACAACTTCCAGAACTATGTTGAATAAAAGTGGAGAAAGTGGACAACCTTGTCTTGTTCCTGATCTTAAGAGGAATGGTTTTATCTTTCACCAATTGAGTATGATGTTAGCTGTGGGTTTATCATATATGGCCTTTATTATGTTGAGATATGACCCCTCTATTCCCACTTTGCTAAGAGTTTTTATCATAAATGGCTGTTGGATTTTGTCAAATGCCTTTTCTGCATCTATTGATATGACCATATAATTTTTATTTTTATTTTTGTTGATATGGTGTATCACATTAATTGATTTGCAGATATGAATCAACCTTGCATACTAGGGATGAAACCCACTTGGTCATGATGTATGATCTTCTTACTATATTGCTGAATTCTGTTTGCTAAGATTTTGTTGAGGATTTTTGCGTCTTGTTCATCAGAGATATTGGCCTGTAGTTTTCCTTTTTTGTACTGTCTTTGTCTGGTTTTTGAATCAGGGTGATTGTAGCTTCATAGAAAGAGTTTGGGAGCCTTCCTTCCTTCTGGAGTTTTTGGAATAGTTTGAGAAGAGTGGGTAATAATTATTTTTTGAATGTTTGGTAAAATTCACTTGTGAAGCCATCTGGTCCAGGGCTTTTGTTTGTTGGGAGCTTGTTGATTACTGATTCAATTTCCTTGGTGGTAATCAGTCTATTCAGGATTTCTGTTTCTTCTTGAGTTAGCTTTGGAAGGTTCTATGCTTCTAGGAAATTATCCATTTCTTCCAGATTGTCAAATTTGCTGGCATATAATTGCTCATAGTAATTTCTTAAGATTTTTTGTATTTCTGTGGAGAGTGTTGTCACTGCACCTCTTTGATTTTTGATTTTACTAATTTGAGTTCTCTCTCTCTCTCTTTTTTTGATGAGTCTGGCTAGAGGTTTGTCAATTTTGTTTATCTTCTCAAAAAACCAGCTCTTGGTTTCATTGATCTTTTGTATTGTTTTTCTGGTCTCTGTTTCATTTATTTCTGCTCTGGTCTTTATTCTCTTCTTCTTTGTATTCCCTTTGGGCTTATTTTGCTGTTCTTTTTCCAGTTCCCTGAGGTGTAAGGATAACCTGTTGATTTGAAAAATTTCTTGCTTCTTTAGGTAGGCCTGCACTACTATGAACTACCCTCTTAGGACTGCTTTTGCTGCATTCCAGAGATTTTGGGTTGTGGTATTTTCATTTTCATTTGTCTCGGGGTATCTTTTGATTTCCTCCTTGATCTCATTTTTGACCCACTCGCTATTTAGTCTCATGTTATTCAGCCTCCATGTGTTTGTGTGCTTTCTGGGTTTCTTCTTGTAATTTATTTCTCGTTTCATAGCATTGTGGTCAGAGAAGACGCTTGATATGATTTCAATCTTCTTAAATTTATTGAGACTTGTTTTGTGTCCTAAAATGTGGCCTATTTTGGAAAATGTTCAATGTGCACTTGAGAAGAATGTATATTCTGTTGCTTTGGCATGAAATGCTCTAAAAATATTGAGTAATCCCAGCTGATCTAAAGTGTCATTTAAGGCCATTGTTTCCGTATTGATTTTCTGTCTGGAGGATCTGTCCATTGGTGACAGTGGGGTGTTGAAGTCCCCTACTATGATAGTGTTACTGTTGATTTCCATCTTTATGTCTGTCAAAATCTGTTTTATATATTTAGGGGCTCCTATGTTAGGTGCATAGATGTTTAATAGGGTTATGTCCTCTTGTTGGATCGATCNTCAGAGATATAGAGGAACAACTGATGGCTGTTAGTTGGGAGGGAGTGGGGATGAGGGAGAAGGGGAAGGGGTTAGACAGCATAAATACGTAACTACAATATTGCCACAGGAACATGAAAGACAGTTCGAGGAATATAATTAATAATGTTGTAAATATTTTGTAGGGTGTCAGGTGGTCACATCAGGGAGACCGCATCATGGATGGGGAAGAGGCTTGATCACTGCACGGTACACCTGAAGCTGATGTATAACATTGTATGTCAACTATAAGTGAATAGTATGGGAGTGGAGTCAAGGGAATTGTAATAGATATGTATTATATGGGGGGGAAGTAGGGCGGCAGATTGGGCGAGGGGGGTTGTCGCTTTGAGGGGTAAAAATATAACTATTGCACTGTGTTGTACAGCTGAAACTAATTTTATTTTATTTTAGTTTTTTTGTTTTTTTATTTTTTTTATTGTTAGTTTCAGGTGTATAGAACAATGCAATAGTTATCCTTTTCACCCTTTGCACAGAAACAACCCCCACCCCCATCTACCGCCCTCCCACCCCCGATATCATACTTATCTATTACAATATCATTGATTCCATTCCCACACTGTACTCCATATTCCGTGATTATATGTATACATAATTATAGTTGACATACATTGTTATTCAACATCAGCTTCAGAAATACAGTGCGGTGGTCTGAAAATGTTTATTTTACAATTAAAAAAAGAAAAAACACAGCTAAAAAAATAAATTGGGAAATGTGAAATAACAAAAACCAACCAACCAACCAAACAAACAAACAAACAAAAACAGTTTGGGCGTGATTTGTTGCATAGCGCCCAGATGGGCGAGAGCATGAACTCGTTTTGGGGAAGGTTGGATTCGATTTGTTGCAGATTGCATCTCATTGGTGAGATGGTAAAATCTTTTTTTGAAAGCTAGAACTCCATATATTTTAGGTTGGATCTGATTGGTGGGATGGTGAGCTCATTCTTAGAAAGTTTGGTCTCGATTGGTTGCAGGTTGCATCCGATGGGCGAGAGGGTAAACTCATTTTTGGAAAGTTTCTACTCGATTTGTTGCAGTTGCATCAGATTGGTGAGATGTTATGCTCATTATTGGAAAAATTGGAATTGATTTGTTGCAGATTGCATCAGATTGCTGAGATGGGGAACTCGTTTTTGAAAAGTTTGGACTCAAATTGTTGCAGGTTGCATCTAATTGGTGAGATGGTGAACTCGTTTTTGCAAAGTTTGGACTCGATTTGCTGCATGTTGCACTGATGGTGTGATGGTGAACTCATTTTTTGGAATGTTTGGACTAGATTGGCTGCAGGTTTCAACTGATTGGAGAGACAGTGAACTCGTTTTTGAAATGTTTGCACTCGATTTGTTGCAGGTTGCATCAGATTGGTGAGAAGGTGTGCTCACTTTTGGAAAATTTGGACTCCTTTTGTTGCAGGTTACATCTGATTGGTTAGATAGTGAACTCATTTTTGGAAAATGTGGCCTCAATCTGTTGCACAATGGGTCTGATTGTTGAGATGGTGCACTCATTTTTGGAAAGTATGGACTCAATTTTTTGCAGAGTGCATCTGATTGTTGAGAAGGTAAACTCGTTTTTAGGTAAGTTTGAAAGCCATTACTTGCAGGTTGCATATGATCGGTGAGTTGGTGAACTCAGTTTTGGAAGGTTTGGACTCGATTTGTTGCACAGTGCGTCTGGTTGGTGAGTTGCTGAACTCGTGTATGGAAACTTTGGACTCGATTTGTTGCAGGTTGCATCTGATTGGTGAGATGGTTAATTCGTTTTCAGAGAGTGTTAGACTCAATCTGTGGCACGTTGCACCTGATTGGTGAGATAATGATTCATTTTTGGAAATTTTGGACTTGATTTTTGAACAGTGCATCTGACGAGTGAGATGGTGAACTCGTTATTGTAATATTTGGACACAATCTGTTGAGAAATACGTATGATTGTTGACATGGTGAGTCACTTTGTAAAGTTCAGACTCGATTTTTTGCAGAGTGCATCTGATTGTTGAGATATTGAACTCGTTTTTGGGCAGTTTGGACTCGATTTATCACACAGTGCATCTGATTGGTCACATGGTAAACTCCTTTTTGAAAAGTCTGGATTCGAATTTTTGCACGTTGCATGTGATTGGTGAGAAGGTGAACTCTTTTTTCGAAAGTTTTGTCTTGATTTGTTGCACAGTGCATCTGATTGGTGAGATGGTGAACTCGTTTTTGAAAATATTGGACTCTATGTGTTGCACAATGCATGAGATTGGTGAGACGGTGACCTCGATTTTGGAAAGTTTGGACTAGATTTTTGAACAGTGCATATGATTGGTGAGATGGTGAACTTATTTTTAGAACATTTGGAGTCGAATTGTTGCACGTTGCATTTGATTGGTGAGATGGTGAACTCGTTTTTGGACAGTTTGGATTCGATCTCTTCCACAATGCTTGTGATGGATGAGCTAGATGGTGAACTCGTGTTTGAAAAGTTTTGGCTCGATTCGTTACAGGTTGCATCTGATTGGTGAGATGGTGAATTCATTTTTGCAAAGTTTGGACTCTATTTCCTCCTGATTGCACTGATTGTGGGATGGTGAACTCGTTTTGGAAAGTTTGGACTCGATTGTTTGCATGTTGCATCTGGTTTGTAAGATGGTGAACTCGTTTTTGGAAAGTTTGCACGCGGTTGTTGTTTTATTATGATTTTTATTGTGAAATACACATTTAAAAAATTAGTTTCAGCTGTACAACACAGTGCAATACTTATACTTTTTACCCCTCGAAGTGACAACCCTCCTCCCCCAATCTGCTGCCCCACTTCCCCCCCAATATCATACATATCTATTACAATTCCCTTG
>NW_017732636.1:315549-316471 GCF_001890085.2 Hipposideros armiger
TGAAATATTTTACTCCATCCCTTTACTTTCAACCTGTATGTGTCTTTTGATCTGAGGTGAGTCTCTTGTATACAGCATATGCAAGGGTCTTGCTTTCTTATCCACTCAGACATTCTATGTATTTTAATTGGAGCATTCAATCCATTTACATTTAATGTGATTATTGATAGATGGGTAGTTATTGCCATTTTGTTATTTGTGGTCCTGGTCTTCGTTAGTTAGGTTGTTTTTCTCTTTCCTCTGCTTAAAGAAGCCCTTTTAACATTTCCTGCAACGCTGGCTTGGTGGTAATGAATTCCTTTAGCTTATTCTTTTCTGGGAAGCTCTTTATTTCTCCTTCAATTTTAAATGATACCCTTGCTGGATAAAGCAATCTAGGTTGTAGGCCTCTGTTTTTCATCACTTTGAAGACCTCCTGCCACTCCCATCTGGCCTGCAGAGTTTCTGTAAAAAAGTCAGCTGATAATCTAATGGGGGTGCCCTTGTAAGTAACTTGCTGCTTGTCCCTTGCTGATTTTAGGATTCTGTCTTTGTCTTTAACTCTTGCCATTTTCAGTATAATGTGTCTTGGTGTGGGCCTGTTTGGGATCACCTTGGTTGGAACTCTCTGCACTTCCTGGGCTTGTATGTCTATTTCCTTTCCCAGTTTAGGGAAGTTTTCAGACATTTTTACTTCGAATATGTTCTCGATCTCTTGGTCCCTCTCTTCTCCTTCTGGTATTCCTACGATGTGCATGTTGCTGCATTTGATGTTGTCGCCCAGCTCTCTTAAGCTATTTTCAATGTTTTTTAATGCTTTTTTGTTGTTTCTGTTCTGCTTCAAAGATCTCTGCTATCTTGTCTTCTAAGTCATTGATTCAATCCTCTGCTTCATCCAATCTGCTAGTAATTCCATCGAGTTTGTTATTTAATTCAGTAATTG
>NW_017732636.1:318694-320509 GCF_001890085.2 Hipposideros armiger
ATAAATAAATAAATAAATAAAGTTGGTCTCTGGGTGTGATGATTTTTGTGGCTCTTTGGCTTGGCCCTGATGCAGAGCGGGTTTTAGAACAAAACAGATTAACAAGCACAACCACAACAGCCACCAAAGGTAACCAGATACTCTCAGATGTACAAAACAGCCATCAACCTACACTCAACATGTACAGAAATATCAAGCATACAAAAGGAGAAAACAAACTAACAGAAACAAAACAATGACAATGAAAAAAAAACAAGGAACAAATAGCAAAACAAAATAAAATATAATAAAATAAAAAGAATAAAAAGGAGAAAAAAACTAGCAGCACCCCCCCATAAAAATTGCAGAAAAAATGGAAAGAAGGAGAAAAAGTAGAGCAGTGACAGAAAGCAGAAAAGAAGGGAGAGAGAGGGTAAGAAATAAAGAGGGAAAGAGAGAAAAAAGAAGAAAAAAAATATATCCACACCCTCATATACATGGACATATATATGCACATATATGCACCTTTATATATGCCTATATTAAAAACTAAGAATAATAATAAACAGAAAAAAACAAAAACAACCAACACAAGCAACCAATGAAAAACTCCCCAGAACACCCAAAAGAACCCAATTAACAACAATAATATAACACATAAAAAACAAAACAAAAACGAAAACAAACAAACACACATGCAAAAAAGGAGAAAAAACAAGAAACAACCAGTGCCAGTCTTGGCTGAAGTCCGCCAAGCTCTCCCCAGATTTTCCTCTGCTATACACAAACTCCTCTGCGTCTTGTGGGGGCAGAGCTGGCTGCCTGGTGCCTAGAGTGACCCTGGTAATGCTGGTCTATTTTAGATGAGAGAGGTGTGATTTGTAGTTTTTTTTACAAAGTCAATGCTGTTTCTGCTCCCACTTGCCCAGAGGCACTCTGAGTTCTGTGCAGCCAGAGGGCTGGATGTGCGTCTTCGGCACTCTTTCCACTGGAGGCTGTTGAAGGGGTGGAGAGTTCAGAGCTGCTAGAAGCCACCTACTGGGGAGGCCTGCGAGTGACTCAGCAGCTGAAGTTACTTTGTGTTTCGAGCTGCCCAGGAGAGGTGGGGGCGGGGGCGGTGTGTTTAGGTGCACACTCCTGCAGCCTCTTCTCATGCAGAGTTTCTGAACCCCCTGGGAGTAGAAGCGCTTCTGTAATCTGATCCCACTCCTCCCTTCAGGGGTCATCTTAAGGCTCTGGCAAGGCGGGGGCCAATGTTTCTGAGAGAGGGTTGGGGTGGGCTCTTAACTATGCAGTTTTTTGTTTTCTGTTAGAGAGAGAGAGAAAAAAAGGACCCCCGCCATTTTTTGTTTTTTGCTTCAAATTTGTTTATATTAAAAAATAACACAGATTAATACCCTTTTAACAAAAAGTGACATGGTTTTATTAAAGGGTATACACATTTAAGGCAGCAAGAAAGTGTACAAATTTTTAGTATACAGCTTTTGAGTTTTTACATACATTGATAACTGTATAACCACCTACCAAATCAAGATGTAGAATATTTCCAACACCCTAGAAGACTCTTTTGTGCTCTCTCAATACCTGCCTCACCCTTCAGGATAACCACTATTCTGACTGCTCATTCTTGAACATCAAAACAAAAGAATAATACACATGTACTCGTTTATATGTGACTTATTTATAATTACATTTGTGAGAGTAATGTACATAGTATTGGCTTTTTTCCTTCAGCAGTATAATATCCTATTGTATGAACTATATCACTATTTATTTATTTATTTTTTTAAATTTTTTTATTGCTAGTTTCAGGTGTAGAGAACAATGCAATAGTTA
>NW_017732637.1:0-1464 GCF_001890085.2 Hipposideros armiger
TGCAGTTCAGGTTCGATGGCAATCTCATGTCCCATGGTTAAGCATTTTAGTTTAGTTTATTTCACTGTCCAGCAACAAGGAAAGAATTTCTCGAAAATAATTAATTGCTAAAAATAGCACATTTCTCCCCAATCCTTGGGGAGCTTCACTGTGACTCTTCTAATGGGCTTTGCCAGAGTTAAACCAAGCCTATCTTTACAAAGATACTTAAGTAACACTAGAGCAACGGGGTTAAAATGGATGGATAGCAGAGCTGTGTATACTATTTTCTCTATCATCCAGGAAGCTACCTGGGCTACTTCAAAGTTAGCCTTCTCTGACTCTGAACGGGACATAGAAATGCTACATATGACATGTGTTGCCTTTAAGTTTCTGAAAAACCTACCAAGCATTTGTCTTCTTGTTTTACTTCTTGTTTTAGTGGTTTAAGAAATAACATACAGAGAAATGCCCTTTATTGTGGAGTGGATATCTCAAAATTTCCAAATCTACTAGATTCCCAGTTGCTCCAATAATATGGCAGATAACAAGATTTATCTGGTAATGATGTGAAAATTCACTCTTATTTTCAAAGACCCATCTGTTTCATCCTTCAGAAATAATTGATAACCAAAAGTTGATGTGAAAGGAATATTTATTTTTTTGGTTAAAATTTTTAGATGGTTGAATAAATTGCTTTGAACTTCCCAAAGTTGTGGTTTTAGTTTAGGTTGATTGATTGATCAAACACTAATATATAATTACTAAATCTGTCAGATATTACTATACATACTCCATAAAGTATATAAAGTCTATGAAATAGCTTTATAATATCCAAGCACATAGGTAGAAATTAAAATCCAAAATGATTAAGATATTTGTGTAAGGTCAAAAAGCATTTAAGTAGTAGAACTGTGATTTTAACCTATGTAGCTGGATTCTAGAGTCTTTGCTCTTAACTGCTCCTATTTTTGTAAGTAAGACATGCTTGTAGGAGTTTTCATTTTTGACTTTCTTATAATAGACCTTAGTTCCTTGGTCAAGTGACAATATGAGAATTTTTATAATTGTACAGCATATTCATTTTTCAACTAAAAATCTAATAAGTTGTGAAAGAATAATTTATTTTTAGAGTCAAAGAAGCTTCTTACTTTGAGGTGAATTCCATTCAAGCCTTCATTTATTACTTTAGCCTCGACTGTAATTACGGAGGAGAACATGTTTTAGTCTCCAGATTAATGCAAATTTAGAACCACTGTTAACAAATACTCAAAAGAATTAAGTGTTTCATTTTCTGAATGTGTAGTTATTCCTGGCTCTGGAGAAGGCTGGAAAGAAGATTGTGAGGCCTATTATTCCAGGTCTTCCTGAGCCTGTGAACTAAATTGACTTAGGAACTAATTGAACAGTCATGATTATATTATTTCACATCAAGCCTACATTTCCTAAGCCTAATTTTATTTTATTTTTTAAATTATTAATAAG
>NW_017732637.1:2570-4628 GCF_001890085.2 Hipposideros armiger
AACAACATGCTGTAATAGGTTATGCAAATGACTGTGGGGCCATTTTTAAATAAATAAGGGTTACTTTAACACAAGCTCAGTGATATCACAACAGTCTATATGACAGTCTTAATATCCAAATGACTAACAGTCGGGTAGCGTATACAGCCTGGATATACTGAACAACAGGATGATTCACATCCCAGGCAGGTCAGAGCAGGACAGTGAGAGATTTCATCATGCTCCTTAGAACAGTATGCAATTTAAAACTTATGAATTGTTTATTTCTGGAATTTTCCATTTGATATTTTGGACCATGGTTGACCTCAGGTAAGCGAACCTGTGGAAAATAAAACCATGGTTAAGGGGAACTACTGTGGAGTGTTGTATTTTTTCATTTTTCATGCTTTTTGGATTTCACCACTAATGCTGGATTCCACTTTTCTGAGCTTTTTTAGTTTTGTGTTCTTTTATTTTTGTTTGTTTGTTTATTTATTTATTTTGTATTTGATTAGGTGCACCTTGGCCCCAAGGTCCTGCTCTAAATGTTAGGGTAACTGAGTAAGCAAATATCTAGTCTTTTTATTTTATATACCAAAAACAGAAGTGAGTATTGTATCCTATGAAGTCTTAAGGTTATATAAGGCAAACTTTATAAGATTTAGATGATTGAAATAACTAAATGATACATTTCTGCTTTAAAGATAGCTCACACAACAAGCTCTGGTACTAGAGTAACCTTCTGATTATATTTATCTCCTCTGATTAATCAACCTACAAAAATAGAATTTGTTAGTCAACTCAAAATAAGTATTTCAATCCACTTGGCAATTAAAGATGATTGTAAAATTTACTAATGTGATCCCATTCAAAATTTAAAAATTGTGGGCTGTGGTAAAATGTCTGGAAATATCTTTATAATTAGATGAGTTTCAATTTTTTTCTTTGGTGTCTATTTAAACTCATAAGACACTGTCCTCTCAATGTACTCTGGGAACTGATAGTTATCTATAATTGTTTATAGGCAGAGCAGACATAAGCAAAATGCAGAGCAGTGTATGTGAAGTAATAACCCAATAATTCATATTAATAAAGTATTGTGAATTATTCATATTGCACAGTTACCTAACTGGTATCTNAGAGATACTGTGGTGATTTAAACAGGTAACATGCAACCTCACTAATCAGGTTTGTTCAGGAAATGTATGATTAGTAATATCAAAAAGAAAAGATATCATGAATGAAGACAATATAAAGTGAATTTTAGTGTAGTCTACTGGCTAATTTCAATAACATTCAATTAAAATTTTCCATGAATGTTTTTCTACTAAAGAGTATAACATTCCTTATCTATTAAAATTTGGTTTCATAAGAAGTTCTCCTTTACAAAACAGTTACAGTCAAACTAATTGAATGTTAATTGTATTGCTAAGGTAATCACATTTATTATAAAAATCCTTTCTCTAAATTTTCCAATAAATTTTGACTTTGAAAAATATATTTTCACTCATTTTTGGCTTTATTTCCTAAAGACTAAGTATTTTCAGATTTATCAAATAATTATATCTACTATGACTAAATTTATTTTTTCATATCCATTGTTTCATGGATTGTTTTAAGTTTCAAAATTGTCTGGTTTTTTTTTCCAGATTTTCAGTTACATATTGTATTTTCTTCTTATAGCCCATGCTATAGTAATGTATTTCTTTTATTCCATAACTATAAAGGGTTTCAAATATTTCTCTAATATATGTGGAACAGTTATTAACATAGGAGGGAAACCAGCTGCAGAGATGTTAAAGACCTTGCTTGCTTAGAATAATAGCCAAATTTATCCAGTTGTATATTCTCCAATGCATTCAGGAAATTTGGCTTGTCATTAAAATGCTTTAAACCTTTTGAGCAAAGGGATTAAGTAAAAGAGTGTTTTTGAAATATTGAAATGTGGTATCTGAATTTTTAGGTATGTGACTACTAGTGACATACCAGGGCTTATATTTCTGTCATTGAAGTTGTATCATCAGAATCTACTTTACACAAAATTTAAACTCCAAATCATATATTAACAAGGTAATCCTG
>NW_017732637.1:7212-192081 GCF_001890085.2 Hipposideros armiger
TATATATACCAAAGACGCCAAAATAATGTATACCTGTTACTTGTATTCATCTTTTGTTATTGGTATATATTGAGTATTACAATTTTAATACAGTTTTTACCTTTCTTAAAAATGTGTATACAGTAAGTCCCCGACTTACGAACATTTGAGTTGTGAACTTTCACAGATACAAATGGACCTCGCATTATGAACATTCGTAGATGTGAACAAATCTCGGAAGTAGCTCACGTGTCTGCTCTTGTCTGTTCACTCCATGCAATCCCCTATATGCCAGTTGTACTGTACTGTACCACCATTTTAAGGTAACTGTAAAAGTAAAAATAGTTTATTTACAGTATTTTTGTGTGTGTGTTTAGATTTTTTTATGCTTTACATTGTATATTTGTATCAAAGGTGTATAAGACTCACTGTGTCGGACTTACGAACAAATCTGACTTATGAATGTTCTCCCGTAACAAAACTCGTTCATATGTCGGGGACTTACTGTACATTTTTTTGGCACCCTGTGTGTGCATGTGTGTGTGTGTGTGTGTATATATATATATATATATATATATATATATATATATATATATATATATATATATATATATATATATATATATGACTTTACTGACTGGGGGAAATATAGATAGAAATAAAACCAACAAAGACTAGAATTAAACTGTACCCTAATCATTAAGTTTGCTGTTGTTAAAAGCTCCCATGTAGATATGTACTTATAGGCTCCTCATGATCCCAATGACTAAAGAAAAAAATCCAAAGATTTTGCTCTGAACAATAGGAAAAATGGAATTGCTATTTATGGAGATTCGGAGGATTATGAGAGAAGCAGGTTTGGTAGAGAAAGACACAAGTTTGGTTTTACATGTGTTGGTTATGAAATACTCTCTAGATATTCAGAATGAGAAATCAAGCAGGCAAATGTATGCATATGTATTATCTGTATTTACAGAGCACTATTCTAAAATTATAAATTCTGGAAACATCAAGTTATACATGATATTTAAATTTATAGGACTGGATGAAACTACAGAAGAGTTGTGTTTGAAAAGAGAAAGGATTAATAAGGAGGAATAATAGAACTAAGGAAGAACTTCTAAGACCAAAAGAAATAGCATCTAAGACCATGTGAAGAAAGTTTTTCTAGAGGAAGAAGAGATATTCTGTGAAAAAAGTTGCTGATAAGAGAAGATTAGTACTGGAAATTTATAATTGAATTTATCAACCAAGATGTTATTGGTAATCTTGACAAATGCAGTTTTGATGGAATGGTAGAGATGATTAAAAATGAGTCTAAGAAAGAATGAAAGAAAATAAAGACACTTAAATTATAGTACAGGCAACTCTTTGAAGACCTTTTGTTATATAGAAAAAAAAAACTGGGAAGCAAAGTGAGTTCACTATTTTAGAAATATCATGGAATATTTCCATGATAATGGCAAAGATTCATTTGAGGTGGAAATGCAGAAGATAGAGAAGACAACTGCAGAATGAAATATTTGGTATAACATTTTATTAATAATAAAATTCTTTTTAAAATATGATCAATAATTAAAGGAAAAATCAAACAGAACAGTCACTTTGTTTATCTTCCTGTTTTGAATAAAAATAAGAGAAGGAAACATCTGAGGAAAAAATGTGATTTCTAAAACATATATGCATTGCTGTGGTTAAAGATTAACAATAAGTTTGTTCCATTACTAGAGGGAGGACAGGAATGTCAACACAAAAAATAATTAGTTACCACAACTGTCTCTTTCCAGAAATCTTGTAGTTATACCATGACATAAGGTAATTTCATTACTGCAGTCTCAATTTCTAAGTATTCAAAAACAAGAATATTTTAAATATACCTTATACTGGAATTTTTTGAAGAAATATACCCAATTTGTAAGGTAAACAGTAAAGATTTACGTTTCTTGGTGCCAAAATCTAAGCCAAATTGACATTTTGGTCAATTAAAGGTTTTACAACTGTTCAGCTTTCAGTTTTTAATGAACTTTGTATCTGAGACACTCATATAATTCACACATAGTAGAAGTACCTGTTAGAGAAGTAAATATAGCATTAAGTCCATCACAATTTCATATTGCAAGGTTTCTTTTAATTTCATCAATTAAAATTTCATCAATATTGATGGGTGACTAAAAAATGAGCTCTTATTATGTACCCAGGCCCTCTAGTAAGGGTTTTGCATTTCCCCCCTCATTTTAAGAAGAAAAAAAAATTGAAGGCAAGGGTATTTAAGGAAACTGCATTAGGTTATATTTCTAGTGTATAGTACATTTTAAACTTGAACTCAAAAATCTTTTTCTTGAAAATCTGAATATCTAGTTTGCTTCTTGTGAAATAAACTGTGGAAGGAAAGAACTGAGGAAATTTTCAACTCTGCCTAAGAGAGGGAATAAAAAAATTGACCCTTTGAATTTAAATTCAATTACATACTACAAAGAATCATGTAAGTAGACAAGATTATTAGATCACCTTACACATCATTTTATTGCTCAGTATATCAGTTGTTCCCTGCATAAAGAGGGGATGGGAATAAAAGATGGTGATAGGAAACAATTAAGTTTGGGTGAACCACCAGGAAAGCAAATGGTGATGAGCTAACTCTGTGAACTTATTAGAGGCTGCAATGAGGGCAAGATTTCACAAAGACTCTATACCCATTCACTAGTAACTACCTCATTTTGCATTCTTTGCATTTTAGGCACTGTCTTTTTTCAAGTGCTGGGGCTGCAAGTGCATTATTTTAATACACATTTATTGAGAATTTACTATATGCCAGGCACTCTGTATATGATAGACACTGGGCATATGGTTAACACAGTGTTTACCCTCAAAAGTACATATATTCTACTCAAGAAAACAACCAACAAAAAGAACAATATCAACAAACACATAGGGATTCAAGTGCAATAATAAAGATGTTAATTTGATTACAGTGTGACCTTGCTTGGATGATTACAAATGGAATGGATTTTAGCAAAAGAAAGGTCTCCTTAAACAAAGTGAGAAAAATATAAGAGATGAGACCAAAAAAAAATGTTACTTGATAACATCAAAATTAAACATTTCTCTTTTAGGGAAGAACATCTTGGGCAAAGTAATCAATATAGCACAATATAATAGGAGCACATAAATCAGCAAAAAGCAAAAACCAGAGAGCACAATTGAAAATTAGGTGAGGGCAGTGATGAGATAGTAATCAGAGAGCAACACAAATTCTAACAAGCCAATAAAGTCATCTTCAATCTCATTCAAAATCAGTGAAATGCAGATATGAAACAATACTAAGTACCACTTTAGAGCAATCAGAAAGACAAAATTAAAAAACTGTATAATTCAAATATTTACCTAGGATATAAATGTAAAGAGCCCTCACCCTCTGCTGTTGTGAGTGTTCATGGTGCAACCATTTTGGATAGCCAACTGTCACTGGCTAATCAGCCAAGTTAGGCATGAAAATCAACAGGATCTAGCAATTCTGCTCCCAAGATTTTAATCTGAAAAACTTCTCACACATGAGGGGATATGTGTGGTGATATTAATTTCAATATTATTTTTGGTAATTGAATTTGTAGACAAATTCTTTTGCTTAAAGAGTGAATATGTAATATCTATTAGATAAATGCCATGGAGCACTATAAACAATTAAGAGCCACATAGAAAATGCACACATGAAAAAGCAGATGCAACTTAAAAATATACTATTGATTGAAAAAGAATGATATATGTAACCAAAGAACATTGACATAAATTGAACATAACATTAAACATATTAGAATCGTTGACTATGGTGGAGTATAGTTGGAGTGAGGAAGTGGGATAAATGGGAATAAATAAGTACATCAGAAAGGTGTTAATGCTCTTTGAGCTGTTTCTGAGGTCCTCATAAATAAAGAGAAAAGATGTTAAATGAATGATGGTGTTGACTAGCAAAAAATAACTCTCCAGAAAATCCACAAAAGAACGGTTTATTCGGGAAAAGAAAAAGAAACAAAAACCACCACAGCAGTGCGGGAATGCACATCTCCAACCCAGGGCACCAACCAGCCACCCACGTGAAGAAGAATAGACCCAGTTCCAAGATGGCTATTCTATTTATTATCATCCCTCCCCCAGAAGATACCACAAAGTTTAACAGGAAGTCCAGGTTACAGAGTTAATAAGGGGCCCAGCTCCACCCACAGTCCTCCCGGCTCTATGGTTAAGCATCNCCATACATACATTTACTAACATTTCCAAGTAAACATCTTTGTTTTGATCTTTCATTAAAGTCTCAGTAATTGTATACACTCACACTCACACACACACACACACACACACACATACACATATGTATTGGGTTGTCAGAAAAGTCAGGACGTATTTTTTCTCTGTTTTTCATTGCAAAAATGCGTCGTGACTTTTCTGACAACCCAATACACATCTATTCAGTAATAGTAAAGCCAATAGTAGTACATTTACTCATATTTCTATTCCCTTTAGTTGGAAGTTGATGAAGGGTTCAAACAAGTTGCCACATGTGATTCAGAATCAGAGTTAAACAATACCTAGGCCCACCTATGCCCTGTTGTAAAGACAGGTTGACTGATCACACACTTGGATGTCACAACAATGGTAAATACCTATAAAAGATTTTAAATGCATATTCTCAATCATGGTCCTTATCTTTTAACTGCATTATCAGTAACAGCATTTTGCTGCCTGGACCCATTCCCTGGTCTACATTTAGCGTAGCACTGTTCTAGAGGCATGAAAATTTAACACATCTAAATGTGTGTAACTTCTTTTCAGGGAACAGAGTACTCACCACCTCATTGAGCATCAACAACATTTCAGGTATGTAATAAATCACACGTTGACGGGGTTCCTGCTCAGTAGTTCTGTAATAAAACAGAAAGAGAGATAAGCAGAAGAAAAGATATAATTATACACATTCAACAGTGAAACAAGTAAAAAAAAAAATTCAAGCAAGGAGGTACCCTTCCCTGTTCATTTTTACACCTGTCATATTAAAGTCTTTCCACTAAAGCCTATTTAAAAATGAAATGTAAACAAATGAACTACTAGGCATTTTACACTCAGATTATATATTGAGTATATGGTTCTGATAGTTTTGTGTGTTTTTTTGTTATTCCTGAGACAAGAAAACCTATCTTGCCAAAATCCAGAGGAATTTGTAGGCATTTGAATATTTTATTACCCTTTGATTTTTTTAACTAAACACTTATTATCAATATAATGAATACATAAGTAGAAAATACTTTGAAAAATAGCATCATGCCATTGTGATGACTATCCCACTTATATTTTATCATACAAAGTAATGATTAGCATAAGTCCCTTTATTTTGAGGGGCCTGTTCTTTGGGTACTGTAATTTGTGAAACTTGGCAGAATTAAAATATTTTAAATACTATTATGATATCTACTTTTCTAGTAAAAGCAAGGTACTGATTGACTTTAAATATTAAAAATGCTATGTTCAACTAACAAAGTTATGAGCTTTAAGATAATATTCAATGATCTCAAGATTTGGGGATTTTTTATTTGTTTTAATGATCTGAGTCATTTCTGTTCATTAATGAATTTCCCTCCATAAGCAAACTGTGTCTTTTGGTAATTGACAGTTTTATTTAATAAATACACAAATTACTTACAGATATTTATTTATTAGTAGTATTGATCATATTTATAGTGTTAATCATTTCCCTTATTTGGCCACATAATGATATCATGTTTCAATGAAATAAAAATCAATTAATCTGTAAGATCAACAAAAACAGGGATGCAGAAATTAGGACAATGCTTGGCATATGCTATTTACCTAGTGAATATCTGTTCAATGATTGATTGAATGAATGAATGAGTTTTAATTCTGGCTGTATTGCTAACTAGGAATAATGATATCTGTCTTCTCAGAATGCTCTAAGGTCTTGTATACATANTATCAGGAAAGGCTTCTTATCAGGAAATAAAAATTGTAGCTTAACCTTGAAAGATAAATAGAGGTAGGCTATAAATTGGAAAACTTAATATTGTTAAAATGTCCACACGACTTAAAGCAATTTACAGATTAGTGCAATCTCTATCAAAATCCCAATGGCATTTTCTATAAAGAAAAACAATTCTAAATTTTACTGGAATTGTAAATGGCTCTGAAAAATTAAAGCAACCTTAGGAAAGAAGAAAAAAATGAATGCATGCACATTTCTGGATCTCAAAATATATTATAGAGCTATGGTGATTAAAACAGTATGGTACTGACATAACAACAGACATAGATCAAGGGTACAGAATAGGGAGTCCAGAAATAAACCCACACATATATGGTAAACTGATCTAAAACAAGGGTGCCAAGGATACATCATGGGGAAAGAATAGTGTCTTCAGCAAATGGTGCTAGGGAAACTGTATATTCACATGTAAAAAAATGAAACTGGACCTCTATCTTACATCATATACAAAAATCAACTCAAAATAGAAACAATTAAATATAAGACATGGAAGTGTAAAAACCCTGGAAGAAAACATAAGGAAAAACCTTCATGACATTGGTCTAAGCAATGATTTCTTGGATATGACACCAGAAACAAAAGCAAATATCTAAAAATGAGACAACACCAAGCTAAAAACGCTTCTGCACAGAATGCAGAATAATCAGTAGAATGAAAAAAAAAATCTAAGGAATGGAAGAAAATAAATGCAAACTATGTATATGACAAGAGGTTAATATTTAAATGCTATGTTATTAAAAAAATAACAACAAATAGCCTGATTAAAAAATGGACAAAGGACTTTAATAGACATTTCTCCAAAGACAAAATACAAATAGACAACAGGTATATGAGAAGTTGCTCAACATTATTAATCATCAAAGAAATGCAAATCAAAACTACAATGAAATATCACTTCATGCTTTTAGAATGGATATTAAAAGAAAGACAAAAATTGTTGGTGAGCATGTGGAGAGACTGGAACTCTTGCATACTGCTGATGAGAACGTAAATTAGTGCAGCTTCTATGGAAAACAGTATGGAAGTTCCTCAAAAATTTAAAAAACTGAATTACCATATGATCCAACAATCCCACTTCTGAGTGTATATACCCAAAAGAATTAAAATCAAGATCTTGAAAAGATATTTTCTCTTCCATATTCATTGCAGCATATTCACAAACAGCCAAGATACGAAAATAAGCTATAAGTCCATCAATGGATGGATGCATTTTAAAAATGTGGTGTAGACATACAATGAAATATTATTCAGCCTTAAAAATGAAGGAAATTCTGTTATATGTGAAAACACAGATGAACCTGGAGGAAAATTATGCTAAATGAAATAAGCCAGTCACAGAAGGAAAGACACTGCATGACTCCACTTACATGAGGTAACTAAATAGTCAAAATCAAAGAACCAGATAGCAAAATGGCAGTTTTCAGGGGCTGGGAAGAGAGAGAAATGGAGGGCTGCTGTTCAATGGATATAAAATTTCAGTTACACAAATTCTACAGACTTGCTATACAACATTGGGCCTTTAGTTAACAGTGCTCTATTGTACACTTACAATTTTAAGATGGTAGATCTCATATTAAGTATTCTTTAAATAAATAAATAAACAAACAAATAAATATTGGTCACATTAAAAAAATGCAAAGAGGGTTCTTCTGAACATTGTGTATAAAGAACAAAGGTAAGGAAAGAAAAATATGCTTGGGTTGCACCAGATTGTTTGGCAGGGTCCTACTTATATGTAAGTGGGTGTAATGGAGTAGACACAAATGAAACTTCCCTTTGCTTGTACTTCAAAAATACTTCATTTTAAATTTAACTATGTGNCTGTTGTTTACAGAACCCACTTTGCATCTGGTCGTTTTGCCCTTCACAGGATCCTGCCATTCCACTAAAATCAATGAGCCATTTTCAACTGAAGTGAATTTCAAGACTATCAATATATAAAAGGATTTATAGTACATGCGTTAATCATTGGCCACTAGTGAGATTCGGTCTCAGACATCAACCAAGCAAACAATTGATCGTTTATTCTGATGACTGACTAGAAACTAACAAGGAAGAAATCTCCAAGTAGAGATGTAAAGAGGTGGAGAAGTTAGAGTGGGTTTATAATTTCTAAATCACCTATTTTGCATCTATACCTCCTTCTCCTTATAGGACTCTTAACACTTCGACTTCACAAAAGCCTTGAGAAATTCATTAGCGAATAATGTGTCAGCATCTTTGAAAAGCATTGTAATAGCTTTGGAAAGCATTTATTTGTATACGGGTGAAGAAAGCAATGTAGTGTAGTGATGAAGAGTACAACTCTGAGCCCTAATGGCCTGGTTCACACTCACCACCTATTAGTTTGACAAACTGTGTAAACACCCTATGCGTCTTTGTCTTCACTTGTAGAATAGGATGACACTAATAACAACCTAACAGAGCTGCTGTTAGTGTTACCTGATTAACAGAGAAGTCCCCCCACCTTCTGCAATCTGAAACCTTTACTTGGTTTCCTAAAGGCTATCAGTGAAGGCCACTCATTGCTAATCATATACAGCAGTCCCTCCTTAGCCACTGGGGACACGTCCTAAGACCTTCAGTGGGTGCCTGAAACTGGGGATAGCACTGAACCCTATATACACTATGCTTTTTAATTTAGATTAGGCTCTGTAAGAGATTTACAATAATAACTAATACTAAAATAGAATAATTATAACAACATGCTGTAATAGGTTATGCAAATGACTGTGGGGCCATTTTTAAATAAATAAGGGTTACTTTAACACAAGCTCAGTGATATCACAACAGTCTATATGACAGTCTTAATATCCAAATGACTAACAGTCGNTATGTAGTGCCCCCAAAATTCAAAACAAAGGAGAACGTCTAGTCAGTTTGCACTGTCAGACACAATCACAAAGAAAATGAATTAGCTTCAGGACGTAGTCATTCCTGCACCCACAAACACCACACAATTAGTCTGCCACAATGATTTCAAATGCCCACAATTACTAATTTCCTTGTATTAACCTGTTTGATTTAGTTACATATTCCTGGACTTTGTATTCGATGAAACATGGGGAAAGGAATTCACTCCTTTTAGAATACATGTCAGAATTCAAGGGGATAAATACTGCACCAAAATTTGAGATAGAGCTAGTCCAAAA
This sequence comes from Hipposideros armiger, assembly GCF_001890085.2. NCBI lineage: Eukaryota > Metazoa > Chordata > Mammalia > Chiroptera > Hipposideridae > Hipposideros > Hipposideros armiger. The sequence continues at coordinate 16,393 of NW_017732637.1, forward strand.
GAGTGGAAATTAATTCAGGATTTCTGCTTCACAGAGAATGCCTGTTGAATTGTAATAGGTTAATAATTTTAGGAAAACTGCTTCCAAATAGTAAAATTTATAAGTTCTACCATGAATCAAAACCCATTGTGGCTGAATTGTAAGGTCATAGGTGACTCTGAATTGAGATTTCCAGGCAGACCAAGTGCTCATTAATTCAGTATTTTCTAATATTATAGCTATAGCAGAAATGAAAGCATATAGCTAGAGTACTCCCAAGACTTATATTTTATGCAGGCAGCACAGAACAATGATTATAAATCTCCTTCTAGACATAGCAAAAACTAACCTTACAAATTTGCCTTTGCTTTAGGTAGCAGAGGGGTTAAGGATATGATGAGAATTTTTCTAAATAACTTCCCAATGTCTTGAGAAATGGAGTCATCCATCACCACTAATGTGGACTAACTGAATGGAATTAATTATTTTGCAATCATGATCTGGTATAGAGATCAAGGTCATGTTATTACATCAGCAGAACATAGACCAGTTGTGAATTATTCTTGATGAGACATCCAATTCTTAAATCTTGAGCTGGTAGTCACTGGTGGCCTATTAGCTATTATAGATTAGAAGGCATTTTATACAATACAGTTATTCACAGCTCCTACATACTGCCTCTGTGAATTATAATAATACTCATGGCTTAGGAAACTAACCTCTAAAGAATATTTAACATCTGGGTGGCAGATTAAAAAAATTATCTCTGTGATTATTTAGATATACATGAGTATTTAGCATTTATAATCTTTATAATGATGTTTCTCTATATCTTGAAATGCCACAATAAAGTTTATCTCACCACTTTGTTTTAAAGTGCAAATGAATTTCAAATGATATAAATATTAGGTAAAATTAAATTAATTTCTTATTAATTTTCAATTTATGCATGCACAGTCACATAGAGATGTCATTTTCTTTCTTGTGACTCAATTAAAAGCCTTTGAGGATATGCGCATTAAAAAAATGTGAAACATGAAATAAGTGGTCTCCAAGAGGAATCAGGATTTCACCAAGTCAACCTAATATGACCTGACAATTCTAAAAGTTTTGTTCTTTATTAACTCAAAAAAATATAAATAATTGTGATACCCATAAATATCCAGTTATGTTAATAAACTAGTGAAATATAAGTGCTATATTTAGTACCTAGGCTGCATGTGTTTTAAAGGCAAGGTCTGTCTTTTTTCTTAGACAAGAATTACTAACACCTATAATTATGTCTGTAGCTTTTCAGTACCTGCTTACCACATAGATGATTAAATTAAGATATCCATAATTCAGGATCTCTTGTATTTAATACTGAGTAGAGGACCATCACAAGTTTTATTAAAGAAAGTCTTTTCTTTATTATTTCAAATATATTACACCATAGAACTCAGAACTATTATTGAAGAAATTATTATAAAGTCCTTTTGAACAGAACTATCATTTATATGTTGCAAACCATAAATTTTAAATTTGTGTTACATTATATTAAATCTTTAGTACATATTTTAAGTAAATTAAGCAATTCTACATCCAAGAACTATATAATGTATGCTTATTAAGGACTTTTGCCTAAAAACACTTTGAATGACTATTTTTAAGGGTCAGTGTAAAGTTGGGGAACATCATATGATATGCATGTACTCATATATATGCAATAAAATGTGTGTATGAGAGAGAAGCAGAGAAAATATAGTTTAATAATACATATTCTGAGGAGAGAACTAAATTATCAGGAAATATACTACCACTGTAAAGAGATAAAAACGTAAAATAAAATATTCTTTAAAATATTTAAATATATAAGAAAGCTGAAAATATGGTGATGAATTAGTAGGCTGAAGTATTAGGTTTTTAAAAAAGCAATCTAGGAAAACTTACTATTTGGTTTTGAGGGAGTATCAGAAAAGAATAAACACAATACAAAGTTCAGACTCGCCTAAATGCCAGACTGGATCAAGGTGACCTGCTCATATTCTGCCACCACATGAATAATTAAATCATTTCTGGATGTTGTTAATATTGTCAAGTATTTTTTCAGTTGTACACAACATCTGGTATGCAATAAAACAGTATAAGACATGACAGAAAACACAGCCAAATGACCAGAAAACAAGAGATAATATAGAAAATAGAAACAGAGCCATAGTTCATCTAGATGTTAAAGTTATAGACAGTCTGTAAAAAACTATAATTAATATGAAACTCAATGAATAGAAGATAGAAAATTTCACAAAAGAACTACCTATAATAAAGGATAAAAATACTAGAATTGAGAAATGAAATGAAATTCTATACACATATAAAATTTTATTTATGTATATAAAATATATATATATATATATATATATATATATATTATATATTATATATATAGAGAGAATTATCATATCTATCTATCTATCTATCTATCTATCTATCTATCTATCTATCTGTTGGGTTGTTGGAAAAGCCATGATGCATTTTGCAACAAAAACCAGAAAAATACAACATGACTTTTCCGACAACCCAATATATCCATATATATATATATCTATATCATCTATATCTATATCTATCTCTATCTCTATTCTAATCAGCTTAGATACAGCAAAGGAGAAAAGGAGAAAACTGCTGTAATAGATGGTAGCTTAATAGAAAATGCCCAAACTTGTCCAAACTTGGAAAAGACAAAGAACAACAACAAAAATAGAAAATAGTTTTAAAAGCATATGAAGAATGACTCTAACGTTTAACTTATGTCTGTTCAAATAAGAAAAGAAAAAAAAAGTATGTCAGATGCAATATTTGAAAATAAATGCTGGTTAAAAGTTTTTGATAAAAAATATCAATATTGAGCCACAAACTCAAGATTTCTATGATACCCAAGCAATGTAAATGCAAATAAAACCACAAATAGGTAAATAATAGCCACGTATTATATTTGAAAATTAAAAATAAAACAAAAATCTTTAAATCAGGCAGCAGAAAAAAAATAACACTACCTATGCTGTTCTTTGTATGTGAGTCTCATCTACATTGAATGTAATTTCACTCCCAACCAAAAATTCCACCACAACTCATAAATATACACACTATGATACATGTTTAACAATGGTCATAGAAGATTGTTATCCCCAACTTAGAATTAACTTTTATGCTTTGAGAGTTTAGTTGACAAATTAAGGAATTATGTTAAATATAACACATTACACAGTAAAAATGCACAAAAATATATATATGATAAAACTATATTGAGTGAAAGAACCTAAACCAGGATGGAGATCCAAGGTGGCAGGATTGATAAACATCGTGTCTGCTTCATTTCATGAATACGTTAAAATTACAACTAAATTATGCTACAGTCAACCCGGAGAACCATCTGAAGTCTAGCTGAACAGAAGTTTTATAACTAAGGATACAAAGAAGAAGCCACATCGAGACTGGTAGGAGGGGCGGAGATGCCAAATGAGCTGGTCCCACACCTCCATGTGGCAGTTGAGAACCAGCAGGGATAGCTCAGCTGCAAAGGATTCCCCCTGGAAGAGCGAGAAACCCCAGCCCCACACCAGCTTTCCCAGCCCAGAGAACTGGTTCCAGGAAGAAGAGCACCCACAAAATCTGGCTATGAAAAACAGTGGGGATTCCAACCGACCAGGTGGGACAGAAGGCTTCAAGAAACACAGACATCCTCTTAAACAGCCCACACATGGACTCACTCACTCACAGGCACTCACCTCGGGTTCCAGTGGAGGGACAGTGACTCAGGGGGCGTTGGAGACATACAGGGGGCAGACTGAAGTTTGTGGCTTCAGAGTGAGGGCTGGAGGGCAGTTGCCATTTTCGCTGTGTGGAGTCCTTTTCCTGTGCAGCCAGCAGGCGGTCGCCATATTTACTGTGTTGGGCTCTCCTCCCACACAGCCAAATCTGAATCTGATTGGACTGGTGAGCTCTGCTGGGACCACACCCCATCCAACACAAGACTTTCTCCAAGAGCAACAAGCCCTACCCACATTGTACTCTTTCTTGGAAAACTAATGAAGTCTATGAGCCCCAGGTGGGTAGCAGCTGGCCTCATTGTGCTCTGAGACTTTTGCTGAGTAGCTCCAGGCTCAGCACTGGCACCAAACCAGTCTACACTAACCTGTTGACCACAATACTTCCCATTCTAGTGACTCCCTGAGACCCCGCCACACCCAGCTCGCACATTGCACCAGGCTTTATAATAGCTGAAACTTAAGGCAGCCAGCATGTAGCAGCAGGCGTCGGGGTGTCCTGGCATTTTGCTGAGCTACTCCAGACCTGGTACTGGTGGCGGATGTATTTGGTTCAAAGCCTGGTCTCTACCATGTGCCTCCAGGTTTAGCACAGGCAGCAAACAACTGTAGATTGTTCTGTAGCTCCTACAAGGTGGTCCCCGGCCAGTCATAAGCTGTGGCTGACATAGGCCTGCACTGGAGCCCCTCCCAAAAGGCTCCAGAACCAACATACCAGAATGCTGGCTTCAGACCACTGCAGAGTTAGCCCACAAGCAGCACATACAAACAGCGGTCTCAACACACTCCAGAGCCCATTGGGGCCTGTGGCAAACCCCACAGCCAATCAACCTAAGGGTCAATCCCACCCACTGATGTACCAAAGCAATTAGGCTCAACTATTATAGGAGGGCACACACATCTACACAAGGGACACACAAGCTCAAGGAACTTAGTAAGAACTTTAACACAAAGACAGCAAGGATAAAAAAGGACATAGAAACCATAAAAAAGGACCATTCAGAAGTGGAGAATATAATAACTAAAATGAAGAATGCACTAGAAGGAATCATCAGCAGACTAGATGAAGCAGAAGATTGAATCAGTGATTTGAAAGACAAGGTAGCAGAAAACACCCAATCAGAACAGATAAAAAAAAATGAGGAAAGTTTAAGAGACATTTGGGACAACATCAAGCATAAAAATATTTACATTATAGGGGTACCAGAAGGAGAAGAGAGAAGGCAAGGGAATGAGAATCTAATTGAAGACATAATGACTGAAACTTTTCCAAACTGGTGAAGGAAATAGACACGCAGCCCAAGAAGCAGAGTTCCCAAAAAGATAAACCCAAACAGGTCCTCACAAGACACATTATAATTAAAGTGGCAAAGTTTAAAGACTAAGAGAGAATCCTAAAAGCAGCAAAAGAAAGGCAACTAGTAACTTATAAGGGAGTGCCCGTAAGGCTATCAGCTGATTTCTCAACAGTAACTTTGCAGGCCAGAAAGGATTGGCACAAAATATTTAATGTGATGAAAGGGAAGGACATACAACCAAGAACACTCTACCCAGCAAAACTATCATTTTGAATCAAAGGACAGATAAAGAGCTTCCCAGACAACAAAAAACTAAAGGCACTCATCACCACCAAACCAGTATTACAAGGAATGTTAGAGGGAATTCTTTAAGATGAAAAACAAAAGATAAAAATTATGAATAATAATATGGCAACAAATATATATTTGTCAATAATTACTTTCAATGAAAATGGATTAAATGCTTCACTCAAAAGACCAGGAGGGCTGAACGGATAAGAAAATAAAACTCTTATGTATATTGCCTATAAGAGAATCACTTCAGACTAAAAGATGCACAGAGATAGACAGTAAAGTGATAGAAAAAGGTATTTCATGAAAGTGGAAACAAAACAAAACAAACAAACAAAAAGCTGGAGTAGTCGTACTTATACCACACAAAATAGACTTTAAAACAAGGCTGTAACAAGAGACCAAGAAGGACCCAGTAATCCCACTTAAGGGTATTTACCTGAAGAAATCCAAACGCTACTTCAAGGGGACATGTGCATCCATGTTCATTTCAGCATTGTTTACAATGGCAAAAACTGTGGAGGCAGCCTGGGTGTTCATCAATGAATGAATGGGTAAAGAGGAGGTGATACATATATACAATTGAATATTGCTCAGCCATGGAAAGGAATGGGTTCTTGCCATCTGTGGCAGCATGGATGGACTTGGAGGGTACTGTGCTGGAGTATATCAGTCAGAGAAAGACAGATGCAATGTGATTTTATTTATATGTGGAAACTTAAGAACAAAATAAACAAACTAAATAGAAACAAACTCATAGATACAGAGAACATACTAACAGTTGCCAGATGGAAGGGGGTTTGGGATAGTGAAAAAGGGGAAGGGATTAAGAAGTACAAACAGGTAGTTACAAAATAGTCATGGGGACATAAAGTAAAGCACAGGGAATATAGTGACTATTATGGTACTAACTATGTATTGTGCCAGGTGAGTACTAGCCCAGACAAGGGGATCACATTTTAAATTATATATATATATATATATATATATATATATATATATATATATATGTCTAACCAGTATGCTGTACACCTGAAATTAATATAAATTAATATTGAATATTAACGGTAATTGAAAAATTTAAAATGGGGGGAAAGGTGAAGGGCAATATATGGTCTGAATTTCCAGGTATAAATCAAATAGTCATGGGGATGTAATGTACAGCATGGGGAATATAGTCAATAATGTTGTGATAACGTGGTACAGTGACAGATGGTTGTTGGACTATCATGGTAATCACTTCTTTAGTTATATAAATGTTGAATAACTGTGGTGTACACTTGAAACTAATATAATATTGTATATTTGCTATATTTTAATAAAAATCTTTAAAGAGAAAGAAATAAAGAAGCAAAACCAGACAGAGGGAAAAAAAGGTTCAAACTGTGTAAATCTATTTATATAAGTTGCAAAGCAGATCAAAATCTAACAAAAGGCTAGGAATGATTATCATATTCTATCAAAAGAAGGGGAAAGATGTGACCAAAAAGGAACAAAAGATGGGTTTTGGGGACTCCTAAAAATATTACGTTTCTTCCTTCGATGTCTAATAATTGAAATTTTCAGTAGTAACACTATTATTATAATTAATTATCAAATTGTGCATTTATATTTTATGCACTATATGTGTGTAGGCATGTGTTAAATTTCAAAATGAAAAAATATATTTTTTAAATCTATCAACCCTTTTATTAGTTTTATACTGTTGTCACAGGAAATTATCGCAAATGTAATTGCTTAAAACAGCAAAAATATATAATCTTGCAGTTCTATAAGTTAAAAGTTTGACAGGTCTTGCTTGGTTAAAATCCAGGTCTCAGCAAAGTTGTGTTTCTCTCTGAAGGTTCTCAGAGAAAATTCTTTGTCTAGCCTTTTCTAGCTTTTCGAGACTTCCCACATCCCTTGATTCATGGCTTGCATCCTCCATCTTCAAAGCCTGCAATGTTGCATCTTTCTGATCATCCTTCTGTATTTACATGTCTGTCTGACTCTCTTCTTGCCTCCCTCTTCCACTTTTAAGGATCTTTGGAATTTCATTGGTGTCACATGGGTAATCCAGGCTACTAATCTATGTGAAGGTCTACTAATTAGCAACCTTAATTCCATCTGCAGCCTTAATTCCTCTTTGTCATATAACATAACATATTCACAGATCCTGGGGATTAGAATATAGACATCTTTGGGGAGCTATTATTCTATCTAGAACAACTCTAAACAACTTCCCATAATAATTAAAGAGACAATAGTATCCCTGGTATACAATGATGGTGCTCAGGCCCATGGTCAACAAGCAAGAATTCTGAATTTTTTTCAAGTCTGATGCAGTATTTGCCACTAATGAAATGATTTGTTATAGCAGAATAAGGTTAGTTAACTTTCCTCTTGACTCTTCTTAACTCTGTGAAAACTAACAGAAATTTTACCAATATATTTTTTTTGAAAAATAAATTTTAAAACACATAGTGTTTGACCCACATGTCTCCACAACACTTTCCAGTATGTATGTATGTATGTATGTATGTATGTATGTATGTATGTATGTATATACATATATGTATATATAATTTGTATATTAAATTAAAAGGTTTCATACAGTATATTTTTGTAAATATATACTTTCACAATATACCCTTCCTTTGATGTCTAATAATTGGAATTTTCATTAAATTGAACCTTACTTGAAGCTGTAGAGAATGTTTTTATATATTTGGAAGACAAATACATTTTTAAAAATTTTAGTATACTTAAGTTGCTTATATTCTAACAATCTTCTTAAATACAAGTGAATATCAAAAAATTGTTAAAGCAGTTTTTAGGATTCTACTTGGAAATTCATGTTGCCTGTCATATATTTCACATATTTTAAATTTATGAAATATTTACAGCTTATTCTATAATTCATAACTGTTGCTAATTTATGGAGAACCACACGCATTAATCTAAATTTGATATTGTGTTTTACTTTTCTGTTTTCAGACATATTTATTTCTCATAATATACTTCTCTGCAACGATTCCCTTTTTTTCTCATGTCTTCATTTTTATGTCTACCTCCAATCCTATTTCATAACCCCTCCAATTTTCTTTAGTTATTTTATGTTTATTGAGTTTTCTACTTTTGGTTAACTCTACCTTATTTTTTTATTATAATCAATAAAACACTGCAGAGTCCCTTGCCTAGAGCCCTTTGATGCTCATCACAGTAAAATAGTGCAAATGACCTCAAACAGCTCATTTCAGATGAGCATTCCAAATTTCTGATGTTTATGCAAATTTTACCCTAATTATCCAAAAGTTTTTAGAGCAACGACCCCAGGAGTATGACCTTTCTCTATAAACATCTTCCTTTACTAATAGGCTCTGGAAGTCCTCCTCCTTCTTTCTTCCTATTTAAATGGAAATTGCTGAACTTATGTGCACTTTAATATTATTAAAAACCAGAACCAGTGGGGAGTCTTAGCAGAGGCTGATGAAATATTTCCAAATTGTTGAATAAGGGAGGATGTCTAGGACAGCATCACCTCCATGTTGCACTTAATAGAGATTTGCCAAAAGAGGAGAAATTACCTATTTGCTTTAAGAGGTAGCATATGTCCTTTATCTGACCCTTAAGTCATCCACAGAATAAGAGTCAGTTTTTAGCATTTCAGAGAAGTTAGTTATTTAGAATTTGCTTTTGCATTTTAAGAAAGCAGTTATAACTAGAATATTTAGAAACAAATATGAACATAATTAGATTATAGGTGCCTATATTTTTCATTTGAGGGGCCTTGTGACTCTTATTTTTTTTTCAAAAAATATAAATACATTTTACTACGTTGAATATCCCACAGTTATGTATAGAAAAGTGTACTTGTGAAAATATCCCTTTGTGAATTTGAATATTTCAAAGAGAAATGTTACTAAATACTCAGAAGTGTAAATAAGAAGGCGTTTTCCTCAGATAATTTTAAATCTTAATATTAATGTAGTACTGTATATATTTTATCATGTTGTAAATAAGATTTTATATTTTTTTAATCTTAGCATTAGACAAATACAATTAGAAATATAGGCATAATTTTAAAATTTACTTAGAATTTTATAAAAGAAAAATAAAGGCTGAAATTGTTGGGTATTGTTGATATGTTTTACTGGTTTGCTGTTAAATGGAAGAAAAATTAGAAAACAAACAAACAAATGAAGTTTGACTTTGGATATCAATTATTAAAATTAGCCAAGTTTATCAAACCTTTTAGTGAGATGACACACCAACAGCATACTGTCAAGTGATCACTGCGAAAACCAGTGCTCCCATTCACTGAATTTGAGAAGCATACATATCAAATAAATGTGAAAAAAAGGTCCACTTTTATTGTCAGTGAAATTATTCTTTGCAACATCAAAATATAATGTCCAATCATTTAATTTCATTCTCATCGAGTTCAAGCTTTACAAATTAGCATTAAACTTTGCAGTTTTCATAAAGTTGTTTCTCTAACAGTAGAGATTTAAAAACACTCTGTGGAAGTATAAGTTGGAAATTGCCTGTTCAAAGAAATTTATGATTTTATTACAGCTGCATATTGACGATTCCTCTAGTAACCCGCAGGCAGAAAGTAATAGTTTATTTATTCAAACTGCAAATGAAATTGGGCAAGAAAAGTAATTAGCAAGCAACAAAAAAATAATGAACAAGCACCATAAAAGCAGTTTGGAATTTATGTGGGTTGTCAGATTGTTATAAAAATAACACTTTAATTTTAAAAAGGTAGAAAACTATAGAATATATATATATATATATATATATATATATATATATATATATATATATGTATTCTAGCAACTGCCTAAATATAGGTATACATTTTTCAAGGAAAGGCAATCCTAAAAAAACACCAGTATTGTTTTCTAACTTTTCAGATAATTTTAAATACTTCCTAATATAATTTTAACTACTCTATTTAAAATAGAAACTATATAGTGAAGGATGTATTTAATTTTTAATTAGAAAGACAGGGCATGTTTGACTATCCTGTCACAGTTTCCGAGAACCTATCAACAACGTTAAATGAAGGCTTAATTTTATTTAGGATCACTTAAGAGAGAATATCAAATTGTATATGGGCATATATAGGGACACTTGAAATGTTTCAAATGAGGGACACTCATTTACCAGAAACGCTTCAAATTATCTTGTCCTCAGCAGACTCTACCCAGCTCTTATCACTTCTTACTCTGTGCTTTTATAGTGCTTAAAACATGACTGTTGAATGAATCACTGCTCATAGCAGTTCATGAATTGTAACGCAACGAACGATCATACTGGACTCACCAGCAACGCAAAACTGTCCAAACAACTCTTCATTTCTGATGTCTTCTGCTCCCATCTTTGCCTCCTGCCCTACACTCTTTAGAAATCAGAATAAGTTTTAAAGGAGAAAAAAGCAGAATGTGGTACTCAGTTCGTTGTCTTTCCTTTTCACTGCAATTCTCGTTTAAATATCTTTTATAGATGCTCAGCTTCCTGTCATGGGCGATGGCGCTGAAAATGGACTGAAGGAATTTTGGCTCACTTCTCTGAGTGCCTTCCAATCCCCTTCTCGAAGATTTTGTCCACTCAACTTGTCTTTCTCATCAGTTATCCAGTGCTCTTTGGCTGTTTCTCCTTTTCGTCCTCCCTTCATTTCTTTGGGTTTTATGTTTTACTTTGAAATTTCCTTATTTTTAGCTCTTGGTAGGAGTGCATTGGTCTGATTTTTAACTACTCCATTAGAAACAGAATAGGAAGTCCAAAAGAGCTTTGACATTGTAATCAGACAGACATTGATTCACAGTCTATTATACACCTGGGAAAACAACTTACTCTTTTTACAGATTAATAACCTTCATCTATAATGTGCAAAATGTAATTCAAAATTAAGTTATTTCACTCATATATGTGAAATATGCTTAACATGTGGCTCAGTTAAGAATTCTAAATAAATAAATGTCAGGTTTTCTTTACAGCAAAATATTGAATAAAATACACAAAATACCACATAATAATAGTTCAAATGTTATATTTTAAAAAGGAAACAATTTTTAAGTATGGAAAATGGGTAGCAATTCATTCTATGCACAATATAATAGAATGGAGTAATTGCTTTAAAAAAAGGTAAATTTTATAAAATGCAAATAGCTTCAAATATTAAAAAAGCTGATATAGAATTTTTTGTCTAACACCATGCTGCTGTTTTCCAAAAGACAGAAAATAATAATAACTCAGGAAAAAGACACAAATTAAATATACCAGCTCAATTCTATTACTCTTCGATTTCTCTGAAAATGATCTATAGTCATTGGCATTAGCATCCTATTGAAATAGTATTCATTTTTCACTGAAAATATAATAACCATGTGTGATTTTCATATTATTTTGATAAGAAATGAATATTAACAATATTATAATATTCCATGATAGGTCTTTTAAAACATATATGTGTATGGATCTGCCTTCTATTTTACATAAAATGAATATGACAAAAGCATTGTTGAAGAAAACATGATTTGATCTATTTCTGTTCATATGATAATGTCACCACTCACATGACACATACAAACTTTGATATACAGCTGACTAAAAAACTAAATAAAAGAGATATTTGTTTCTTTTTAAATTTGGGATGGAAATATAGCATATGCCAAATCATTACTATTTTGAATAAACATTATAAAATCAATTAGAAAATTTTTCATAGTGTTAACAAAATGTAATAGTTCAAATAATCATGCAATACATAAGTAAATTAGAGAAAAAACTTAATTCACTGAAAACATTTGATTCCATTGAATATCAATGGGTATTAAAAGTCTAATATTTAATTTAGTATTCTTTTGCGCAGTCATTGAAATGATAACTGAAGATTTCAAGCCATCAAAAGAAGTAATTTTATTAAATAGAAATAAATATATTTATATACTATAATCTAGATGAGGCAACTATGAAGGTGGTTTGTTCTTCATTTTGTTTTTTTCTTTACGTGTAATAAACATTGGGGTATGGGATTTGTGATTTGACACATTATAAATTAATTAATTTGAATAGCAAATGTTTATTCTTTTAACCTAGATTTATATCTATACACTACTACATCCCTCATTTAAATAGTTTAAACTGCATCTTTTGTTAATATGACTGCCTTTCTTATCACTCATTTATTCTTGTATAATTGCCACAGCAAAAAAGAGAAAAAAATCATTCAAAATGTAAAATAGATGTAAGCTCTGAGCAACAAGGTCACCAGTTCGCTTCCTGGCCTGAGCTGAGCAGCTGCTGAGCTACCAACAGGTGGCAGGATGGCTCAGCTAAAACAAAACAAAACAAAACAACACAAAACAAAAAAAGTAAAATAGAGGCTGTTCTATGCCATCTAATTTTTTCTGTCCTCAGATTTGAACCTTTTCCATTTTGGTGTGTGCTTTTCCATAGCCTTCTTTAAATACCACATTATTGAGCTAATGACATTGATTTTCTTCCTTCCACTGTCAGTGACATATCCCTTTTCAACTTGATTGTCACTTTCTTTGGAAAGCTATAACAATTACTTTAAGGTGTGTGTGTGTGTGTGTGTGTGTGTGTGTGTGTGTGTGTGTGTGTGTGTGTGTACATGTGCATACACTGGTACTGTGTTTATTTATTTTTATATTTTTATTTTTTAACTAAATTTATTGGGGTGACAATGGTTAGTAAAACTACATAGGTTTCAAATACACAATTCTACAATAAATGATCTATATAATCACATTGTGTGCTCACCACCCAGAGTCAGTTCTCCTTCCATCACCATATATTTGACCCCCCTTTACCCTCTTCCTCCATCCACGCTCCCCCTTACCCTCTGGTTTAACCACTAAACTGTTGTCTGTGTCTATGAGTTTTTGTTTATTTGTTTGTCTTGTTTGTTTGTTGCTGTCAGTTTTACTCTCATGAAGAGGTTATTTGTGGGAATTTTCTGGCTTTAACATGACATAAATTATGATTTAATTAGCTCTATTTAATTAGTTTGTGCTTCTTTCTCAGCTATTTCACTGGTGAGGAAAAACTAAAGAGATAAAACTGACATAATAATTTCTGAGATTTTCTCTTTTTTTATTCTTCTCATACTTCAACTTCTAATTTTTTATTTTTAAGTCCATGCCAATGTATATCTTAGGCAGATTCATGCATTTCTCCTCAGTTTGGGGGGAGCTATTACTCAAATGTCATAGAATTTTTAGTGTCTGATAGAAATAGCTCTCAAATTTACATTTTAATTTTAATTGTAAAATTAATCAATAGTCATTCTATAGTCCTAGGTATTCATGATGCCCAAATGCAATAAACACTGCTCAGGTGCAGTAATCCTTCCTACCAGAGATTTTTGTTAATATATTTACATTATTCCTATCCTACCATGGTTTGGGTAGGAATTCATGGATTTACTGGGTTTTGATGAGAAGATAAAACCTTTTAGGGTGTGCAGTAGTGCCCCAGAGTTTCTTCCTGCAACTACGTGTGCCATCTCCTTACCTGTGATAATGGTGTTCTCCTGTTCAAATCAACTTCTGTATTTGAATGTAAGCAGGACTTTTATTCGCTCAGAGCCACATCTCCAGGACCTAGAAAACTGCCTCTTTTATAGTAGAAACTTGAAGAGCAGTTGCTGAATAAATCAATAAAAGAATGAATAATTGTTCCTTTATAAACTGAGAATGAAAACATTATGACAACCTTCCAGTGATATTTTAGGAGAAGAGATTTTTTGTTTTCCTAGTATTTCAAATGACATGAAATGGTTACCTAACTAATTCCCTTCTCCATAGCTGGAACATCAAGTAACAAGAAAAGAATTACAAAAGTAACCAAAATCAATTTCAATGCTTATAATGCTTGGCTTGCTTAGTTCTGGAGAACCAGTGGGGTACATTTGGGGATTTCTGCTACCAAACTATATTTACTCCAATCATTGTAACAGGCCGTTTCGTTTAGTTCATTACACAAAAATTTGAACCTGTGGAGTTTTTAATTAGGCTCAGGATTCCGGTTGCAACATGTTGGTGTGAAAACATACCAAGCAACATCAGCTGGAAAGTTTTCTCCAAACCATTTTAGACTCTATAGAATTCCAAGGTCACTGTTTTGAACAGTACTAAGAAAGCAAGTTGGAAATCACAAAGAAAGGAGATTTCAGTGTTTCTTTGATTTTTCATGGTTTTGAAAAAGAGGAAAGGGAATGAATCAAAAGACAGAAGAAATGTCATCTTGAGGTGACTCTGGTTTTTAAAATGAGACAAAACTAGCCATCCTACAAATAACAGGATCTCTTTACATTACCATATAATCCAAGCAGCTGAGGTCAGAATAGAGCTTAAAAAGGCAACTGACATAAGCTTTTTCTGGTGTTGCAAGTACTACAAGAAAGATTAGGGGAGGTCACAGCAGCTGAGTCTTTAGTGCTAATTTGAAATAAAATAAAACTGATCTTAAAAAGATGATGTGCATGCACATACGTGCATGTATTTTTTTCTCTGTGTGTGTATGTGTGTGTGTGTGTGTGTGTCTGTATATATTATCTCTTGCAAAATATTCCTATCTGCATGATGCCACAGAAGAATGTCCTTGCTTCTAAGAGAGTCAACCCTGTTATTCATGGTGATATATTCTCTAAACCACAGAAAAATAACATTTGCTCTTTTAAGAAAAAAAAAATCCACTTAACCAGTTCTGTCACCACTTTCATAGTAACAGACTCCTTTGTTTTCTTTTGTATTTATCTAGCCCATATGAGGTTTTCTTTCACTCTTCTTTTCTTAGATTTTACAAATTTCTCTGCTAAACTCATGTGTTCACCATGTTGTATTCTTTTCCCTTTCTTCGTTTCTGTGAATTTCTTTTCCCTCTTTCAAATTTTTCAGTGTTTCCCAGATTTTATCACATTCATTCCAAAAAATTTCTATTTTGTTATTATTTGTCTCTCATCCTTTGAAGACACTCAGAAGTACCAGAAGCAGAACACGTGTGCATTCTATAGAGGAGAAACAAACTGTTGATTAAGAAGTGGTTGAATTCAGCAGTGAAGTTATGAAGGATGTAAAACTACAGGGGCAAACACTGCACCTTCTCCTTTCCCAAGCATCCTTGCATTGCTGCCTTATTCAAGCCATGTGCGCATCCTTTTAACTTGTCAAATGTTATTTAACTTGTCATATATTATTATCAATCAATCAATTCATTCATTCATTCTCAGGTATGTATAGATATAGATATAGATATAGATATAGTTATAGATATAGATCTTTCATGCTAAGAATATGGTAAACTCTATATTACTGACAGGGTATTTATTACTTTTATTATATGTATAGACAAGTTTTGTAATTCAAATTACCAAAATAGAACTTGAACTTGATGGACACATTTCTTTAGAATATAAAAAAACTTATTCGAATACCCTTTGCAAAACAACTCTTTAACTTCAAGAAGACTGTCATCACATGACCTCTAACCCCTCTTCAGAATCACTCACTTCCTTCATGCATGAATTATAATTATTCTTTCACAATAACTATTAAATGGTCTTTTTTTCTTCTTTCTTTTATATATCCACCTAAGGTAGAAGCAGCCACAGCAAATGTGGTTAAACCCAATTGTCTACTTCTCTACATACCTACATCCACAGTGCTGAATTTACCTGTGGAAAACTTACAGTTTTGATAATTGGATGTACTTCAATGTTATAAACACAACTTCTACAATAAACATAAAATTTACTTGAAATTCAATTATACTTTCTGAGTTGGCTCTCCTACTCATCAAAAGTATATTTCTCTCTTCTCAAGTATCTATTAACTCTCCATATCCTCCTAATCCTCAATAAAAAATGTCAACTCTATTAAGAGCCCTTCTTCCAAAAATTAAAGAATTAAAGTAGGTTCCTCTCCACCACTTGTTACCCAGTCATACTCAATTAATTCACACTTTAGACCAAAACTGAATAGTCTGAAATGATCACATTTACCTATTTGCTTAATTGTAACTTCTATCTCCCTGTCAGCTCTTTGGCATGCTCTGTGCTGTGTGTGTGTGTGTGTGTGTGTGTGTGTGTGTGTGTGTGTGTGTGTGTGTGTGTGAGAGAGAGATTTCTTTCAAGCCTCAGAATAGCCATATGATCTTAAATTTATTATCACCATTTCCAGGTGAAGAAAAGGAACTATAAGGTCACAGGTAGATTTAAACCCAACATGGTCTTTATAACATTTTAGTATACTGCAATATTTATTTCCAGACAACACAACGAATGAAATATAGTGTCCTAAAATTGCTATATCCAGTAATGGTTAAATACACAACTTATGCTATTAAATACTTTTATTAAGTGAAATTATGAAAAGTCAGTTAGTGCATTACAGGAACATCATTTCTATTTAACTTATAAAAAGTAACCATAAAATGTCCTTGAAGAGTTCTGACATTCTCACAAAGCTAATTTAAAATATGAGATTATTAAATATGAGAGATATTGTATGTTAAATATAAGGTTCTTTTTGAGCAATCAATGATTTAACATATAATACCTCTCATATTTAATAACCTCTCATGAATTTAATATTGTAAGTTCATTTAAGTTTATTTAAAAATGATGATATACTAAAACACTTGGTTTAATTTCAAATGATAAGATTTTGAATCTAGACACAATAACTAAATGTATAATAGAGCTAAATTACTTAGTCTCTCTGGGCTTCAATTTCCTCATTGGTAAAATCAAGCTAACAATATCTACTTTAGAAAGTTGAGAAAATAAGATGAGATAGTACTTACAAGAGCAACCAACATGGAGTCAATTTCGTATAAGAAGACCATTACCTAATACTCAGAGAAAAGTCTCTGTGATTAATTTTTCTCAGCATTATATATAATTGAAATATACAAACATTTTGAAGCAGTTTCTTTTCATTTGTGGGTTGCTCCTGGGAAGGTATGAAACATATTGCTGACCATTTAACAGAATTTGCAGAGCCTATTATATTTGTAATTATTTTAATAAAGCAGTGTACCTCATGAAAAAATACTGCAATGCCTGGTTTCTATCCAGTATCGAATGTTGCATCTAAACAAACTAAAAACAGCTAGTAAATTCAATATTAAGGAGAGGAAAATTAAGCCCAAAGGCAGAACATTGTGTAAATACTAAACTTAAAGTATACAAGACCTCTGGATATAATTAAATTTAAAAGTCCCACTTTGATGTAAAGTGCCCAATACAGACGAACAGGCTGACTGCATCAATCATAGCTTTTACTTTTGATTAAATTTAACTTCTATACATAGATGCAATTGAAAACAATCAATGCAGGTGAAATAGAGAACAATTAACACATAGGTGACCAAAGTTTCATGCTTATACATACAGATATACAATATTATCCACCTTGACAATAAACTTAAGCCTACAGCTTTGAATTTATAGCATGCATATTTCATATAGTAAAGGAATATTCACAGCAGACATAAATTTTAGTAGCAGAAAATCATCTTGAAACAAACTTGAAGTCTCAAACTCCACTGTAATGGACCCAAATAGGATTAGAGGCTCAGCACCAATCATTTTAGAAAGCCTTCTTTTCCTGGTATCTATACATTTCCTGTGGAGTCAGTCCTCTGTGTTAATCAAAGTACAAGTTGATTTGGCATTCTCTTTCAGGGAGTGGGGAGTGCGGGTGGGGTAAGGGGGACTCAAACTAAGCCATAATGTACCTTTCCCTGAACTTTTTACTAAGAATCAGACAGAGTTTTTGCTTTCCATGAGTTTGATCAATTAGTCAGGTTAGGCTATATTAGGCTGGATAAAAAATGAATTCTAAAATCTTAACTAACAATATAAAGATATATTTTTCACTCAAATTAAAGTCATTGTTGTTAAGTGCCTGTGGCTCAGGGAGCAGGCAGCTTTCATACTGCCACATGTGACATAGAGAATCTCCCTAGCCTTCCTAGAACCTCCCTTCCTTACTAGAACCTTTCAGATGTAAACTGCCTTGGCGGCATCTAGCTGACAACTGGTTATAAAGTGAGAAAGATTTTGAGAAAGATGCTCCCATATTTATCCGTCAAAGCGTCGATGCTATGTCAGACTTGTGTTCATTGCCCAGGGGTGAGAATTAGTCACATGATCTTACCAAGATCTAAGGGGGACAGAAAAATGCTTATCAGTGAGGCAGGAAGGGGAAATGAGTTTGCCGAATATCTAACCCATCACTATCTTCTTGGTGGATATGATTCCCACAAGGTTTTAAAAAAATAAAATTGACACATTTAAAATTAGGTAATAGTCCAAAAGCCTGCTTTCTCTTCTGACACTGCAAGTTTTGGGGTACCCAAAACTATTCTTAGGTTTGATAATTCCCTAGAACTCCCTAAAAGCTGTTATACTGATGGTTAAGGTTCATGACAGCTAAAAGATAAAAAAGGCTAAAGTTAGCCAAAGAAAGAACCATACATGGCAGAGTCTAAGAAAGTTCCAGAAGTGGATCTTCTAGTTGTTTGCTTCCTGAGAAGTCATGGATGGTGTCATAGTCCAGGCACTGATGTGTGATAATACACACACAGAGGACTGACCACCAGGGAAGCTCCTCAGAGCTTCGAGGCCAGAGTCTTTATTGAGACTCCATCACATAGATAGGGCAGGCTCCCCAGGTTACTGATCTCAACTTTCATTCCCTCAGGTCAAGTTCATACCATTTGACCCAAAGCCCTCATCCTAAATTATATTGCTAGATTATCTGGTATGGCCAGTCCCATCCTAAATTACATTGTTAAAAGACCCAAGTCATTCAAGCCCCCAGACAAACAAAATTGCTCTTAAAAAGAATGATACTCCAAAGGCTTAGAACAGCAGGGCAAAACCCAACCATTCTTTGGGCAAGGTTAAACTCTTTACTTTACACAAATAGACATAGCTATGGTATTAGAAAGAAAGAGATTAGTAACAGCATCAGAGCCCCTGGTTCCAGATTGTCTTGAAACCCAAATTTCTTTCTGCAGTTTATTTCAACCTTTCCTTTACATCAGTAATGCCATAAATTCCTTCATTTAGTCAACTTTGCATATCTCAAGCTAGGTATTACATGAATCTTACCTAAGCACCCATGTTCATCAATATATTTTACATTAATTGTGGTCATAAAAATAAGGAGCTTCTGTAGCACCAACTGTAATAATTCAAATATATGGCATGCCACACAAAATAATAAGAGGGGAAAAGGAATTTCTAAGGCATGAAATGTACTGAAAGAAGCACAAAACCTTGTTATGAGAAAGGTTTAACACTCCAGGTAAGGAATGAAAAAAAAAATAAGTAAACTTTTATGAAGTTATCTTCTTTATAGTAGTGATTTTATATAAAATTATTTTACTTCACAATACACACAGACTTCTAATACTATTATTTAACAGGGAAAACATTGATATTGTAAAGGTATTGGAAACTGGCATAAGTCATAGAATGAATAGTAAACAATGGATGTATATTTAAACAGTGTTCTTATTGGCTATTATTATAATTCCTGTTACTTTACTATGTCATGTTGCTTTTAAAGAAACAACTACTGTCCAGACTGTAACTTTTCTGTTTTGTATAAATATCTCAATAAAATTTTTAGACTGTCTGAAGTTTTCTCTGTTTTTTCATAAACATCTTTATTTACATTATTTTTGGGTTAAGAGTATTTTCTGAGCTGGCTGAGTGGCTTAGTTAGTTAAGAGTTGGCTTAAGAGTGTGAGCTCTGAGCAACAGAGCCGCCAGTTCGATTCCCACATGGGCTGTCACTGAGCTGCCAACAGGTGGCAGGATGGCTCAGCTAGTGTAACAACAAGATAGCCTGTTCGATGGTGGCTATGCCCACTTGCAACTAAGACTGAACTTGGCACCTTGAGCTGAGCTGCCACCCGGGTGGCCCAGTGGATAGAGCGTGCAATATTAACAACAAGGCCACTGGTTCAATTCCCACAAGGGATGGTGGCTACACCCATCTGCAACCAAGATTGAACACAGCACCTTGAGCTTAGAGGCCATGAGCTGCCAATGGGGAAGCCAGATGGCAATGAAGATTGAAGAACAACAACTTGGCTGGTCCCCTTTTCCAATTCCCCAACACTGTTCCCCTCCCCCAGTTCCCCAATAAAATCTTAAAAAAAAAAAGAGTATTTTCTGACAGCTGTTGCTCACAAAATGTGCAAATTCACAAATAATATTTTGACAGTAGAGCTGGTATATAATAAAATCAACAGCAATTTTTAAAAATAATTTAAATTCTTTGTGACCAATTTGACTTCATACTAAGGCAAAAACATAAAATCCAGGGGAAAAATTTTTTAATGTAATAAAATATAAATTTACTAATAATGAAAGAAGTAGCTGAAAATTAATTGATCAAAACTGAAGAAAGGTCAACAATGTTTATGTTAAAGTAAGGCTTTTTTATAGCATACAATGGAACTTTAAGACATAGTTGAATAAATTTACAAAAATGAAAATAAAAGTCATTAAGATAAAGTTCAAACTGAAGAGAACAGAGTGAATAAAATAGATCTCATCTTGTGGTTGATTGAGGTATCAGTGGAAGTCAATAATAAAAGGTAATATAATTTACAGGTAAATTGGGTATGATAAGAAAGCATTAAATTTTAATGAGCCTGAAGGGACTAAAAATTAACCTAGATTTGCAGTTTTTATTTATGTTTTTCTTCATGTTTGGAAGGTATGACTGACATTTCTCATTTTTTAACATACTTTTTTTATCTGAAGAAATCAAAAAGCTTTGGCAAACTTATAGAACCATTCATCAGCTCTAAAAGAAAGGAAACAGCTGCATGTTGTAGTTATTTAGAACATATGAATGCAAATTAGTTTTACTGTGCTTACTTATTTTTCAAGGAATCACTTAATACCTAACAGAAATTTTACATAGCAAATCTATTAGTGCATTTTAACTAAGCTAACAAATAGCTTCTGAGCTCAGCTCACCAGGGTGGTCTAGGGTAGGCCCATTGTTCAACAAATATCACAGTTTGAGTCTTGGTATAGCTAATCAGGATGAAAATAACCTCAGGAAGTACTGATCTCCTAGGGATTCAGGGCCCTTTGTTAAGAAAACATTGACTCCAGGGAAACACAGAGAAATGTAGAAAATGAGAGTTGAAAGAATTGAATTAACAAAAGAAAACTATAAACAAAGAATTAGAAAGAACAGTTTGCTTCAAAATAATCTGAAGAAAGTGCAATAAAGCACAGAGAGGTTATTTTGAATGGAGAATTAACATGGAATAAATTTTTAAAAACTTACTTCAAAGTATAGTATTGAAAAATAGAAAAAGAAAGCATTATAAATATGCTAATATTTTGATCACTTCTTTCATGACTAAAGAGAGGTAATTATGATGACCTCATTCAATATTAATGTTACTTCTATAAAATTAGAATACTGTTACTTCTATAACATTAGAATAGAATAATTACCAAGAAAAGCCTTTGTCAGCTGTACTAGAAGTTGAAATATCAAAAGGAGAATTCTGAAGGCCCACCTCTGGTTCCCAGAAGAGTTGTTGGCATAACTGAATCAATCATCATTTTTTTATAAAGATTTTTATTGGGAAATTGGGGGCGGGGAGCAGCATTGGGGAATTGGGGGAAGGGGAACAGGCAAGTTGCTGTCCTTTTTTTCTTCAGTCTAGTTGTGGAGGACGTTGCTTCACTGGCCCAAGTTGGCACCATCATCCTCCTGGGTGAGGCAGATCAGTCGCCGGCTTCTGCACAGCCACTCACAGCGGCTGCTGGCCTCTCAGGCTGGCTGCTGGCTACCCATGGTAGCCCATGGCAACCCACTGCAGCAGGGGCTGCAGCATAAGTGGTAGCTGGCGACTCTCAGCAGCCCAGCTCCAGGTTGAGCTGTTGTTCAGCATCTTAGCTGTGGAGGGCAGTGTCACTGGCCCTCATAGATGGGATCCAAACCAGGGCCCTCTGGCATCCCAAGCCAGCTCTTAACCAAGGTGCCACACGGCCGGCCCTCAATCATCATTTTAACCAGCTAGGACTTTTAAAAATCATATATATAATATATACACCATATATACCAAGTTTAACTCTTTCTCTGCGTTAATTGATTTCAAGTTTTTTTTCAAAATATGTCAGACATCCACAAAAAAACAAAAAGTTGATAATTTGACTATTTTATGCATTTAATAATAACAATTTGAACTGCTTTGTATATAAATGACATTATTTTTATGTATAAGGATGTTGGATATATTCATTCAGATATATCCAACTGTCACGGCAAAAGCGTTAAATAAGAAAAGAAGGGAGGCAGAGAGAGAGAGGACCTAGAGGAGGAAGAAGAATATAAAAGAACAAAGAATGTCTCTTATGTATTTTATTTTTAAAAATCAGAGTTTATTATTTATAATATTGATAAGTTTGTCAAAGACAATTTGCACCTGACAGGTTAAACAGGCAAGGAAGACCCTATTCAAGAATGTAGCAAGGTCAAGACTCTTGCAATAGGGGAGAGAGATTCAATTTAACTCCATTAAAACAAAAGGTGGGAGCTTTTAAGCACTGGGCAAACCTAGTGGAAAAGTACTGGGGAGAGATTGGTCAATGTGAAAGGATATCTGTTCTATGCTTGCTAATTGGCTGTGCAGAAATTAGGTTTCTACCCTCCCACAGACAGGGAGATAAAGGCACTATGTTTCCATGATTACATTTCAAAGACCTGGCTCCCATATCCTTGAGAACACATTTGCTAGGGTGTAAAACTGGCAAAAGCTGGGGGGAAATTTACATCTCAAAGGAGCAGAGAAATAATTAAAAATTGCAAGTTTAAATGCTCCTAGAAGAGGGAAGTCAGGGGCTTCTTTCTGAAAAAACCTGTCTAAAGCTTAGTCAAGCTGAGGGGAATGTTAAGGCTGTCCTAGCCAGATCTATAGGTTCTTATCTCTGTCAATATATCTCATTAAGTGGTTTCATTCACTTTGTGCTCCTCTTTTTTCCCCGTCTTTGGTTTTTTACTCTTGCCCTCAAGATATGCATACCTACACTTATTATTTTATTTTAGCGTTGCTTGTTTCCTCTTCTCAGTTCTTCCTTTTCTACTAGTGTTCTATCTTTGCTTGGTGACTTCCCAGTGCCAACCTCCATTCATCAAGCTGCTGGTGGTTGTTCCTCTTCATATGAAATTTATTAATTGCTTCACTAAGAATGAGTCTTTTATTCAAGCGTTTAGACAGAGAAACATAAGACAAAGACATTGAAACAACATTAAAAGATCATCTAAGACATTGTCTGCGTTGGCGGGGAGTCACACTCTCCCCCGCTAGAGCCTGAGCCGAGGAGCCAGGGGGCAGAGGCGGTGGCCTGGCTAAAGCTGCTGCTGCTGCAGTGCGACCCCTGGCTCAATTTAACCCAGAGACGGACTTCACTACAGAAACACCCAGAGGTGTGTCAGTTGTTGGGAAATGTAGTGGCAGCTGGCAAAGGAAAAGTCGCTCTGCATATTAAGGACAACGAGTACGCTACAACCAAGCGGGCTTCCGGTCCCCACCAAGGCCCTTAACCTGGAAGCACAGCCTTGAGGACACCTGCTGCTGTTGCAGCTCCAGTAAAAAGAAATTATATCCAGTTAAAAGCATCAAGCAAGCGCTGTATGCTCTGAGATATAAGAGGAGTGTGTGGATGACTTTCGTGTTGGCAGCGAATTTGGGTGAACGGAAACAAGCCTGGATTTATCCAATTTATTGGAGAAACCCAGTTTGCACACCACCAGTGGGCAGGGATTTAGATGAGCCCATAGATAAGAATGATGGTTCAGCAGCAGGAGTTCAGTATTTCCAATGTGAACCTTTAAAGGGCATATTCACCCGGCCCTCAAAGTGGATGAGGAAGGTGCAGGCAGATGATGAACTCTGGTTTCTTGGCGAGACAGACTTTGTCAAGGGTGAATGGTGTGTGTGGAGTTAAATGAGCTTCTCGAGAATGACGGGGCTGTTGCTGGAACAAGGTATTTTCAATGTCAACACAAAAATGGCCTGTTTGTTCTTGTCCACAAAGTGACTAAGATTGTCTTTCCTTCCAGTACGCCAGCCAAAGTCACCTCCGCTGCTGGATGCTGGTGATGTGAGCACCCCCGCGAGCCTGAAGCGCAGGGCCTCTGCCTCCTCTCAGCTCCATGAGCTCGTTGGTCTCCTCCGTGAGCAGCAAGCCCAGATGGGCAGGATTGACTGAAACCTCCTCCCATTACGCCAGGAAGATCACAGGAGCCACTGTCCTCAAGGAGGCCCCGAGCGAGAAGCTGCACCACGTGAACAGCTGCTGGCAAACAGGATCTGGAGAAGGCAGAGGTGGCTAAGGCCACGAGCCACGTGGGGGAAAGAGAGCAGGAACTAGCTCTGGCCTGGGACAGACACCATCAGCGTGTCCTGGAACTGGAGGCCAAGATGGACCACCGGCAAACAATGGTGGAAGCTATTGATAGTGAGCAGAGGGCGCTTCTCAACCAACTTGAAGAGGAGAAAAGGAAAGTTGAGGACCTTCTGTTCTAGGTTGAGGAAGAATCGATTACTAAGGGCGATCTTGAGCCAAAGCGCCAGATTTATGAAGACTCTGAAAACTTAAGGACACTTAACTGTGCGGATATTCCTCTTGTTAACACAGATTGATAACAGATTAAAATGCTTATTGATACACTCTAATACTAACTGCATCATCTGACATTAAGACATTGACTTTAATATTTCAGTGCATGTGGCTTTCAAAGCAGTTACATTCGTATCCTGAAGCAATTGTATGTAATGATTAAACTCTATTTAAAAAAACAAACAAAAAACAAAGACATAAAAAGAAAACAAAAAAAACAGTAAGAACAGCTGAACCCAAAACCCAGAAGTAGAGCCCCTCTTTAATGGATTCATCTCTTCTTTGACAGATATCAGATATTTTATATTCTGGGATATGGGTTTAACTGAATAGTCTTCACTACTAGAACTTTTCATAAGGATCCCATGCAAAAACATTGTAAATATTAAAGTACTTTTAAAACACATTGCATTGTAAGCAAAATTTTGTTTAAGTATATGCATCAAATAATAAATATAAAAGTGTTTGTATACCCACATTCAATCACTCATATGTTAAAGATACACTGCATTTCCCCATGTATAAGATGCACCCTTTTTCAAAAAATTTGCGGTCTAAAAACTGGGTTCATCTTATACAGTGGTTGTAGATTTCAAATGCCATAGATGGAACTGAGGACGAGGCAATATATGAAGACAGTGATTTGTTATCAGACACAGATGAGGACAAGCTAATGGTTGGGAGTTTTGACAGTGATGAGGAGTTATATGAATTTTATGATGAATAAAACGAGGTCAATAACTATGTAATACATTTTTTTTTCAAATTTCGGGCCCCAAAATTAAAGTGTGTCTTATACATAGGAGCGTCTTATACATGGGGAAATACGGTAAATTTAGCATGTGTTTTGCAATACATACTTGTACATTATCATTAACCAATAAGTGGTAGATTTGTGTTTTTAAAGTTCATTACTAGTTTGATAACATAGATCACATTTAAGCTTGGATGAAAACAGTGGCAACTCCAATCTCAAAATCTAGGTTATATCACATAGTTTATAATATAAATATAATGTATGAAGTTCCATTTTCAGGGTTCAACATACATAGTTTATAAACAATAAGTTGAAATAATGTAATAGAATATAAAACAATCTTATTACTCTATGAAAAAAAGAATATGCACCAAATTTAATCTTCCCCTATCTACATCTGATATACTTTTATAAAAACTGATGAAAGAACTTATATATTAATGGTTCAGAAAGAACAAAATTCAGTTAATTTTTAAATAATTAGTTCCAACTTATACTTTGCAAAACTGTAAGTTAAGTAATGTCACAATTATTTACTTCTATTCATAGCATATGAGTAAGTTGATAGATATAATTATATGCAATATATTTTTATACATATAATTATAAGCACTCTCTATTATTAAGGTAGGCAATGTTTATACAAATAATATCTTTGTTGCAGCAATTGTATTTATACATTGGAGATACTCTGGAATAGTTTGAAAACTATTGTATATCAATAATAGAGTCAGTGAAATTTTTAAAGACCACATTTTTACTTACTGAGTAATAATGAAAGGGGACATCTTATATGCCATGTCTCCTGAGGCCTCTCACAAAGGTGACAGTCTATTTCTGTTATTGAAATTTCTTGGAGATGAATACCTGTGCTCCTTTCAAAGTCCTAGATAGATAA
The DNA here is from genome assembly GCF_001890085.2 of Hipposideros armiger. Lineage (NCBI taxonomy): Eukaryota > Metazoa > Chordata > Mammalia > Chiroptera > Hipposideridae > Hipposideros > Hipposideros armiger. The sequence continues at coordinate 43,109 of NW_017732637.1, forward strand.
GTGTGTCTGTCAAATTCTACTCAGAATCTGGCAGAATAAAACATGACACGTTCTTTCAATGCATGCCCTTTATTATTAATTTTCTTTATTCTTTATGTGAAGTCTGATTGTAAACTGTGTAGACATTCTGAAATTCTGATGATAGTCAAATTGCCAGTAACAGCACAATGCAAGTATTTCTCATTTCAATATTTGCATACAAATAGTAAAGCAAGCTCTCATTTCATAATCTTCTAATTCTAGAACAATGGTTGTCAAAATATTGCTATGACTAATTATGTAATAAATAGCTACAATTTATATTAAAAATATAGAGTCTAAGGGCCATTTGAGTCTTACTGAATCTTGAGGGTAGGACAGAGGAATTAGAATTTATTTTTTTAAAAGCCCTACAGTTTGCTGTTGATGTTATTTTATTTTTTAAATTAAATGTTGTTTACATGCAAATTAACAATTTCTTAAATCTGATTTCTCCAAATTATTTATTATATTTTAATCCTTTCTTAGGACAGCTTATCAAAGATCCATTATGCACAGTGAGCAAAATATTGATTGATAGTATTTGCTGAATGAAGTTTATTTCTTCTAACCAAATGGACACCAGCTTAAAGACTTTTTCTTAAATTGTTCTAGTTGAAAGAGCTCAGATTTTGTAACTCAGTACAAAATTAAATCAAATCTCAGTTCTTCCCATATCAAATTCACCTTGGGCAATCCACTGAACCTCTTTAAATCTCAATATTCTTATTTTTGAAATGAAAATTAATACCATAAATTGGCCTTTGGCAAATGCTACAACCTCAAGGCTCTATCCCCTACCTAGAGGTCCAGGTTGAGACTGAAAGTTCCAACCCTCTAATCACATGGTTCTCCTGGCAACCACCCTCTCATCCTTAGGTGGAGTTCAAAAGTCACCTCATTAACATAACAAATGACACTGTTGTCATGCTCAACTTTTAGGAAATTCCAAGAGCTTGGGCGCTATGGTCAGGAGTCATAGCCAAAAATCAAATATATTGGGTTGTCGTAAAAGTCATGATGCATGTTTGTGACAGATGGCACTAGTTCATTTTTGGAAGTACTAGAGTCGTTCTCACCTATGTTTTGCTATATCATTTGACAGCTGACACTTCTAGCTTCAGTCTAAAAAAAATTGAGTGATTTGGTTGAGTTTATGAGATTTTACAACAAGTTGAAGATGGAAGACCAAATTGTGCATTTTTACCATATTTTACTGTTTTAATTCTGTAAAGGGAAGAACGTGCATCAAGCTTCTGAAAAGTTGCATAAAGTTTACAGTGAAAATGCTCTTCAAGAACGTCAGTGCCAATGATGGTTAATGAAATTCTGTGCTGGTCATTTTTATCTAAACGACGCTCCTCGGTCAGGAAGGCCCACCGAGGTTGATAACAACAAAATAAAGGCATTGATCGAGTCAAACCCACATTACACAACACAAGAGATTGCAGAAACATTGAACATCCGTCATTCAAGGGTTCATGACCACCTGAAGAAGCTGGGGTATGTAAGCAAGCTTAATTTTGGGTTCCACATGAACTCAAAGAAGTTCATTTGACGGCATGTATAAACATTTGAAATATGCTCATTATACATAAGGAAAACAATCCTTTTTTGAAGTAACTGATAACTGGTGATGAGAAGTGGATTGTTTACATCAATGTGGTGTGCAAACGGTCTTGGTCCCGACGTGATGATTCGCCTCAAACGACATCGAAAGCAGACATTCATCAGAGGAAGGTTATGCTCTCAGTGTGGTGGGATTTTAAAGGTGTTGTGTTTTTCGAGCTCCTACCAAGGAACCAAACAATCAATTTAAATGTGTACTGTTGGCAATTCGACAGTTTGAACGAATCCATCATCCAGAAACGTCCAGGGCTTGTTAATCGTAAAGGAGTTGTGTTCCATCGTGACAACACGAGACCACGCACAAGTTTGATTACCCATCAAAAATTATTGGAACTTGGATGGGATGTGTTGCCACATCCACCATACTCACCTGACCTTGCACAATCAGACTTTCACTTGTTTCGCTCTCTTCAAAACTCCTTGTGTGGTATAACGTTCAATTCAGATGAGGCTGTAAATCAGCACCTTGTTCAGTTTTTCGCAAATAAAGACAGGCTGTTCTACAAACGAGGAATTATGAAGCTCACTGAAAGATGGCAAAAGGTTATTGAACAAAACGGGCAATATATCATTGATTGGTCTTTGTTCTTTATGTAAATAAATGATCTTTGAAAAACATAGACAAAATATGTCATGACTTTTCTGACAACCCAATATTACGATTGTAAAACACAGTACTGCACTTTGCATACCGAGACTGGCATGGTGCTTTACACAGAGTAGTTATTAATAAATAAATATTAAATTAAAGTTTGAATGATTGAAAGTATGAAGTAAGTTAGAAAAGTCACTTCATGTTTCAGGACAGAAAGAAACATGATCTAAACAAAAGATTTATGGATAAAATAGATAGGAGATATAAATAAATAAAATAGAATCCATAAGTCTTAGTGGTTGATCAGATATCAAGAGCAGACATTTGATTATTGTTGCCATTTCTTTTGCTTTTTTTTTTGGTCTTTTTTTATTATTATTTGATTCTTAATGCAATTTCTTAAACTTACTGGAGAAACTCACATACTGTGAATCTTGTCATTATAACTTCCTGATGTTGAATCATGTTTATGCCTTCAGTGATGACCAACAATGCTTTCATATCTTCTGGATTTTATTTCACTGAGTAGATTTTCCAAAAATTCACCTTTCCCTTTGAACTCTCTCAACTCCATATCCCTTAAGTTCACAGAAACAAACCATTTCAACATTTCCCTCTATTGTTTCCAATACCTTTAACCATTATCCAACCTTTATTCTACCTTTTCTTAGTGGAATAGAATATTCTCCATCTATCCAAGAGGAGAGTTGTAGTGCTTAGAGATACAAAATGGAAGGACAATGACTGAGAACACAATTCTGAGGAGACAGATTGGAAATTGTAGACTAGCTGGGAGCTCAAGATTTAAGACAGAAAGAACAGGTACATGGTTATTGTCATACTCTGTCTGGAGTAAAGTAGGCCTGAACCAATCAACTGCCTGAGCTAATGAAGAGAAGGAGAAGATATAAAATCCATTGAAGAGGTAGAATTTATAAGACCCAATCACAGGATTGGATCCAAAGCATACAAGTGAAGAAAGTAGGAATAACTCTGAATGTCAGTTGTTCTCTTTGTGACGAGCCAATGGAAGTAAGATGTTCGATATTATGATCCTTTGTGAAATGTGAATGTTTCTTAAAAAAAAAGGGCTAAAAGTTTTAAAGTGACCCATGCCTATCCTCTATGGGATATGACATGGAAATAAGTAAAGCTAATGTTTATGCTGAAAGGGGAGTCTTATCCTGATCTCTGAACCCAGAGACTTTTCATATTGGATATAAGGGTTGGATCCTTCATTTATTAATGGGTTCACTCAGTAGGTATTTATTACATGACTGACACTGTGCTTGGTAATGGAAAAGATTACAACAAGCAGAACTAAACTCATTTCTTCTTCAAGGTGCTTTCAGCTTAGTAAAGAATCAAACATCAATCTAATAATCACAAAAATAAATAGAAATGCAGAATCTGAAAAGCATTATGAAGAAAGTTGAAGAAAGTGTATAGCGCAGCTTACATATTTCCAAATTAGACCTTGGTAGCTCATTGCAGAGTAACAATATTAAGTTAAATGGAATTCATGTTCTTTTGATTTTTTCTGTTTTTTGTTTTTTAAAAAATAACTTATAGTATCTTTGATCAAAAGACCAAACCACTCCAAAATGAGCTCCAGAGCTAATTGTCAGAGAATGATTCAAAACTTAAATAATAAGCTTGGCTCAAAACACCATGTGAGATCCCTTCTGTATAATTTTGTATAATACTACTTCTTATAAGAAAGTTATAGATTTACTTCCTCTATAGTGTTTCATTAAACTATCTGTCATAATAAAGGTGAAAAATATTCTCTTGAGCTTCTCAAAAACATATAAAATTAGGGAATTAACCTGCATCAGGGCTTTTAAATGCAGATTCAATACCTTGCTGTGTGGCATTCATAGGTCTCAAAAATAATACCAAATGCTGGGTTTGACATTTTTCAAGCAACCACAAAACTAGAAAAAAAACTCAATAATAAATTGTAGGTAAGAGGAAAGGTAAGAACACAATAAATACTCCTTTTTTTGGTTTATTATCAAGAAGCAATTTTCAAATTTTATTTATAAAATATCACAGTAATCCAAAGCTGTACCTTTTCGCTGTATATTGATTTGATAACATCGTACTTCTGAAAAGATGCAAAAGGACAATTCTTGTAGGTGATGGTGACCTTTATTACATCTTTTTTCTAAGTGACTTCTCCAAAGATTGCAAGGCCAAAATGAAAATAATAATAATTAATAATAATAATAATAATAATAATAATTAGGAAGCCATAGCTGGCAGAGTTGCACTCTTTTTCTTTCTATACCAAATTATATTGATCTCTATGCATTCATCTAATTTATTTTTATAATGATATGCAAAGAAAAGTTATTCTCAAACGTTCATTCTGTCATGGTGACTAATCAGTGTTTCTATGTCCTATATTTTACAGCATAGGGAAGATGCTTTGTCAATGATCATTTACATTAAGACATTCAGCACATGTCACGTTTTCCATATTAATGGTCAAATAACCCTTATAAATGGGAGGATTTCTGTTGAGTTAGTTAGTAAGAAACCATAATCATTAAGAAAAAACAGTACATAAAATTTTATTTTTCAACAAGATAACAGGACAAGGGAGTTTTCCAAGACAGTGACTGCTGTAAAATGAATTTCTCCTGAAGAGGAAATGCAGGTGTAAACTTTTTTGATTACTATAAAATGAACTTGCCCAGTAAATAATTACTTTATAGCAGTCACTTTAATGTGCTTAAAATGTGACTATACAATCCCAGCCTGTGAAGTAATTACAATATAAGGCTGTCACTGTGAAAAGGTAAAAGGTTTTGTGTAATGTAGATGTAAAAGTCAGCAAGGAGATATTGGAGCCTGTGCAGTTTGAGAGTCACAGTAAAAATACCCAGTCAGTTTTAGATGTGTGATGAGTGTTTACCTCAATCATTACCTATTTTCAAAGAAAACTAGTAGGATAGGTGGGGCTTTAAAAATTAAGTGCACTCTTCTAAGTGTGAAAAATGATTTTAGCAAACATTTTTTGAGAATTCTGTTAAATGCAATTTGGATATGTTACATTCCAGTCAGTACAACCGAACTGGAAAGTATAGGAACAGTAAAAATGGAAAAATGACAAATAAAAAAATTTTACAGGTTACATGATATGCAATCAGTGCCATTCAAAATCCTCCCCATACTTGTTTTAGTTACAAAGACTTGTCTGTTTTATACACTTGACCTACATCCACACACTTGGGTGGGATCTTCACAAATGAAATGCATGACGAACTGTGAACCTGTCAAGAAAGCTGTGTCCATTGGCTTTTTGCTTCACCCACTACTTCAAAACAGATCAATAGTTAATATTATACAATGTAAAAAACCCCAAAACTTTACTTAGACAAACAAACAAAGAAACAATTTCTGTGGACCAGAAATATAAAAACAAATCAAACTAAAATCATAGGTCTTTATGGTTTCAAGTCTTAAATAAGGCCAGAGCAGCCAAGAGATTAATGCTTCAGATACTGGGAATTAAAATTCCTTCACTTAAGACAGGGAAAGCAATGGATCTTCTTTATAATCCCAGTAATGAAAGGAACTTGAAAAGAAGCCCAACTGCTGAATTTCAGCTAGACTAATTCTTTCAGGAAATTAGAAAATTATGCAGACACAATTTGAGGAAACACAATTTGAAATTAAAGTTTTCAACACATTTGGTGATTGGATGCCCAATATCATCATACCGGAGTAGTTCCCAGACACCTTTATACATCCTCATTCTGTGTTGAAGGTCTAGGGGCCTATTGGAAGCAATTGTTTAAATATTAGATTTATTTTTCAGAAAAGTGAGAAGAAAGAGGGACAGAGAAAGAAATTAAAAACATTGATTAAAATATATAAACAGTGAAGAAAACCTCCAGCAAAAAGTAATATAGTTATGAAAATGGAAATTAAAATTCAAAAGGCAACATGATAGTGTTTGTGGGTTATAAAGCTTGTTCATTTCAAAGTCAAGATTGTATAATGTCCTAACTTAGGAGTCGTTATTTTATGTGAGGATTCATTTCAATGCCATAAATAAACTATGTGACATACTATTAGAAATAATGAATGCTCACAAATACTAGTTACCTAACATCAATTTCCTCCCTCTCTCTGCTTCTTCAGTGTTGCCACCTTTCTACACAAACCATGTAGTAAAGTGTAGATTTCATCCTTGATATAGTTGGACACTAAGTGGTATGACACTAAGTAGCATCCATTAAACAAATATAGTTTGGTTTTTTTGTTTTTTTTTAAATATAGTTTGTTTTTGATCTACTCTGCTTCAACAGAAACTGCTATGTCTGTAAGCTCTTTAATGGTCAATAAATCCCAGAAGAGCATAAAAACTCTTCTTTGGCCAAAATATTTAAAATCTAATCATTGACCATATAACTGAAAAAGAGAATATGTCCTACTCATCGTGTTGTTGATAGTTTTTTGAATATTCAATTTTATGTATTCTTAGTGTTATCTTATTCATCTTAACTTTATTTTGCAAATGCTGTCTTTAGGCCCATTGCAATATGATGATAATGTTCATGATCAGATTTAACATAGAATAACTATTCCATTAAATTTAAATTAAATGCTTAGCTATTTGTGTTTAGAATGGCATTATTATTAATTGTTTATGCTAGCTCCATGTCATTATATCTAGTGCAGGCTCTGGATTGTCTACCATGATGAAAAGTGCATCTAGGCTGAGAGTTTTCTTTTGGAAGGTAAATAGGTAATGGTGATTGAAAATGCTAATGATTTGGAATCAGTTCTGGCTCAGTAGAAGCATTCTTTCATGATCAAGCTTTTGATGAACTGTGTTACAAAGTTACTAAATATTCTCAGCTACTATCAGAACATAAATTTCCTGATACAAAATGAAACACTATTATCATCTGTTCTCATCCAATCTTTTTTTTTTGTCCTGTTTCAGTTGTTGACATGGCATTCAGAATGATATTGCCAAATACACTTGATTCCCTTGCTTAAAACCATTCACTAGTTTTCTAGCACTTTAAGGATATCTTGTGTCTAAACCTACTACTATCCTCTTACATACAATTAATTTTGAATTTACATTTCCTTTCATTTATCTTGATCTGTCGTATTCAAGCTTTTCTACATGATATTCTCTCTGTTGCATCCCTTATTTTACTTGGGTAACTCTCTAACTTTAGTTCTAGCTTTAAAGGTCATTTATTATTTATTGCAGAACTTTAGAAACATATAGGTCAATAATAAGAAAACAAACATTTGTATCATCAGAGTCCAAAAATGCAAGGAAAAAGACAGTGAGGCTGAAAATATATTCAAAGAATAATGGTTTCAAACCCCAAACTTGGCAAAACAAAATAATGAACCACAAGTTAAAGCAAGTGAGCTAACATCAGGTAAGGTAAACCCAAAGAAATTTATGCTAACACACATCATAATTTAACCTCTGAAGACTAAAAGCAAGGAAAACACCTTGAAAATGACCAGAGAGAGAAATGAAACATCGGAAATTTCTCATCTGAAATCACGGAAGGCAAAAGAAGTAGCACAACATTTTTCCGCTGCTGAAAGAAAAGACTTACCCACCATACATTTTACATTCAGTGGAACTATTTTGTAGGAGTGATAAAAAAAAAATAAAGACATTATCACCTAAAATAAAATTAGCAGAACTTGTCGCTATCCTTAAGAAATGACTAAGTTTTTTTAAAAAAAAGGGAATTGAGAAGTGAAACAATCTTGTAACATCAGGAAAGAAGAGAAAATGGAAAGAATACAAATATGATTAGACAAAGTAGACTGTCTTTTTCCTCATGAGTTTTCTAAAGTATGTAATAATTCAGGTAGAAATTATAGCACCATCTGATACTCATGACAATAATATTTAAAACTAAGGAAAACAAAGGAATAGAAGAAGTAAGGCTTCCTTACTTTGCTGGAAGTGGTAAAATGTTGATGCTGGTAGACCAATAATTGTGTGTATTCAAATATTTACAGTAACCATTGAGAAAACTATGGAAAGTGATACAGTCAAACACACTAGACATAAATCAATATGAAATCATTTTAAAAATGCACAAGTAACACATGAGGCAAGGTAAGAGAAACAGAAAAAACAAAGACCACAATACAGAATTAAGCCCTAATATACTAATAAGTATCTTTAAGAAACACGGTCTAAATAATTAATTGTAAGGCAGAGATTAAGAGTGAATAAAAATAGGTCCCAATTATATACCGGTTTTAAGAAGTACACTTAAAATTCAATGTTATAAGTAGGTGGAAAGTAAAAAGATGGAAAAAAGATATACCATGCAATAAGTTACTTTAAAACACATGAGTAGTTAGTTATATTAACATTAGATAAAGTAGGCTTCAGAGCGAAGAAATTTACTAAAGACAAAGAGGGACATTACAAAACAATAAATGAACAACACAGAACATATAACAATCTTAAATGTGTGCACAACAAATGACAGAGCTTCAAGATACGTGAAGCAAATATTGATAGAGCTCAAAGAATAAAATAAATTCACAATTATAATTAGGGTTATTGATAAAACTTATAGCACGAAGAAATTATATCAGGAAAGAGGAAAGGTGTCACATCAATAACCCAAACTCCAACCTACAAAAAACTAGAAAAAGAACAAAATAAATCCAAAGCAAGCAGAAGGAAAGAAATAACAATGATAAGGGTAGAAATAAATGAAATTGAAAAAAAAATGGCCTATCAATGAAATGTAAACGTGGTTCTTCAAAACAATCAATAACATTGATAAACCTTTAATAAAATTGAAAATATAAAGAGATGAGGCCAGCAGAGTGGCTCAGTTGGTTAAGAGTATAAGCTCTGAGCAACAGGGTCTCCGGTTCGATTCCCACATGGGTCAGTGAGCTGTGATGCAGCTGAGCTGCTGTTGAGCTGCCAACAGGTGTCAGGATGGCTCAGCTGGTGAGAGCATGTGCTCCTACAACAAGGTTGCCTGTTCGAGATGGTGGCTACACCCACCCGCAACTAATTGAACACACCACCTTGAGCTGAGCTGCACAACTAGACTTGGAGGTGAGCTTGTTGCGCCCTCCACAACTAAGATTGAAAAACAACAACTTGGCTGGCCCCCTCCCTCAATTCCCCAACACTGTTCCCCTCCCCCAACCCCCCAAAAAAGAAAAAATATAAAGAGAGAAGACACATTCCCAATAGGAAGACTAAAAAAGAGATTTCATAGTCACAAAACAAAGTAAAAAGGAATTCTGTGAGAAACTGTTCATTGAAACACAGAAGAAATGGGCCAATTTCTCAAAAAATCAGACTATCAAAACTCAACCAAGATGAGGACCTGGATAACACTATAACCATTAGTGACATTTAATTCCTAATTTAAAACCTCCTCAAAAGAAATCTCAAGATTTAGGTGATTCTACTGGAAAATTCTACCAAATATTTAAAGAAGAATTAGTATCAATTTTATACAATCTATTCCAGAAAATGGAACTGGAGGGAACTTTCTAAGACAAAACTGGCCAACTAAAATTCTATACCCAGAAAAAAATATATGATAAAAAATTAAAATAAAGGCTTTTTAAAAAAAATTATTTTTCCCAGTTGAAAGCTGGCAGGCATCATTTCTAGCTGACCAATGGTATAAGAACAGCAAACAGTTCTTTTTTGTTGTTGTTGTTTTTTAAGCTGAGCCATCCTGCCACCTGTTGGCAGCTCAGTGGCTGCTCAGCTCGGGCCAGGCATCGAACTGCTGTTGCTCAGAGCTCAAACTCTTGAGCAAACTCTTAACCAACTGAACCACTTGGCCAGCCAGCAAACAGTTCTTGAGATGAAGAAACACATTCCAGATCAAAGAAAGGTCTATAAGAAGGACAAAAGAGCATGAAAAAAGTGTAATTATGTGAGTAAATATAAGGAGACATTTAAAAATATTTATTATACAAATATGTAGATACATAAACACACATTTTTTTTCCATGATTGTTTAAAGTGAAAAAAAAATGTGCATCTGGGTTTAGAATACATCTAAAAGTTTTAAAAAGAGTATAAACAATACTGGAGAATAAATAGAATTATTCTTTTGCAGTATTTTAACATTGTTTTTGGAGGAGACTATTATTGAAAGGTAGATTGTGATAACTAAAGCATGCATGTTGTAATCAGTCATGCAATTAAGAAAAAAAATAAAGGTAGAGCAAAGCAGATAATAGACAAGATAAAAATAGGATATCAAAACTAAAAATTACTCACTTCACCCACAGTAAGTCAAGGAAGACGTAAGACAGGAAAAAAACAACAAATGAAACATATAGGAACAAATAGTAAGATGTATGCAAACATTGTCATATCAATACTTATTGAATGTATATGGCTAAGCATGCTGTGCAAAAGGGAGGAGTTGTCAGGATAAAAAACCAGGGCAACTATATATAATTTATACAAACACATTTAAATATAAAGGCAAAGAGGTTAAAAATAAAAGAGTGGGGAAAATGTCACATACTCGCTGTCATAGGAAAGAGAATTGAGAATAAAATATGGGATTAGGGGAAAATATACATTTAAAGGTAAAATTGATGCATTTATGTACTGGCATGATAAGAGAAATGTTGACAAGGGAAGAAAGTTTTAAAAAGAAAGTGTAAAGTGGTATGGAAAATAACACAAGCAAAAAGTGGAGTTCTTAAATTTACGTTACAGAATGACATATAATTATTATTCTTTGTCTTTATAAAAAATTAACTAAAGGACAAAAGTACATAATGTCTTACGTGTACTCATAAAATATTTTTCCACGTATTTTATTGTTTTTGCTATTTGATTGTGTGTAATTAAGAAAAAGATCTCACATTTTTGCCAAAGACAGTGCTTGGCTCACAACAGGCACTCTACATATATTTTAAAATTTTAATATGAATTCAAATTAATGTCATTTGAATACTCTTTCCCATTAACTATTTTAAGATCTGATTGAATATCCACCTTGATACCATGACCACTGATTTAAAAAGAGGCTATATATATTAAATTTTTCTAATTTATATTATAAATTCAACCAAAAGGTCATTAAAACAAATAGAAGTCATGATTTAGTGGCTTTGAAAAAAATTCCCAAATTGAAGTCAATAAATGCCAAACATAATATTTTTCCTGTTAAAAGCACCACCAGAGACAGAACAAAGAATATTACAGGATTATGGTTGAACAATTTTTAAGCTTTTTTTGAGAGTTCTGATACTGCCATTTTAGTAATATTACAAAGTGTTTTTTATTCTTTATAGGCCAGCTATTATTCCTTATGTTTAAAATGCTGTTTAGAGAAGAAAACATCTGTATATGTTCCCAAACAGGGTTATTTATGTATTTTGCTATTCTCGTTTTTAAAAATTTGTAATTAAAAGGAAAAGTCAGAAATATAACCTGGAATAGCAGGAAAGATAAAATGTTTAATGCTGCTCCCTAGAATTTGTCTTACTGAATTGCCCTGATGGTTTATAATTCTTTCATAAGGATTTTGAATGTTTGTATGTTCACTGAACATTATTTCAGGGGAGAGTAATTTAATTAATATTATGAATGTGATTTTTCAATACTATTTTTTATTTAAGAACCTTTTGCAAAGCATTGTTTAAAAGAGTGAATGCCAATTAAGTGGCAAACTTCCTCAGCAATTCACTCTCAAAATTATTTCCAAAGAGCAAAATCTGCCATTAGACATTTGCTAAAAATTTACTTTTTTCACCGAAGCTGAAAGACACAGTTACATAATAATGTATTATAATCAAGACAAGCAATTCATATATTTATTAATTACAATCACAGTATGAATAATGCCTCCTTCAACTGCAATAAAATTAAGCTATCATCTTATATCAGTGTTGTATTCCATAGAAATAAAAGATGGAACAATTATAATTGAAAATGAAAAATCAGGGTAAGAATCATGGAAAACATGAGAATGACTGATTTTTCTTAACTACGAGATTGGACAATTAAGTTCACGAACTCATCCTAGAAAAAGTGCTACATCCCTCATTACTGGATATTATTACAGTCACCTTCAAAGTATTCCCTGTGGGAAGCTATTCACTGACCCCAGTGCCTAGTCCACCCTTCAAAGCAATTTTGGGACTCTTTTTCTGAAATGGTCATCAGAGCTGTTGTCGTATTACCCTTGATGTCCTAAATGTCATAAAAATGTCTTTCTTTCAATATTTCCGTTATCTTCGGGTAAAGAAAGAAGTCATTGGGGGCCAGATCAGGTGAGTAGGGAGGGTGTTCCAATACAGTTATTTGTTTACTGGCTAAAAACTCCCTCACAGACAGTGCCGTGTGAGCTGGTGCATTGTCATGATGCAAGAGCCATGAATTGTTGATGAAAAGTTTAGGTCGTCTAACGTTTTCATGCAGACTTTTCAGCACTTCCAAATAGTAAACTTGGTTAACTGTTTGTCCAGTTGGTACACATTCATAATGAATAATCCCTCTGATATCAAAAAAGGTTAGCAACATCATTGCAACAAGTTCGCAAACTTAATTGTCAGATCTCGTATGTTAAGTTCCCACACAGCTTTCTTCATTCTCAAGACCAATAACTACATACAATGATCTCATTGTATGCACAATAGTATTTTACAATACTATTTATTAAATATACCTGGTTATGTTATAGAAGAGCATAAAGGCCCATGTAAGATTGAAATCACACCTCTACTTGTTTTATTATGATGCTAACAGAAAATTTTGACGACATTGTTTGTATTCTTTGGGTCCTTAAAGGAAACAAATGCATATGACTTTAGAGAGCATTTCTTGAGCAGTTATAATGTCATTTCACAGAGCTGTTTTCATATGCAAATGTAAGTAGAACTGTATTTGGCTTTTGTCAATGAGCAAGTGACATTTTAACCAGATTGCATGCAGTACACTAAAGAACTGGAAGCAGTAGCTCACAATGACACCTTTATAAAATGTTTTTATCAGCTTTTAGAATATTTTAACATACCTATTTTGTCTTTCTTTCCATACTGACATCATTTTCTATTTCCTTGTTGTTTCCTACAAATTTTCTATTAAAAATGAAACGATCAATTAAATTTTTAGAAATTCTATATATTGAACTCCCATCAGTGTTCTCTGGAATAACATATAACAGGAGTATATTTATAAAAGTACATTTTAGCCATAACCTAACACACACACACACACACACACACACACACACACTAAAATTGTCATCGAAGAAAGCTAATGAAGAAAGTTAAAGAAATGAATATACTATAATACTACCGAAATAATTATTTCAGTACAAGTAGTAAATTAGAAGGAGATAGTTAGCATCTAAATTTTAAAGCTTTATTGAGATATGAGTTACATATCATAAAACTGATCCATCTTAATCACACAATTGAACGGTATTTAGTCAATGTACAGAGTTGCGCTATCCTCATATCTGAATTTAGAACATTTCTGTACTCTCCAAAAGAAACATGATGCCCATTGGCAGTCACCCCCTCTTCCCACCTCAGCCTAGGCCACTGCAGTTCTACTTTCTGTTGCAAAGATTGTCTTTGCTGGACATTTCATGTATAGAGCATCATACAATATACGATCTTTTGCAAACAGCTTCTTTCACTTAATATAACATTGATAAGGTTCACCCATTTTTACATGTATTATTAATTTCACCCATTTTACTGTCAAATATAAATCCATTGTATGAATAGGTCACATGGTATTTACCCATTTACTAGCTGATGGACATTTGCACAGTTTACACATTTGGTTATTACATATAGTGTTGCTATGAACACTCACATACCAGTTTTTGTGGGACATACGTTTATTTTTCTTTCTCTTGGGTAGATACCCAGGGGTGAAAATGCTGAGGTCTTATGGTAACATTTTATTTAACATATTAAACAAATATGTTTTCCAAAGTGGCCGCACCATTTTACACCTCTACAATCAATGTATGAGGGTTCTAGTATTTTCCCTATTTTCACCAACACTTCTTGTCTTTTTTATTACAGTCATTCTAGTGGAGATGAAGCGATTCTGAAAATGTAGCCATTTGAGTAGAACCACTGGACTATATAATCTCAAACTATATTGTCTGTCATTAGTTCTATTCAATAATTTACATTTGCCTTTTAAGATGCAAAAATAAAGGAAACTTTTTATCCAGGTTTACTGCTTCCACTCTTAACTGATATTTCTATTGAGGCAGATTTACAGAGATAAATGTCAGAGAGTATGCTTTGCTTGCAAAACCTTGACAATTTGGTAACTACACATCAGACCACTAATCTCTATTATGCTGCTATAAAACACACAGGCTGTTGTTCCAATCAAATGACAATACATTAGAACCAGAAGGGTAGTACTCGAGGGGCATCTGGAAATATAGGTAATTTCGTTTCTAGTGAAGTATTTTAAACAGCTGGAGTTGAGCCTCTGCTGTTTTTCCAAACCGGAGCTTAAAGTTTCATACATGAAAACCTTAACCTTCAAAAATTTTCCAGCAGCTATATAAAAATTGGTTGTACTAGAGGAATTGCACAATTTCCATACTCATTAGCTGCTGGAAATGGCACTTTTTCATAGGTAATATTACAACCTGTATATAAAATTGTTTATTAGTACTCCTAAGCACTTTACACATACAGTGTAAATATGTATCATTTACCTTTTATTTGTCTTTGGATTCTCATACCTTTAAGACTACTGTATATACCAAAAGAGAGATGGAAGCTAGTGTGTTGACATAATTAGATTACTCCAACATTATCCATGCTCTCTTATTATTACCTTAAAAGAAGCAAAAGGAGCTTGAATTCTTCCACAATTCTCTTTGACTCCAGTACTTTAAAAGAATGTCGCATAGGTAGAGATGCATAGTAATGTTTTATTATAATCCTAATCTGTCAAATAGTTGAGGGCCTACTATGTGCCAGATACTGTCCTGGATACTTGGACAAAAGTACTGTCTTCACATTTCTTACATAGCAATGTTGCTTTTGTGACGTCACTAGAGGACCTTGCATATGAGAGTTAGAATGGTAAAACTGGACATGTTAATGATGTTCTGATAAGAGATACATTTCATACTGACCAAATGTCCTATAATTACTGAAGTTAACAATTGGGAAAAGACAAGCCAGATGTGTAGAAAGATACACACACTCACCCTCCCACACACACACACATACATGCACATATTAATAATATATACTAGACATATAAAGATCGTTTTTATCTAGTTAGAGAGACTGAGGAGTGGTACTGAGTCTTACCAAGGAAGATAAGATTTAAAAAGTAATATTAAAATTAGTGACAAATTAGGAATAGATCTATGGTTTCTTATAAATGAGACATATTTGTTTTAATTTAAAAATTCTGCAACATTTCCAGGGGTCAATATATGAATGTGCCTGATTTTGTAGATCTTGGGCTATATTTGTAAGGCAATAACCAACATAAGGAAACATCAGATCATTTGCTTGTCTTATCCATCAGATTATGATGTACTTCAGAACTGTGACATTCTGTTTTACTTATGAAAATTATCAAAATAATGTGACTGCTTTTGTACCATAAATATTAACTACTCTCAAGGAGAGAAAAATGACCCTCATACAATTACTAAGTTGTAAACTCCTTGAAGCTAAAAGATGTGCCATATTTGTCTTCTCATCTTCAAATCTAAAATTTCTTGGCATATTTTAAGAATTTAGAGAGCATTTACTGATTTATAGAAATTTTAAGCTTGTATTTCTTTTAATTACTCATAATTTCACCAACCTTTTAGCACATGTACATTATTCTATATCAAGGAAGAAACCATAATGATCCAACATATGAAGACATCTTCACTATCTCCCAGGAGGTATCTATATCTATCTATATCTATATATCTATCTATGTCTATGTCTATGTCTATGTCTATATCCTCTATATCTACAATCTATCATCTGTACTTATAGATAATCTATAATCTATATCTATATTTATGTATATCTATGTATATCTACTCATGTATATCTATACGATCTGTATCTATATCTATATCCATACCTATATATAATTTTTAATTTATATTATGATTTTAGGTAAAATAATTTTGCACTGAAAGAAATCCAAAGTATTTCCTCATTCAACAACCCATGTTTTTGTTACTTTCAGTAAGTAAAATAGTTAACAAAGAGAAAACATACGCTTGTTGAATGTTAGATTCAAAGGTACAAGTGTGTGCCATAAATTTTAAAGAAAATTGATGAAGATCATGCTGTTGGGCACTTTGTTTCTGACAAGAAAAACAACTTAAACATCTCAGATGTCAAACATTAATGATAACCCACGTGCATATCCATGGTCCAGTAGTTGTTGGTACTTAATTTCAACAAAATCATGTTCCTCCTGCAACCTTTACACAGTGTGGCTGTGTAAACTTGACAGTAACTTTAAATCTTGTTGACAACTACTTCCCTTACTTTTCAGCATGCAGTCAGTTGCAGATCAAATGGTATCACACAGAATGGAAATTCCCAGTTTCTCTCCATTCTCTAAACTCAAATGTTGTCATTTTGGGGCAAGCTGAAACAGGGTCAGAAATGTTACAGCTTCCAAAAAGGATACAAAAAGGATATGCAATGAGCTGAACAATTAGAAATGCAGTAAAAAACAGTGAATCAATTTCATTTTAACATAAAAATCACCCTGACTTCTAAATTGCTCCAGAAATTATTGTTTGATAGCAAAGGAAAAGGAATTGCTTCTCTGGTAGTAGAGTAGACTGAGATTACACTATCAGAATCAAAATGAAGTCAGACTCTTGTGAATCTCGTGTGTGTGTGTGTGTGTGTGTGTGTGTGTGTGTGTGTGTATACATAATTCCAACAATATATACAAAATTTATATATATATATGATTTTGGAATCTGTGTAAATGAATCAGTGCTCAATTTGGTCAGCTGTAAAAGTAGACATAGCTTAACATATTTGTTAAAAAAGAGTGGCTTTGAGTCCTGGATCCCCAGTTGATGAGATGAGCAATCTTGATTAATTTCCTTAAACATTCTGACTTAAGATGTCTTATCTGTAAAATGAGGATAAGTACTCCTCACACTTTGATTGTGTCAGTCACACATAAAAGGCTCAGTAGTGCCCACACATACAAATCTAATGATACTGCACTGTAAACAGTTCTCACTCTAAATATCTGTACCTTTGCTCAAGCTCTTTTATCATCTGCATAGTATATCTCTCCCTCTCATTCTTCAAAATTTCTCTCAGGCAGCATCTCATTTTGTGGCACTGAATTATCTTCCAGGAAAATTTCACCCGCTCTATACTCTCATAGCACACCATGGGAACCTATTATACTCCACTTACCATTTTATACTGAAGTTATCCATTAATGCATCACTCTTCAACTGAATTTGGAACTTCTTAAAATCATATGCTATCACATTTTTATCTCCAGCTTTCAACACTAACATCTACATACTATAGGTGCTTATTTAATGTTGATCAATCGATATTCTAGGATTAGAAATAGGGCCAGAGTAAACAAAATAAACAATTGTTTAATCATCTTTCTTACTTTTATTTCGTTTTCTCTTTCCCCTCTGGAACTACATTTTTAAAGAAGGAGGTTTGGAGAAACACACTTAAGAACTAGATAATTATTTACTTCATTGATGAATTTTTAGAGTAGGCAAAGCAAATTCTAGAGAAAAAAATTCAAATAACTAGTTTTAAGCGGTGCAGGGATTTGGAGTCTTGAGATAAAAAAATCTCTTTACTAATGTTGTTTTTATCCAAGTAATAAGTAGAATTTTAAGGTAACATTTTGTTGGGTAAAAAAAAAAATTATATGTGTACACACACACACACACACACACAAACACACACATAAATTTTAAACTTTTTCTAGATTTTCATATGTAAAAAAAGGTGACCACCAACATTTACTTTGGAAATGATATACATTATCCTTGTTATTTGATAGACATTTTTCATTTTTCTTTCTGAAACAATCCTGTCAAATTAGTATTATTATCCCTAGTTCACAGATGGAGAGGTTGTTAATTAAATTCACAAAGTTGCTAAATAACAGAGTCAGGATGTGAATCTGGTTCCCATGTTTACACTTTTTCTTTTCTATTATAAACTCTCACAGCATTATTTTAACCAAAGAGTTGGGTACATTTTATTGTGAGTAACCATATTATGAGTAAATTCAGCAAATTATCAAAATTTACTTCCTTATGCCTTGTGTAGCTTTAGTCTCCCCTGCCATACACTTTTATATTCTGATTATTTTGACTTGGACAAAGTATAAGATATTTGACAACTGGTGATAATTTTTAAATAAATTATTTAGTTGAGATAAAATATTAATAGCCCACTCCCTTCAGTTTAAACTATTATTTTACATGCTTTAAAATGCATGCAAAAGACCAAAAAATAGGTCAAATCTATACCCTAGATCAGCGGTTCTCAACCTTCCTAATGCCTCGACCCCTTACTATATAGTTCCTCATGTTGTGGTGACCCCCAACCATAAAATTATTTTCGTTGCTACTCTATAACTGTAATTTTGCTACTGTTATGAATCATAATGTAAGTATCTTTTTGTTTTCTGATGGTCTTAGGTGACCCCTGTGAAAGGGTGGTTCGACTCCCAAAAGGGTCACGACCCACAGGTTGAGAACTGCTGCAGATGGTCTAGTTTCCTTTGATATCTCAGATCTGCTAAGTTTTAACATTCAGACACATTGAATTATGTTTAGGCTCCAGCAGAAAAAAAATGTTCATATGCTTCTTTAGAAAGGACACTTTTGTTTGAAATATTGGCACAATCCTAATTGCACTGCAGGTCTTGGCAAAAGATCCTATGTTCTATGAGGAACTTTGGCATTATTCACTGGAATTTCTTAAACAAAATTAGGAAATCCACACTGGCAATTAGATTACCAGTACAGTTTGCTTTTTCTAACTATGACAGTGTATAAACCAGAGGTCACATAAAACAAATAGATGAAGCAGGTGTGAGACAGACTCAGAATTGGAAGACTGCCAACTGATCAGCTCCACCAAGGTTTTATTATCTAACCAGAAACACATTTTGTTGATATTTAGACTTTCTCCCCCTAGATTAACTTCTGCCAACTGGATACAGTTCAGTGAACATAATGGCCATAACTATTCCAGACTCAGGTAACTGATTGACATTATAATCTATGCTGTCCTCAGGGTTTTTCTCTGCTGGTATACAAAGACATTGCTATAACCAGGCAACTTCAGCCATTTCTCAGGCTGTTTGTATAGACCAAGCTAGAGATGCATTCCTGTGCTTTCTTTACATTGGAACTTGTTTTAACCCAATCATTGAGATAATAATCAGAACAATAAAATGTAATCAATAATCACTGATCTTGAATTAATGAGTCGAAACTGAGGCATTTAGAAATTTAAATCCATGAAAAAGACATGGATTATAAAAGAAATGAGAGGTGTGGAAGGGACAAAAATTATATCTACATAAAAAGTCATAAAAAATAGGTTGGCTGTGATGATTTATGTTTCTGAATTAGATGTGCTAAAAAATGTTATGCTTCCTTGGTTCTGTATCTCATTATACATTCAACAAATGTATTCAAATATCTATAATGTTTCTTACCAGGTCATAACAACACTTATACTATCTCTCATATACAAAGATCACCCAACTTATTAACAGTACTGGGGCATTTTGCTATTTCTTTGTTTCTTCCAAGTAATAGAGATAGATTTACACAGATTTGTTTTTGAACAACAAAGAGAAATGTAATAGTAGAGAGATAAGTAAATTTTGGTCAAGAAATAATAATAAATTTGGAAAAATGTTTTTATCATATATGGCAGATGATGGGTTGACATATGTATAGTCATTTTTTTAAGTAACTGTATTGGGTAAAAATACATTCAATAAAATAAAATTACTAACATTATAAGGTTCTTTGACTTTTGAAAAATGTGTAAATCCCTGTAAAAATCATTTATGCTACCTATTGCCCCCAAATTTTCTCATGTTACTTTACAGAAAATCCTCCCAAACAGCCCTACTCTAGGCAACCACTGGCATGATTTCCACTACTGTCAGAGGTCGTTCGGACTACTGTAACAAAATGTCATTGACTGGGTGGTTTATGAAAAACAAAGTTGTATTCCTCACAGTTCTGGAGGTTGGGGAATCTGAGATCAAGTTACCAGTAAATTTGGTGTCTGGTGAGGGCCTACTTCCTTGTTCATAGATGGTTGCTTTTGGGGTGTGTCCTCACATGTTAAAAGGAACAAGGGAGCTCTCTGGGGTTATTTTGTTGTTGTTGGTTTGGTTTGGTTTCGTTTGTTTTGTTTTAATAGGGGCAGGAATCCCATCCATGAGGGCTCCACTCTCATGACCTAATCAGCCCCCAAATGCCCCACCTCCAAATACCATCACATTTGGAATTGGGTTTCTATATATAGATTTAGGGGGACCGAATAAGTCTATAGCAACCACTACAGATTAGATCTCACTGTTGTTTAACTTGACCTAAATGGAATCATAAAGAATTCACTATTTTTTTTATCTTTTGGTTTAACTACCTATGGCCATTTTGTTGAATTATAATGTTTTCTTTTATACAGATTTTTTCTTTGTTCAGATGAATGGCTGAATACATCTGTGACTCTTAATTTAGGTCTTTTAGCTTAGGCCACTGTAATCAATCAACTGCCTTGCACAGTTCCCTGAATGTTTCTTTTTCTTGCCTCAGTAGGTATTTAAATTTCCTATTAGAAATCACTGGGGTAAAAAGCTAGCAAGTATTTTAGCACTTTCAGGAGGTTACATGAATACCAATTTAATGTTTTAAAATGTAGGAAAGTTTGGGATAGTTAACCAAAAGTTACTTTGGTGGTATAAAACTTGCAACTTTGAAATTGGAAATGGAGAATAGCTTTTACGCCAACATTCCTATTTTTCTTTCCTCCAGGATAAAAGAGCTCAGTCCTATTTTAAATTAAGTCTGTGATACAATTTCCCATGAGGATTTTTCAAGTTTTACTTTTTCTAAAACTTCTTGTTTGCTCTGGTGGATATATTTTCCTAATCATGATGAAAAATAAAAATATATTTCCATCAAATACTTTAATCCATTAGCTCATGTCTTTAAATGAGAGAGCCTTCTCACATGAACCCAAAATACTATGTCTGGTAACCAAGTAAAGGTAGAATGATAACAAAAATTCTTATGATGATGACTTCTAATCAAACCAACCAGTAAAGCAAACTTATATTGCAGGAAAATTAGGAAACGGAAATTAGATTTAAGTCAGTTGTTCTTAATCTCTAGCTAGATAATCCTATGTTGTAATTCTAAATTTAAGAGGCAGTGACTATCAGAATGACTCTATAACATTTGAGTGTTTACAGAGAGTAGAAACAATAAACTTGTTCTAAACCAGAATCATGTGACAGAACTGTTTATTTTCTGTCTGCAAATCGTAGCCATATAATTCTTTCCAAGCCCAATGTGCATGTTTCCATTCAATACCTATTTCCCTCTCTATAAAACACAGTGTTTTGGAGATGGCTGAGAGGCTGTTGGTTAAGACTTGGTCTGGGAGTGTGAGCTGAGCAGCAGGGTCACAGGTTCGGATCCTACACAGGCCAGTGACACAGCGCCCTCTACAGCTAAGATGGTGAACAACAGCTCGACCTGGACCTGGGCTGCCATGAGTTGCCGGTGATGGCATAGGCTGCAGTGGGGCTGCAGTGGGCTGCCGTAAGCTACCATGAGTGGCCGGCAGCCAGCGTGAGCGGCTGTCCAAGGGCCAGAGACCTATCTACCTCAGCCGGGAAGAACGCAATGATCACAATACCAACATGGGCCAGTGAAGCGACATCCTCCACAACTAGACTGAAGAACAAAAGGACAGCAACTTAAGGGTTCCCCTTCCCCGATTCCCCAATGCTGTTTCCTCNGCGTGAGCGGCTGTCCAAGGGCCAGAGACCTATCTACCTCAGCCGGGAAGAACGCAATGATCACAATACCAACATGGGCCAGTGAAGCGACATCCAAAAAAAAAAAAAAAAAAAAAAAAAGGACAGCAACTTGTCTGTTCCCCTTCCCCGATTCCCCAATGCTGTTTCCTCCCCCAATTCCCCAATAAAATATTAGTAAATAAATCAATCAATAAATATATAAATAAAAAAATAAAACACAGTGTTTTATTCCAGTCATAAGACAATGTTTGGAAACATATAAAGAAGAAATTAAAAATCTTTAATTTCACCACATAGAAATGAGAATGATTATATCTCGATATATGAGTATCTCATGCCTTGCATTTCCTGTTTCACACATAACTTTCCTGCCTCTGAGAAATTACTCCACTTGTCCATCAATGTGTAGATGGGGCACCTTTTAGACTCCCCGGAATGTCCCCAGAATGACTTCACCACCAATATTATTGAACAAAGTAGATTTTATTCATTTTAAAATGGGAGAGAGAATTATCATTGAGCTCATGCCATTCAACCATATACATACATCTAGTATTTCTTTTTTCCTGACAACCAATGTGTCCTCTGATAGATGATTGGATAAAGAAGATGTGGTATATATACACAATGTAATATTACTCAGCCATAAGAAAAATGACATACTGACATTTGCAACAACATGGATGGATCTTGAGATTATCATGCTAAGTGAAACAAGTCAAACAGAAAAAGTCAAAACCCATATGACTTCACTCATATGTGGGATATATAACTGGAAACACCAATGAATAAGACAAACAAACAAACAAAAACTCATAGACACAAACAACAGTTTAGCAGTTTCCAGAGGGTAAGGGAGGGGAGGGTGGTAGAAGAGTATAAAGGAGGTTAAATACATGGTGATGAAAGAGCTGACACTGGGTGGTGAACACACAATGCAATATATAGATGATGCATTATAGAAATGTACACTTGAAACATATAATTTTATTAACCAATGTCACCCCAATAAATTTAATAATTTTCTTTTATCCTAAACTTTTCTGGGGAAATAGATTCAGAAGATTTCAAGGGCCAGAGATCTTAATGGCAAAAGCAGCAATTTTTGTTCGTATCCTTCTATAATGGAAATTTTTCACCAATATAGGGTTTCATAAGGCATATTGTGCAGAAAATGATTTAGTTGAGATGTCAATTTAGATTATATATTTAGTGTTTGGAAACATTTAGACACTTGTTTTTTAATTTGCATTGGTAAAATTTCCAGAGCTTCTAATAAACAATTGTGCATTGTGGGTTAATACAAAGAACAAGTTATGGTATACAAATCTTGGAAAAATAATTACTTCATTAATATATGTATAATTTCCCAAGCAGAAACTTTATCAAATGCTTTGTAAGGCTTGTGTTTAATGTAACTAGCTTTACAAAACTCTGCTCTTGTGGTCAGGTATGATTTTTCTCTTTAAAATATATTCTATAAATATATATTACCATATCTCAAGGCCATAATCTTGCATGTTAATATAAATCTTGAATAAGGATGATAAATACAGAATTGTTAATGATAACAAAATAATAAACTATCTGAATAATTAACAATAAGAAATATGTAAAAGTAGTTACATGTCCACACAATGCAATACTTTGCTGCAATTTTGCAAAACATTTTGCAACTATACAACATAGTTATTTCTTGGATAAGAAATGCCAAGGCGAGTAGCCTAACCTAAGTAGTACTTTGATATTATTTAGAAATTTACTTTTTTGGTTGAATCACTGAGATTCTGATCTTGGTTACTGCAGTATTTGTTATTGCAGCACAGTTTAACATATACTGATTAATAGAGTATTTAATACATTGTAACAAAAACACTAAATATGTGAAAATAGTGGTTGGGTAATGGATGGTAAGAATACAAGATATAACAGTATGAATAGCCCAAGACTTATGTTATACAGTGGCAAAGTATTATGCAAAATATTCTTATCTAGAATAGTCTGCTATTTCATTTTGTAGCCTGTAGTAAGCATTTGTCATTCTGTTTAGATGTCCAACATCTGAAGCTACTTCCCTGGTTGAGAACCCCTCTCTTTTTGAGTGTTGGTCAGAGACAAGAGTTGTGTTCCTCTGTGATTTATGAAAATGATACTCATTTTCCTACCTTCTTTTGAAACTAGTGCATAAGCAATTGAACAAGGATCTTGCAAAAATCATCAGGTGTATCCATACAGGACTATTGAAGCAGGGAATAAGGATGCAAATAACACCCTGGGGATGGTGTTAGTTGCAACAAGAAATAGTGCAAAGACAATAATGGCATATACTCGTATACTAGTTATGACATTCAGACTCTCCCACTAACAATATCAAGTGGTTCAAGAGCAGGAGCCAGTATTTGGAGAAAGACATAGCAGATTACTCTCTGGATCAGTTCTGAGTGTGAATTTGGGTATTTTTCCTTGTCTCTATGTCTGTTCTATAGCTCTTTGGGTGACTTGATAGCTGCCCGATATTCTTTTAATGAGTTACGTATCTGCTAAAGTCAATCAGAGATACTTTTATTTTATTTATTTTTTGCTTGTGCGTAACTCTGATTGAAATATGACCTTAACAAGAATCTAAACATGTTAAACTGTTTTTCATCTCAAATACAAATAAATGAGTATCAGAACATAAATCTCCCATGTAAAGATAGATGGTAAAATTGTCTTTGATGGAAATATTCGGTTATTCCAGTGATATTTAATTAAAACTACCTTCTTCTGTTACAGCCAAAAACTCAGTTTGAAAAGTTCCCTGGTCTTTTAAGACAAAGCAAGGAGGTTGAAGATTTTGGTAAAAGGGCTATATATTCTATGTCTTTTTCGACCTCAGTTTTGCTGCAAATGGCTTCCTAATTAAGAGCATAAATCTCATGAATCTGTAATCTACTGGGTTCCGTGAAGGTTAAGAATGAAGTCGTATGGCTTAGCATTTATTAGTGAGTTAACCAAGACCAAGATCATTCTAGAATACAATATTCTTTTGTTCTTTTGTTTCGTTTTTCCATTTAAAAGTAAATATATATTATTGTCCATATATTCAATGAGTTTAATTAGAAAAGTATTGGTATCAAAGTTTCTAAGAGCTAGGTTTAGCGTGTCAATGAGAATTAGGGCAATAACAGTAGAAAACAGTTATGAATTTTACTCGAGAAAATTTATTTTAAACAAAACCCAACTTGCTGAGCGAATATACAACTGAAGGTACTTTTAAAGTAGAATATTTTTTATATGTTGAGCAGGGCAAACATATGTCACTAACCAGATATAATTTTTAAAAATCCAAGAACAGAGGATGAAAGATTTTAGTAGAAAACAGTACTAAAGTTAAAAAAAATAATGGTTTAAAATTAGATCAGAGAATATTTAAAGTGTACTGCACACTTGTTATAATATATGCCTTCACTTTAAATGAGCTTGCACAAGCTACACGTGTCCCAACCAATTATCTGTGGCAGCAGTAAGAAAAAGAATGATTGTGCTGTTACATATTACCTATGTACGTTTTTAAAACACCTCGATAATTCTAAGTCAATGTACCATTTTATATTTTTTAAATCTTTCAATAAATATGTATCATAAAGGTTAACATTGATCTATTGAAATATTACATTTAAAAATTTAGATAATGAAAATGTATATATTTTTTCCAGTTACTTTAAAGCAGCAGGAAAATAATATATCCATTTTATAATAAAAATAATTAGACTAAATTAAAATTTTACTTCTGAGATTGTTTTCCAGAGATGCTCAAAGCCAAGTTAGGAGAGAAATTTCACAAAATATTCTCTCTCTTCCTGGAGGATACCTATGACCAGAGTTACACAAAAATTAAGTGACAAAACCACATTTTGTGCTTGTCACACACCATAACATTTTGTTTTTAATTAAAAAAAATTTCCTTTTCACAGATACAATGCTATAAACAGTGGACAGTTTGCTTAAATCACACCTGGAGCTATAATCTGAGGAAACTGATACACTCTTTTACCCTTGTACAAATACAAAATTAATTCACATTGTTATCAAAATATAAGAAACTAAATCCCATTATTAATTGTAGCCTCTTTAGTTATTAGATATTTCTCCACTTAATTACCCAGAGGGAAAAAAAATTGATAATTATCATTGAAGGCCTAAATCATATAATCATTGTATCTATTATCTTTGTTTTGATGTGAAAATGAAACTATGTATTAATTTTAATTCAAGCTAATGTTTATATATAGTAAAATGCTATGCATTTAAGGTTGATTTCTTTTCAATAGAAACAGTTAAAATATTTAGAAACTTTTTTTGTGATATTGAAAGTGTATTTTATAATGTGGATTATTTATAGTAATTGTCTTGTGTAGAATACATTTAATTCATTCAAGGATAAATTGCAAAATACTGATTATATTTTATTACTATTTACATAGCTTTTAATGGACAAATTTATATTAAAATTGATTTGTCCTTATGATTTTCTGGCTTGAGAGACAGTATTACTTAGGTTTGACTCTCAGTTCTGTCACTTGGATTTTTAATTTGAGTTGTCATTTATCCTTCTTTAATTTTTATATCCATAAAATGTAGAAGATTTACTTACTTCATAGTGTTATTTTGGAGGGTTAAATGAGGAAACATAGGTAGATATAAAATCCATTAATAATTACTATCCATTTCTTAAAGTGCTTTATAGTTTACTGAACACTTTTTTATATATATGAAAATTTGTTCTTGCATTAACATTCTTCAGTAGGTATTATAAACTTTACAGGTAAGAACATGGGAGTCTAAAAGAGGTTAAGCAACAAGGATAATTAATAATGACTTGAGAGTACAATACAAATCTTTCACTTCCCTGTTCAATGATGTTTCCAGAATGGGTTTAGATTAATAAAAATAAAAGAGCTTATAAGCAGAAACTTAAGAATGTGATATATGGACATTAAGGATTTTTCAGATGCTATATTTGTTTTTAAGGGAAAGAGGGACAAGGACATGATCAAAATATAAATGCTTAGATGCTCTTAGTGTATATACATTTGTATCTGTTCTGCTTAAAATACAACTGCATTGTTATACAGACAGTGTATTTTAAGATATGTATCACACAAAAGGAATATTAATGCTTACTCACCTGATATAATGTCATTTAGGTTAAAAATAAATTATAGAACACTATATTCTATTATTGTCATTTAAGTACTCAAAAAATGTAATGTGTATTTATTTCTATAATTTTACATAGGAATAAAATCTGGAATTATAAATGAGGTATAAACAATGGCTATTCCTTACTATTAATATAATGAATATTTTACTTTTTAAAGTAAACCAAGAGAGCAATGCACACTTGTTCTTCCTTGAGTATGATGACTGAAAATATAGCACACAGCTTACAGACAAATAAACACGAATGATATTTTTGCCATTTAATTATTTCATTTAACTTAGATTGTCTTGGATTATCAAAATCAACTGCTCAAAAATAAAATTTTAGAACATTTCTAAACGATAAGGATCCTGTACTCAAACTTCAAAAAATTCTGATCTTCTTGGAAAGAAATAACACAATAAACAAAACATTGAAAATAAAATGTCACAACGAAAAACAAAGAAATTTAGAATCATGTTGTTTAAACTAGAAATTCAAAATAACTGAATAAGAACTTTATTGTGCTAAATATTGTCCTTTGTAATTATAAACTCAGCTGATTTGCCATCTGCAGAAATCAAGCAAGTTTATTGCAAAGGATTATAAATATGAAATAGTTTGAATTGCATATGTGGCCAGCAGATGTCACTCTCGCTAAAAGACTGTCTGAGTAATCCTTTATGAAGGGTAATTGTCAGCTATGGTTGTAGGCAGAATTTCAACATGTGAAGGATTTAGCCCTGACCCTCTTTTCACCTTACCACCTACTTTACACTAATGACAACAGGATCAGTAAATTAAAAGTGTCAGCTGCCCTGCCATCAGTCTCCAAAGCTGTTTGGTCTAACTGTAATTTATGGTCGATGGTTATATAAGCATCATTGCCAAATCTCTGTAGTTATTACGGAGATGTAACCAAGCACGGAGAATAAATGTTGCTGCAAGCTAAACCAAGCCCTGACATTACTATAATTAGACCAATGATTCATAGTATTTGTTCCTTTTAGAAGCTATCTAGAGTAGCCAGAAAATTAAGCTGCAATTTTTGATATTAGGGATTTTTTTCTGTGTGTGTGTTTTTTTCTTTTCTTTCTTTTTAAAAAATTTCTTTTATTTTGGTCATTTAAGAATGGACAGGTCTGTTAATCTTTAGTTATTCAAAGCACTTGTAATGTCTTAAAGTGTGACCCCCTGGAAAGGTTGTTGGTATGAGATATTTATATGAGGTTAACAAATAATTTAAAAATATATATTTCCAGAATTAAAGCAGAATATCTAGAATATACATTCATTTAATATTTCTAAAAATAAAGATAAATAGATGTGGTATGTGTGTGTGTGTGTATACTGCACACACGAATGTGAAACTGCTCATATGTAGGGTATGCTCTTTAAGAAGAAAATAACAATTCTTGGTATTCCTTTGGATATGAAAAAACACATAAACAAAACACTGCAAATAAAATGTCACAATGATAAACAAAGAAATTTAGAATTATGTTGTTTAAACTAGGAATTCAAAATAACTGAATAAGAACTCTATTGTGCTAACTATTAAGACGTATTATAGCTGGACAATTTATTTAATGAACAGACCATGAATGCTTATTAGCTGTCATACAGTAACAAGGTAAGATTTTATCAGAACTCTTCTTCAAGTAAATTCATTATTGTGATAAATGATTTCTTTTTTTTTATTAGTTTCAGGTGTACAAAAAATGCAATAGTTATCCTTTTCACACTTCACAATCCACTGCCACCCATCCACTGCCCCCCGACCCCCGATATCATACATATCTATTACAATTCCATTGACTCCATTCCCTCACTATACTCCAAATCCCATGACTATATATGTATTAAATTATAGTTGACATATAATATTATTCAATGGCAGCTTCAGATGTACAGTGCAGTGATCAGGCCTCTACACCGTCCATGAAGTGGTCTTCCTAACACGACATGAGTCCATCTGGCCCCCTAAAAAATATTTACAACATTATTGATTATATTCCCCAGACTGTCTTTTCTATCCCTGAGGCCATATTGTAGTTACCAATTCATGTTGTCTCGTGCCTTCCCCTTTTCCTTCATCCCCACCCCCATCTCATCTAGCAATCATCAGTTTTTCCTCTGTGTCTCTGAGACTATTTCTGTTTACATTACTCATTTATTCAGTTCTTTAGATTCCACATATAAGTGAGATCATATGGTATTTGTCTTTCTCTGACTGACTTATTTCACTTAGTATAATGTTCTCTAGGTCTATCCATATCGTTGCAAATGGTACGATTTCCTTCTTCTTTATAGCTGAGTAATACTCCATTGTGTAAATGTACCACAGTTTCTTAATCCAGCCATCTACCGATGGGCATTTCGGTTGTTTCCAAATCTTGGCTATTGTAAATAGCGCTGCAATGAGCATAGGGATGCATATGTTTTTTTCAAATTAGTGTCTTGGGTTTTTCTGGATAAATACCTAACAGTGGAATTGCTAAGTCGTAAGGTAGCTCTATTTCCCGTTATGGAGATACCTCCATACTGATTTCCATAGTGGCTGCACCAGCCTGCAGTCCCACCACAGTGCACCAGGGTTCCCTTTTCCCCACAACCTCGCCAGCACTTGTTGTTTGTTGATTTATTGATGATAGCCATTCTGACCAGAGTGAGGTGGTAGCTCATTGTGATTTTAATTTGCATTTCCCTAATGATTAGTGAGGTTGAACATTTTTTCATATGACTGTTGGCCGTCTGTATGTCTTCTTTAGAGAAATGTCTCTTCATATCCTCTGCCCACTTTTTAACTGGGTTGTTTGTTTTTTTGGTGTTGAGTTGAATGAGTGTTTTATAAACTTTGGATATTAACCCCTTATGAGATATATTGTTAACAAATATCTTCTCCCATTCAGTAGTCTTCCTTTTTGCTTTATTGATCGTTTCCTTTGTTGTGAAAAAACTTTTAAGTTTGATGTAATCCCATATGCTCATTTTTTTCTTTTAGCCCCCTTGCCTGTGGGGATGTATCAGTAAAAATATTGGTCAGGGTAATGTCTGCAAATTTACTACCTATATTTTCTTCTAGGAGTTTCATGGTTTCAGGTCTTGCATTTAAGTCTTTAATCCATTTTATATTTGTGCTTGTATATGATGTAAGAAGGTGGTTCAGTTTCATTTTTTTGCATTGCAGTCCAGTTTTCCCAGCACCATTTATTAAAAAGACTTTATTTACCCCAATGTAAATTCTTGCTTCCCTTGTCATAGACTAACTGGCCGTATATGCCTGGATTTATTTCTGGGCTCTCTATTCTGTTCCATTGATCTACATGCCTGTTTTTATGACAATACCATACTGTTTTGATTACTGCAGCCTTGTAGTATGTTTTGATGTCTGGTAGCATGATACCCCCGACTTTGTACTTAATTCTTAGGGTTGCCGTGGCTATTCAGGGTCTTTCATAGTTCCATATAAATTTTAGGATTATATTTTCTATTTCTGTGAAAAATGTCCTTGATAATTTGATAGGAATTGCATTGAATCTATATAATGTTTTAGGCAGTATGGACATTTTAACTATATTAATTCTCCCTATCCATGAGCATGGTAGGCATTTCCTTTTATTTGTATCTTTTATTTGTTTCTTCAGTGTCATAATTTTTTGAGTACAGGTCTTTTACTTCTTTGGTTAAATTTATTCCTAAGTATTTTACAGTTCTTGAAGCAATTGTAAATGGAACTGTTTTCTTAATTTCTCCTTCCAATAGTTTATTATTGGTGTATACAAATGCCACTGATTTCTGAATATTGATTTTGTATCCTGCTACCTTACTGAATTTGTCTATCAGCTCCATTAGTTTTTTTATGGAGTCTTTGGGGTTCTCTATATATAGTATCATGTCATCTGCATATAATGACAATTTTACTTCTTCCTTACCAATTTGGATGCCATTTATTTATTTTTCTTGTCTGATTGCTGTGGCTAGAACTTCCATAACTATGTTGAATAAAAGTGGAGAAAGTGGACGGCCTTGTCTTGTTCCTGATCTTAAGAAGAATGGTTTTAGCTTTTCCCCATTGAGTATGATGTTAGTAGTGAGTTTATCATATATGGCCTTTATTATGTTGAGATTTGATTTCTCTATCCCCACTTTGCTGAGTTTTTATCATAAATGGCAGCTGGATTTTGTCAAATGCTTTTTCTGTATCTATTGATATGACCATATGATTTTTATTTTTCATTTTGTTGATGTGGTGTATCACATTAATTGATTTGTGGATGTTGAACCAACCTTGTGTATTAGGGATGAAACCCACTTGATCATGATGTATGATCTTCTTAATATATTGCTGAATTCTGTTTGCTAATATTTTGTTGAGGATTTTTGCATCTATGTTCATCAGGGATATCAGCCTGTAGTTTTTCTTTTTTGTACTGTCTTTGTCTGGTTCTGGAATCAAGGTGATAGTGGCCTCATAGAAAGAGTTTGGGAGCCTTCCCTCCTTCTGAATTTTTTGGAATAGTTTGAGTATAATAGGTGATAATTCTTTTTTGAATGTTTGGTAAAATTCACTTGTGAAACCATCTAGTCCAGGACTTTTGTTTATTGGGAGCTTGTTGATTACTGATTCAATTTCCTTGGTAGTAATCAGTCTGCTCAGATTTTCCATTTCTTCTTAAGTTAGCTTTGGAAAGTTGTATGCTTCTAGAAAATTATCAATTTCTTCCAGATTGTCAAATTTGTTGGCATATAGTTGCTCATAGTAATTTCTTAAATTTTTTTGTATTTCTGTGGTGTCTGTTGTCACTTCATCACTTTCATTCCTGATTTTACTAATTTGAGTCCTCTTTTTTTTTTTTTTTGATGAGTCTGGCTAGAGGTATGTCAATTTTGTTTATCTTTTTAAAAAAAACTGCTCTTGGTTTCATTGATCTTTTGTATTGTTTCTCTGGTCTCTATTTCATTTATTTCTGCTCTGGTCTTTATTATCTCCTTCCTTGTACTCCCTTTGGGCTTGTTTTGCTGTTCTTTTTCCAGTTCCCTTGGGTGTAAAGATAGTCTGTTGGTTTGAGATTGTTCTTGTTTAGATAGGCCTGCATTGCTCTGAACTTCCCTCTTAGGACTGCTTTCACTGAATCCGATAGATTTTGGGTTGTTGTGTTTTCATTTTCGTTTGCCACAAGGTATCTTTTGATTTCTTCCTTGATCTAATTTTTGACCCAGTCCCTATTTAGTAACATGTTATTCAGCCTCCATGTATTTGTGTGCTTTCTGGATTTCTTCCTATAATTGATTTCTAGTTTCATAGCATTGTGGTCAGAGAAGATGCTTGATATTATTTCAATCTTCTTAAATTTATTGAGGCTTGTTTTATGGCCTAATATGTGGTCTATCTTGGAAAATGTTCCATGTGCACTTGAGAAGAATGTATATTCTGTAGCTTTGGGGTGAAATGCTCTGAAAATATCAGTTAAATCCATCTGGTCTAATGTGTCATTTAAGTTCACTGTTTCCACATTGATTTTCTGTCTGGAGGATCTGTCCATTGGTGACAGCAGGGTGTTGAAGTCCCCTACTATGATAGTGCTCTCCATCTTTATGTCTGTCAATATCTGTTTTATATATTTAGGAGCTCCTATGTTAGGTGCATAGATGTTTACTAGGGTTATGTCCTCTTGTTGGATCGATTCCTTTATTAATATGAAGTGCCATTCTTTGTCCTTTATTATATTCTTTAATTTAAAGTCCATTTTTTCTGATATATGTATTGCTACTCCAGCTTTTTTCTCAGTTCCATTTGCATGAAATATTTTACTCCATCCCTTTACTTTCAGTCTGTACGTGTCTTTTGATCTGAGGTGAATCTCTTATAGGCAGCATATGCAAGGGTCTTGCTTTCTTATCCATTCTGCCATCCTATGTCTTTTGATTAGAGCATTTAACCCATTTACATTTAATGTGATTATTGATAGGTGTGTAGCTATTGCCATCTACTTATTTGTGTTCCTGGTCTTTGTTAGTTAGGCTGTTTTTCTCTTTCTTCTGCTTAAAGAATCTCTTTTAACATTTCCTGCAATGCTGGCTTGGTGGTAATGAATTCCTTAACTTATTCTTTTCTGGGAAGCTCTTTCTCTCTCCTTCAATTTTAAATGATAACCTTGCTGGATAAAGCAATCTAGGTTGTAGGCCTTTGTTTTCCATCACTTTGAGAACCTCCTGCCACTCCTTTGTGACCTGCAGAGTTTCTGTAGAAAAGTCGGCTGATATACTTATGGGGGTGCCCTTGTAAGTAACTTGCTGCCTGTCCCTTGCTGCTTTTAGGATTCTGTCTTTGTCTTTAACCCTTGCCATTTTCACTATAATGTGTCTTGGTGTGGGCCTGTTTGGGATCATCTTTGTTGGAACTCTCTGCACTTCCTGGGCTTGTATGTCAATTTCCTTTGCCAGGTTAGGGAAGTTTTCAGTCATTATTACTTCAAATATGTTCTCGATCCCTTGCTCCCTCTCTTCTCCTTCTGGTATTCCTATGCTGCGCATGTTGTTGCACTTGATGTTATTGCCCAGCTCTGTTAAACTATTTTCAATATTTTTTATTCTTTTTTCTTTTTGTTGTTCCGCTTGGATGATCTTGTCTTCTAAGTCACTGATTTGATCCTATGCTTCATCCAATCTGCTAGTAATTCCATCGAATTTGTTATTTAATTCAGTAATTGCATTCTTTAGTTCTAGCTGGTTGTTTTTCATGATTTCTCTATCCTTTATATTCTCATTAATTTCCTTGAATATTCTAATAATCTGTGTTCTGAACTCTATCTTCGATAGGTAGTTTACCTCTATTTCCCCTAGTTCCACTGATTCAGGAGGTTTCTTCTGTTCTTTTATTTGGGATGTGTTTCTTTGTTTCCTCATTCTGGCTTTCTCTTTGTGCTTGCTTCAATGTAATAGATTGATCCCCTAGGTCTCTCAGTCTTTTCTGGGTGGACTTATGTGGTATGTGTCCTTTATATTTGAATTACTCAGTCTCCCTTTTCTCCTGTGTGTGTGTGTACCAGAGGTGTTCCTTGTGTTGTGTGTCTTCTCCTGTTGAAGTTGAGCTTTGATTGCTTTTGGCTTGTCAGTATGTGGGATTGACTCCCAGGCTAATGAGCTGTGAGGATTAGCTGTGTTCACAGTTTATGAGCTCCTGTGTGAAGGTTGACCCCTCCAATGAGACCTGGCCCCTATGGGCTCTTGTGCCTATAGCAGTTTCCCTTTGGTTATGACTTTTGCAGGTCAAATCCCGTAATGCTCTGGTTTTACCTAAAGTTGGCCTCTGGGTGTGATGATTCTTGTGCCTCTTTGGCTGGGCCCTGCTGCAGAGCGATTTTAGTAAAAAACAGATCAACAAGCACAACCACAACAGCCACCAAAGGAAACCAGATACTCTAACATGTAAAAAACAACCAACAACCTACAGTCAACATGTATAGAAATATCAAACATACAAAAGAAGAAAACAAACAAACAAAACCAAAACAACAAAAAAACAAAGAAAAAAACAAAACAAAATAAAATAAAATATAACAAAAAAAATAAATAAACACGAGAAACAAAATAGCAACACTCCCCCCAAAAAATTGCCAAAAAATGTAAGGAATGATGAAAATTAGAGCAGTTAAAAGAAGGGAGAGAGAGAGAGAGGGTATATATATATATATATATATATATATATATATATATATATATATATATATATATATATATGCCTATATTAAAAACGAAAAATTATAATAATGAAATAGAAAAAAAAACAAAAACAACCAAAACAGGTAACCAAAAAAAAAAAAACCACCCCAAAACATTCAGAAAAAACAAAACAACAAAAAAAACATGCCAAAAAAAAAAAAAAGAAACAACCAGTGCCAGTCTTGGCTGAATTCCACCCAGCTCTCCCCAAGTTGTGCTCTGCTATGCAAAAACTCCTCTGCATCTTGTGGGGGCAGAGCTGTCCACCTGGCGCCTAGAGTGACCCTGGCAATGAAGGTCTATTGTAGATGAGAGGGGTTATGAGGTGTGATTGGTAGTTTTTACAAAGTCAATGCTGTGCACGCTGAGTGCTGTGCAGCCAGAAGGCTTCATGTGTGTCTTCTGGCACTCTTTCCACTGGAGGCTGTGGGGGGTGTGAGATTTCTGAGCTGCTAAAATCCACCTGCGGGTGTGGCCTGCAAGTGACTAAGCAGCTGAAGTTGCCCTGTCTCCCAAACCGCACAGGATTGATGGGGGTGGGGTATGTAGGCTCACACTCTGCAGCCTCTTTGAATGCAGTTTCTCAACCCCCTGGGAGTAGGAGCACCTCTGTAATCTGACCCTAGTCCTCCATTCGGGAGTCAGTTTAAGGCTCTGGCATGGCGGGGGCCAAGGTTTCTGAGGGAGGGTGGGGGTGGGTTCTTCATGCATTTTTTTTTCTGTCAATAAAAAAAGAGGCCCACCACTATTTTGAGCTGAGACTTTTGCCTGAGATACTCCAGCCCAGCTCCTGCTGTACTCCAGGAGGGACTGAGTGGGCGCAGGGACTGAGCCCACCCTGGAGCTGCGATGCTTTCCGCTCTGTCTCCTGGGGTCCCACGTCTCCACAGCTGTGGGTGAGGACCGTGCCTCTGCACGCACCTCTCCTTTCTCTTCCCCCACTCGCCCGCCCAAGGCTTCTGCCTCAGACTACAAACTGTCACACTCTTGTTGCTCTCTAGGTGGGCCGGATAAATGATTTCTTATATGAACAAGATTTGTCACAGATTCTTTGGCTACTATGAATAAAACTAAAAAAAAGAACTTGAGAAATGCTGGGTTTAAATACCAATTCTATCAATCATTATGTTTATGAACTTGGAAAATTATTTCACTTCTCTAATCTGCAGTTTTTTACAAGAAAAGAAGATAATATGAACTCATACTATATACAACTCTCATGCTGTAACTGTAACTTCCCAGTAAAACTACTGATATGATCAAATGTGTCATAGTCTGTTCATCAAATAAATTGTCCAGCTGGAAGTTGTCTTATAGGTTATTTATTCGATTGCCCCACCCTATGGTTATTATTTAATAGTTTATGTGCTTTAGTATTTTGAGAAAATGGAATTCACACACTACTTGAGCATTTCCAGCTCACTGCCTCGTAAAATAGCTCATTCCATTTTGACTAGCTATACCTATACTAGTAATAAATATTGACTTAAAATCTGCTTTCCAATTGCTTCTTCAATCTGGCCCCAGACCTGGACTCAGTAGATGTACAGAATAAAATTTCAACATCAAAACACTAACATTTTATGACAGCAATTCTTTTATAACAATAGATTTCTATTTCTTTCTGTATTTTCCTACGTTAATATTATGATATATTTATTATTACCATTCGCTTTGATGATTTAATAAAAGGTTGCTTGTAAAAAATTATCTTAGTGTCTTACAGACAATACATACACCCTAAATTTACATACATTTTTGCCAATATATGTGCTTACTCCTAAGGATATACATTTCATCAGTCTATATCGCACAATATTGTGATTGAACCTGGCTATAGCGTCTCAGGTGTGAAATTACCATTCTTCTTGACCTAGTAGTTAATTTTTATTTTTATTATTGTTTTAAGAGCTGCACCATAACATTTACTAAAGTTAAGTTGTCCGAAACAAAAATTCTTACATAATTTAGAACTATTTTGGGTTCAACGAATGGAAAATCCAAATGGTTTTAAAAATACTAGTTTTATTAATTAATTTAACTAAATGTAAAGGAACAGGGCTTGATTCTGACTCAGCATGATTGAGAAGCTGCAATGATGTTACCAAAACCAATAATGTTGCCAATCCTGACTTTCTCCCTCCCTCCCCCTACCCGTCTCTCACCCGCTCTCCTTATTCTGGTTCATCTATGTGGCTCAATTACATGAGAGACTCTCTATTTTTATTTTTATGGTAAAAGTCTATTTCATAATGAAACCAAAATGAATAACCTGAATGTAAGAGAGAGACACAGAGAGAAAGACAAAGAGAGACAGATAATTATGTATTTTACAGTATACTTTAAAATGCTATTGAGATTTCCAAAGCATTCTGATTTTTGATCTGTTGTATGGATCTAATTATTTTCACCTTCTGGAATTTGTAGCATGTTACTATACAAAATAACAAGAGATAACATCATGCATGAGAGAGAATGGTGCAATCAAGAGACATGGCAAACAGAAGACACATGAGGCTGCTGTCAGCATAATCCGGCATACTGTTTTACAGCAAACATTTTTATATAATCTGCAATAACAATAAAATATAATATGATAAATACATAGAGCAGTTACAGTAATTTAGTATCATTATAAGTATTATGCACTATACACAATTGTATGTGTTATACTTTTATAAGACTGGGAGTGCAGTTTGTTTATACCAACATCACCACAATCACATGAGTAATGCATTGCATTACAACACTAGGCGGCTGTGATGTCAGTAAGCAAAAGGAATTTTCAGCTCCACTAAAATTTTGTGGGACTACACTGTATGCAGTCTGTTTTTGCATGACTGTAAAACGAAATACATGAAATATGTTGACCACATGACTGTATCTGAAAAACATTGTTTTCTGATGACACATATCAACATACAACTTGAATGAAAGCTACATATTTTGAATTTTAATTCTTTATCTTATTTGGAAACAAACGTTTTTTTTCTTTCTCTTAGCTAAAATGGTTTTAAACTATGGAAATTACTCTTTTCATTCATTTAAAACATGAGAACACTTGACTCTTTTTAGCATTCTAAAAGGAAACTAAAGTGTCATTTAATTTTAACAAAATAATAACTGTACTTATAAAATTTTTGTGTGAAGTCTCAAATATTCTGTAACTCAGAGATAAGCTGCAAATGAAAATTGGCTCCTACACTGAAGATGGCTAACCAGACATAGGCAACTTTATTCTTCATGTTGTTTTAGTCTTTCAAGTCTTTTATTCATGTTCATTCATTATTACACTCCTTAGATCATTTATATTAAAATGTCATAGGGAAATAGAGAAAATTCAGATTATATTTTCTTCAAAAATAAATTATTGTTATCAGCAGAACAAACAATTATTAATCAATTCTATCTCCCGTTCTCTTGCGTTATTTAGAATATAAAGCTGTTTTCATTTCAATTCACTGTTTCATAGTCTACAAATGTTACCTACAAAATAAGGTTTCGAGAAAAGTGACATTTTATGTGTCAACTAATTACTGATTATTTGCCAATTGCATTTACAAAATTGAAAAATTTGAGTGTGCAGATTCCTCAGCCAGTTGTCTCAGAGTCAAGCTATGACCCTCTTCTACTGTTCAACAAAAAGTTCAATTATAAAGGAACATACTATGAATATCAGCTATTGAATTAGGAGTATATGGACAACCATATGTAGTAACAAATATTAGCAGCAACAAATGGTAATAGTAACAAATTTCCCAAAAGTAGTTATCCATGCTTATAAAAAGTGCTGTTGAGGTGACATTACTAATAGTGAAAGTGGTGAATGATCTTTTTTAACTTTTACATAAGTAATAATAAATCCAGTCTGAAGTATCTTCCCCTTTATCTTTGGCTACCATCTGTTTGACTTGTTAATTCAGTGAGCCAGTGTTGCCGGAGAATGGTGAAACTAATCATTAATAATTTTTTTCCAAGGCAATTTCTTCTATCTCACATATAACACATTCCTAGCCCATTCTAGAAGTCCTGATTGGGGAATTTTACTCACTTGTACTTTTTGGATGCATGCTTTCTCATGTGGACTTGTAGAGCAGAGTAAAATTTCAGGTTTTCTAATCAGTGTTACAGCTAAATTATCTTTGCCTTTCCCTCTGTGTAGTTTTTTTTATCTCTATTGGTAGTCAGTAGCAATAGTTAGAACTATCCCCACCTCCTGCATTATATCTACTTTAAAATCTCTTTCTATGTCCATTCATATTGAATTGGTACTACAAATATTAAATGTTTCTGACAGATATTAATCCTTTCATCCATTACTATTAACTAACATAAGATGAAAGAATGAATGAAAGAAAGAAAGAAAGAAAGAAAGAAAGAAAGAAAGAAAGAAAGAAAGAAAGAAAAAAGAAAAGGAAGAGTTCCTAATTATGTATTTGATGTTGACCTCAGTCAGGAAGTAACTTTTAAGCCTCTCTTTCACTCAAACATCAGGACATTGTTGAGAGAAACCTCTATGGAGAAATCAATTCTGTTTATCTCTGTAATGACTATTTCCAGACACAATGTTTTACATGAAAGTAATTAAAACATATTGGTAAGAAAAGAGAATTTGAAATAAAATCTTTCAAGTTCAAATTCTGATTCATCTATATTGTCAACTAAGTTATTCTGAGTAAATAACATATCTGAACACTGATTCCCTAATTGTGAATAATAATACCAATAAATCTTATACTTAAATAGTTAATTCAGTGATTCATTTAAATAAAATTGTCATCTTTAAACACTAAAATTTAAAGCAATTTATAAATATGGTAATAATTATTAAACAAATTTGAAAAACATCAATAGGGGCAGAGGCTATAGTGTTATAAACAGTTAATGTAACTAAACAAAAGCTGAAGTAAGAAATGACTCCACTATGTCAGCAAAATGTGTCATTTATAAAACCCTGATATAGAAGAAGTTTGGCAAAATAAGAGAAAATCAGAAGAATCTGAAAACTCCTATACTATACCCAATTTAATCTGATGAGCAAACCTATAAAAGTAATAAGACTAAAAGTATGTAACAAATACCACAATCCCTTCTTCCAAAGTAAATGACAAGTGAAAGTGAAGTAAGATGTTGAATAAATGTAGAAAGCACTGGATAATTATGTCTGACATTCATTAATGTTTTTAACTCAATATAAACCTCAATAATTTATTACTCATGAGAAATACAAACAAATAAATCAAGCAGGAGAGATATTTTGAGAAACTTAGGCGATGCAAAAGTCATTGAAGAATATAAAATAGTTATAAGCCTAGACATGGAGAAAAAATTAGTTACCTGTTTTCCCAGAATACTTAAATAGCCTCGAATTGCCTGCCAATTCCATTGCACCTTCTTAAGAAAAGCAGCCTCAGGCAGTACCATGAGCATGAGTGTTATGCTCAATACTCCCAAACTTTGAACAATGTAAGGTGTGATAAAAAAACGTGGGGAATGTTTAAATAAAAAGAAATGATTACAGTAAATACATATTGCCTTTAATCTCCCTCAAAATTCTCCCCTCCTTTTGAACACACTTATCCCATTGTTTTTGCATTGTTGTTGTTGGTGGAAGTGTCAATGTGGAAAAGCGGTTCTGGAAGTTCTCTTTCATAAGTGTCTTTAGTTGCACTGTCATGGCTGTCTCGATGTCCTGAATCATTTTGACTTTGGGGAAGAGCCAGAAGTTGCACAGTGCCAGATCCGGTGAATAAGGAGGGTGAGGACACACTGTAATGTTTTATTTGACGGGAATTGCTGTGTACCAGAAGCGATGTGTGACACAGAACATTGTCATGATAGAGGATGATTTATGGCACACTTTAAAACACACTGTCTCTCAACCGTAGCTCACACCTAACTGACTGCACAAAACAAGTTGAAACTTATCACACTGTTACTACGGTTCACTGTACTACCTCCGGTATTGAAGATCCCTGCCTTTTCATTGGATAGCTCTTGGCAGTAGCATCCACCATATATATATATATATAT
The DNA here is from genome assembly GCF_001890085.2 of Hipposideros armiger. Classification (NCBI taxonomy): domain Eukaryota; kingdom Metazoa; phylum Chordata; class Mammalia; order Chiroptera; family Hipposideridae; genus Hipposideros; species Hipposideros armiger. The sequence continues at coordinate 84,359 of NW_017732637.1, forward strand.
ATATATGTATATGTATTTTTAATCACACTTACATTTAAAAATATATATATATGTTTTTTTTAATCACACTTCATACATTGCATCATGCTATAGCAGTTCTCAAACCCTTTGATCTCAAGATACCTATACACTTTTAAAATATATACAGGATTCTAAAAAGCTTTTGTTTATATGAGTTTTACCTACCAGTATTTACTTAAAACTGAGACATTTAAAAATATTTGTTGTCATTTAAAAACTACTTTAATAAATCCACTACAAGTTAACACTTTTTAATGAAAAGTAACTGTATTCTCTAAAATCAACAAAGATTAGTGGAAAGAGCAGTGTTGTCTTACATTTTTTGCAAAATTCCTTCTGGATTAACAGAAGACAGCTGCATTTTCATATCTGTGTCTGAATTCAAACTGTTGTGATTTGTGGCTTTGGACAAAGTATATGTAGAAAATTAAGCTTCATTTAGAATTGTAGGTAGAAAAGGGAACAGTATATTAATAGCCTTTTCATACGATTGAGAATATTCTCTTGCTATTACACCAAAACTCCATAAATGTCTCGAAATGTTGATTGCAATTTGTGGAATGTGAAACAATATGAATGTTTTTGTTTATTACATTAAAATTAATTGGCTTCTCTTGTACTTTGAATGGGTCCTTTGCTAATGCATAATTTTGGAGCACAATAATTTGGGGCTTCAGAAAATGCTGGTTTATCAAGTAGTGTATATTTTCAAAAGTTGACACTTTTTTATATGATATCAAGAAATCACACTCATTAACAACATAAGCAATGTCATCAGCTTCTTCTGTAGGCATTGAGAAGCTATCAACCTCATAGTGGTAGACAGAAATTTTCCAAAATTCTAATTTTCTCTTATGTCTTTGCTTGGGTTGCTACAACAAAGCAGCATAGACTGAGCGGCTTATAGCAAACAGACATTTGTTTTCTCACAATTTTGGAGGATGGAAGCCCAAAATCAGAGTGCCAGTATGGTCAAGATCTAGTGAGAGCCCTTTCATGCGTTGCAGACTACGGACTTCTCCTTGTATCCTCACATGGTAGGGAGGAGAGAGCTGTAAAATCTTTGACACTTATTAGAGTACTAATACCATTCAGGAGGTCTCCATCCTCATGGCATCATCTAGTTCTAATTGTTTCCCAAAGGCCCACCTCCTAATACCATCACATGTTAGGATTTCAACATGTGGATTTGGAAGGGGTCTATAACATCTTGAAAACTCAAATATTATTATTGGTGACAGTAGTTGTTTCCCTTGAAAGGGCAGGCTTACTTCATTTATTTTCAAAAATATATATGACAGACACCAAGTTGGAATAATCATTATTTGTCTATCACTCATTCTTTCAATGCTCAATGAAAAAGCTTCAGTTGCTCAAGTGTTTTGTTTTGTTCTGTTTTTTTTTTCATTCAAGAAATCATTATGAATTGGAATACAGCAGAAGTGCTTTATAAATAACTTCCACTTTGTCAACTTTTTAAAATATGTGCTCTCAGAGACTGAGATTTAATAACACAGCTCATTATTATTACTTTTGCAAAGACATTTTCAAGTGAAACTGTAACTTTTTTTTATTGGGAAAGTATAACTGTGAAGAACAGTACTAGCACTAGCAGTAGTACCAGTACTAGTACTGATAGAGTTTGTTGCCACTGCTTTGATTCAAGCTATGGCAGTAACAATTTTATACAGCATTGCTTTTGCACCTTCAGTGCAAATGTCAATACAGTGAAAAAGGGAAATAAAATGTCAGTATTACTATGGCAATTGTTTTGAATTGCAGGTTCCCTGAAAGCATATCAGGGACCACTGGGACTTCATAGACTACATTTTGAGAATCGCTAATGTGAGATCACTTCCATAAAAGTTTTCTACATTGGTCAATAGAAAGGATTGTATAGCTTATCCAGATATGATAGTTAAAGAAATTTGATATGGAGGAGCAGAATAGGGGTAAACAGAGATAAGACAATAAACAGAACAATGAGAGAGTGAAAGCCATAAGAGACTAGAATGGACAAGGTTGGTGAATGTATAGATGTGGGAAAGGAGAGGCGGAGAGCAAAAGAACTGATTCAGTCCAATGTCATGTTACTACAGTTGCTGGAGGAACTCTCGTGTTATGTTAGTAATGATACTGGGGATTTCCATAAACCCAAACTATTGAACCACTAAGATAAATATGTTAGTTCCCTATTAGTCTTACAAATAAGTAGTATTTAGTTGCAAATAGTCTTACAATAAATCTTCATCATCTGAGATAACATGTATATGGTTTTATTTCACAGAACAGAATTTTTTTAATAAATTAAGTATAGGTTTTTATAGCAAATTATCATTATGCCTTTGTGTGGCATTTATCAGTAAGTAAATCTATGGTACCAGAGGGAAAACTTCATTAGGTTTCATCAACAAGAACCAAATGAGTTAAGACCATGACTTCAGAAAGATAGGTGTGGGTCAATCAGAGAGAGAGAACAAGAAACTGGGAGGTTGGTTACAGATAAATAACACTAACAGCAATAATTCATATGAACAAAATATATTTTTTGTTATTTTATTTTTGAAATAAGAATGAGAAAAAGTAAGAGCATATTTGGAGACCAAACACACAAAGCAAAGATCTCAAAAAGACCAGAAATAATATGTCATTCCTAGTCATCTGTACTGTAGGATAATTTATGACATATATGAAAAATAAAGTAAACAATAATCCCTGGTTAGACCAACTAAGTTACTCTTTGATTATAAAACTGGGAAGAAGTTCGGAAAGGAATTTCACAGTACCTTAAAAAAAGACTTTGAAAAATTGATTTGGAATTTTAGGTAAGATTAATTTATTAGGTCTTTGTGCCCAGGAACTACTTATGTAATGCAAAGCCCCTGGCCCTCTCCCTGAAATGTTCATACACAATGTAAACTATATGTTTGTGTATTTCAGTTCTCATTAAGATCTTTCTGTGTCCTTTACTGTGTGAAAAGCAATGGTGGGGCAAATTTTCCCAGAGAAGTGGCTTCAGAAATTCAATTTGAATCGTTTTAACAGCAGTAATGCCATATCTAGATGTCTAAGAAAATTTAAACTCACCAAACATGTAGGTTAAGGCAGTATAGTGAGTCAATGGTTTCAAACTACTTTACATCACAACTTAAAGACACTGTAGTCAACATTGATTATAAGAAAGATAAAGAGTATTTCTAGTTTCTTTATGTTCAAATGAAATCCAGCATAATATTTTCTTGCAAATAAAAAGAAAGTGATCTAAAATTCAACTTGAAGAATAATAAGGTGATACTGGCCAACATAGTTTTGGAAAAGAGTAATGATAGTTATTTACCTTCCAGATATTAAAATAGTAATTATAATTTTTGTGCTGCATATTTATTTTATAATATATTTTTTATTTCTTCTGTTCTATAAGTATGAAATATTTTGTAATTAAAATGAAGAATAGACTGTTACCATTAAAAGTACAAACAAATAAATGGTACAGAACAGAGCACATCTGGGCATACACAAAAACTTGATATTGGATAAAGGTAGTATCATATTCTCTAATGAAAGATAGTATTATTCAATACTTGTCATTATCACAATTGGGTAAATATTTAAGAAAAGATATATGTATATATATATATATATATATATATATATATATATATATCTTGATCTTCAATTCACACACAATTTTTAAAAGGATAAACCAATTATTTGTGAATAAACATCACAAAAACAATAATCTTTATATTATAACAATGAAATATATGAAATACATATAATAAGCAACCAAATTAAATGCACATGTCAGAACTTACAGAAAAAAGTTAAGTCTTCTATATCTGAATACCTCACAGAAATTTATCAGGTGAATTATAAACAAATAAAATGGGCAAAATATGCATATAAAGGAATGATGAATGACTAATAAATATATTAAGAAAGTTAACACAATTGTGAATAAAATAAAATTATAATAAATTTAAACTATAATTTTAAATTAATTAAAGTTTGAAAGTATAAAAATACTCAGCATTGACAGTTTTACAGTATGTTGACACCTTTGTATTCCTTTTTGAGAATATAACTATTAACAAAAATCCTTGAAAACTATTACATTTTCTTTTAACTTTCATTGAAGAAAAGAGTTTTATTTTTCAGTTTTTCAATTTCATCTAAGATATGAAAACTAATGGAATCATTAGAGGATTAAACTATGGTTTATATACAGGAAATGAATAGATCTGAGGCTTTGCAACTGAATTCCCAACATTTTTGGAAACTTGCAACAGTCTTTTAGTTTCTAAGGATGATTTATACATTTTCTCTTTATTATAGAATAATCATTTTTTGAAACAACATTTCAGCATTGAAATGCCACAGTATAAACAAAATCCTAGTTTTAGAATGCAAAGGTTCAAAAAAGGGAAAATACATCTTTTATCCCTAATAATATAAATGGTTGTAGTTAAAGCAACATCACAGGAAAATGTTAACCAGGAAGATGGGCTTAAGTGGATAATGGAAAGGAAAGAAATGATTTAACTCTCACTGAGCCTATAAACACTGGAGCAGGTCCTAGACTCTGGGAAGTTTAACAGTAAGGACAGGGAAGAGAAGTATTGGGTTGTCAGAAAAGTCATGACGTATTTTGTCTGTTTTTCAGAGGTCATTTATTTATATAAAGAACAAAGATCAATCAATGATATATTGCCAGTTTTGTTTGATGACCTTTTGCCATCTTTCAGTGAGCTTCATAATTCCTCGTTCATAGAAGGACCTGTCTTTATTTGCAAAAAATTGAACAAGGTGGTGATTTATAGCCTCATCTGAATTGAACGTTATACCATGCAAGGAATTTTGAAGAGAGCGAAACAAGTGGAAGTCTGATGGCGCAAGTTCAGGTGAGTATGATGGGTGTGGCAACACATCCCATCCAAACTCCAATAATTTTTAACAGGTGATCAAACTTTGTGTGGTCTCACGTTGTCACAATGGAACACACTCCTTTACAATTAACAAGCTCTGGACGTTTCTGGATGATGGAGTCTTTCAAACTGTCCAATTGCCAACAGTATACATTCAAATTGATTGTCTCCTTGATAGAAACTTGACAAACACGACACCTTTAAAATCCCACCGCACTGAGAGCATAACCTTCCTCTGATGTATGTCTGCTTTTGATGTTGTTTGAGGCGAATCATCACATCGGAACCAAGACTGTCTGTGCACATTGTTGTAAACAATACACTTCTCATCACCAGTTATTAGTTCTTCAAAAAAGGATCGTTTTCTTCATGTTTAATGAGCATATTGCAGATGTTTATATGCGCCATCAAGTGAACTTCTTTGAGTTCATGAGGAACCTTAATATCGAGCTTGCTTATGTATCCCAGCTTCTTCAGGTGGTTGTGAACACTTGACTGATAAATGTTCAATGTTTCTGCAATATCTCCTGTTGTGTAATGTGGGTTTGACTTGATCAATGCCTTCATTTTGTCGTCATCAACCTTAGTGGACCTCCCTGAACGAGGAGCGTCATTGCGATCAAAATCACCAGCACAGAATTTCATGAACCATCGTTGGCACTGATGTTCTTATAGAGCATTGTCACTGTAACCTTTATGCAACTTTCAGAAGCTTAACACATGTTCTTCCCTTTATGGAAGTAAAACAGTAAAATATGGCAAAAACGCATAGTTTGGTCTTCCATCTTCAATTTGTTGTAAAATCTCCAAAACTCAACCAAATCACTCAATTTATTTTTAAAATGAAGCTAGAACTGTCAATTGTCAAATGACATAGCAATAACATAGATGCGAATGACTCTAGTACTTTAAAAAATGAACTAGTGTTATCTGTCGCAAACATACATGATGACTTTTCCGACAACCCAATATTTGCGAGAAAACATCACAGAGATTAATGAATAGAACTACAATAGAAATAGCCATTTCTAGATGTGATTCAATTTTATTTCTGCTTTGTCATGTTTTCTGCTATACTCAAATCGTCATGAAATGTTTGAACCTTAATTCTTTCAATTATTTATATTTGAGGGATTAAGAAAGGCCTAAGTCCCATATGGGACAAAAGTCTATAGAAGTGGGTAGCATCAGTCAGGGGTCAGGTAGAAATATGAGATATGAGGTGTTGTTTTGCCACAGAGTACAGCATTACCTTCCAGAAACATTTAATTTAATATTGAAGAAAGAACCAAATAACAACAACAACAAAAGATGAACTTATGAAACCTGTGATCATTTCTTAGTCATTGGAAGAAAAACCTTGGGAAAAGAATTGACAGAATATAAGCCTTCTTATCCTTAATTAGCATGGAGCTGTTATTACTGCATTTGGTCTTTAAGGGGAGTGAGTGCTCTTTCTTGGTAAAACATAGTCAGTTATGGCAGACTGAAATGACTGCTGTCACAACTAGAAAAAAAAAAGCTAGATTAATTACAAAAAGTCTATTATAAAGGCACCAGGGAGCATTGTATAAAAACTGAGGAGCAGATGATTAAAGCTTCTAGAGAGGAGAGAATGTTTTGATGGAAGCTGATAATACAGCTGTTTTTTTGGGGGGGAGGAAGGGAAGGATGTTTGTTTGTTTTGCCTGAAGGTATATGCAAGTTGTCCCCAGAGAATACTTGCTAAGTTCAGGGTCTATCTTGAAGACAGAAAAGCTAGGCCAAACGAATAAAAAAGGCAGAGTAGGATCATTTACAGGTGGTGATACTTGAAAACAAAGACCTGGTAGGGTAGGTGCTGCCTCTAATACATAACAAGCATTCACCTTCAAAATTTGGAAACTACATGGGACCATTGGCTAAAAACTTAATATGGAAACAGGTAAGGCACAATGTCCTTTAATCTTTCAGAGCTGAAGAGGTAACTTCCAGGCTCTAAATCAAAGGCCTCACAGGACGAATCCTAGAAACAAGGGTCAGATGAGAAGGAGAGAAACTTGTTAAAACTGTAACTCAGCCCAGATGCAGCTCAATCCTTCTCAGGACTGAGGATTTGCCTCCATATTATCTTTCTTTCCACAGACTGTTTCTGATGGGACAGAACATCATGGAGCCTCTACACAATGTTAACATACAAGAAAGCATACATTTTATGTTTATGTTAACATGCATTGTGTACACGTTAGAATACAGCTAAAATTACTATACATACAAAGAAGACTGTAAGACCAAAAAAATAATGATATGGAAGAAACCTAGATATTATCCAGGTATTGGAGTTAGCAGAGAAGGACTTTAAAATAACTGTAATATATATGTTCAAGAAAATGAAAAGAGAGCAAAAAAAAATGCACAAAAGGATAAGAAAGTTCCCCCACTGAATTCTGAATTGAAAAAAATCAATGAACATTCTAGAATTTTTTAAAAAATATTTAAAAATAAACATTATGTTTAAAAGTAAGAAATCAATGAATTTTTAACAGCATCTTGGCCACTGAAGAAACAAAGACTAGTGACATGGGAGACAAATCAATAAAAAAATATTCAAAGGAAACCACAGGGAAAAATATAATTTAAAAAAAGCTGTGTGAAAGAAAAATACAGTGAACACATGATATATGTACTTTTTGCTACATGTGTTATATTTCAGTAAAAATATTTTTTAATTAAAATATTTTTTCTGGCTGGTTTTACTTCTTTAATACTCAGGTATTCTTGAAGCCATTTTTATCAATTTGAAAGAAAATCTCACTGGCTTTTTAACTAATTAAACTAAGTTCATGAAATATTTTATAAAGGACTGTAATTTCTACAAGTCCTAATCTAACACTTGTTATATCACATTATTTATTCATTTTTAAAATATCCCTAGCTAACTTTAGCATTTTCATTATTCTGCTCCTAGAGATTTCTTATGAAGTTTAATTCTGAATATATTTCAATAATATTTGAAACCACTTTGAATATAATATTTTATATAAAAAACTTAGTGTTTGGCCCTAAGCTATCATTCCTAAACTTTTGATTTTAGATTAACTATAAATTTTAAATTTTTATACCTAACAGCAACATAAGACAAATTTATATTACAGTGATTTTTAAATTTATTACAGTGATTTTTGCTCTACCATTACATCAAGAATTTTTACTTAATTTTGATTGCCATTAATATCAGCAACCAAAGTTTAGTTCCAAAACATTTAAAAGATAATTCCTAAATAATTTGTCAGTTATTATTTAACAGACAAGTTAAGCAGATTCAGTCACAAAGTTTTGTGTTAGACATATTTTAATTTTTATCATATATCAACCTGAGTTTTTCTAATCCTTAAAAATGGTTATTTCTACAGTTTTTATGAATTGAAAATTAATTTATATCAATATACCAAAGAAATACACTAAATCCTACAGTAATTGTTAACTTGTATCATACAATATAATTGTCAGGAAAAAGTGTTGATGTAATTGTGAGAAGCAAACAGAAGTATATAGGCTATTAAGTTCTGATAATAATTTTATTTCCTCCAGAAAAAATGGGTTTTATAAATCATAATTTATATTGTTTATAAGTGTCCAAATGTGTCTAAATCTATATATTTAAAATAGATGGCTCCTTAGCTTCCTGGGAACTCTAAAAATAGCTGAGAAGTAACCTGATACTTTGATTAAGAATGGCATTCACGTTTAAAGAACATAAAAGATTCTTTTTCTCTTTCTTTTCTCATAATATGAGAGTAATACCATTCCATCAATCTCTTAGACAATATAATCAGTGAGAATATGCCTGGGTACATTTTACTTTGGTAGTTCTGCTGCTTATGCCTTAACTTAAGATATTGATATAACTTAAGTTATATCAGCTTCACTGATAATCCCAAGAATGAGGCATTATGTTATCATTAGAACTAACAACACCCAAATTCCTAAAATTTCTATTAATATTTATTCTCTCTAAACATGAACTTCATATCACAAAACTTGATGTTTCATTTATTTCATAGGTATATATGTATACCTATGGGGGGGAAATATATATATATATATGTTTATATATGTTATATATATATTGTATATATATATATATATTATATGTTATATATATTATTATTATTATATATATTATTATATATTATTATATATAACATTATGGGTTTACATAGAAGCAAAAGGGAAAACAGAATGTGTAATAAAGTGGGAATCAGATTTCACATTAAGAATTCTGATGCAAATATCAAAAAAGAGACTTTGTGATTAGAAATCAAGTAAAGTCAGTGACTTTATCATAGAAAGATATGGCTTTGGACATAGTTAATATTTATTTCATAACTCATTTTTTTATAATTTGTATTTCATTGTCATTTTAAAATAAAAACAATATTTTATTTGGATGTATTATTTTCTAAGCTAATCTGTTTATTTGATATTGTTAAATTCAGGAAGTAGCAGGTAATAAAAATGAAAATAATTACAGTTAACATTTAATAAATGTTCTCTATGAACCAGTCACAGCACTAAATGTTTTACTGATGGTCTTATATTTACAAATCATCATCTCACTATAACTACATTTTAATGCACATAAAAAATGACACTAAATTTTTGGTAATAATATTTTGTTATGGAAAAATAAAGCCCAATCAGCTAGAAAACAAACTAGCAGTTTATAATTATTAAATTGATATTTCTCCCATGGTCATTTGCATTACCATATACTGTTTATTATAATAGATATTTACATAATACCATTTTAGAGGATTTATTTGCATTACTATATGTTTATTTTAATAGATATTTACATAATACCAGTTTAGAGGATTTCATAAAAATAATATTTAATATAACTATGTACATAATTTGGAAGACAACCATCAGAACATGTTAAATTTCGTTTAGGCAATTTATATACCTAACATCAGTTAAATGTGGAGGTTTATTAATGAGTGAAAATATACTTAGGCTTTATATTACAGAGCACTATTATTAGTTTTAGGGAAGATTGATTTTTATACCTGGAAAATATACCTGGTATTTAATGTTAGACTGTAGAAACACTTTCAAAATATACCTCTCAGAGTTAAGTTTTGGCAGAGCATACTTTATTTCCTATGCACAGAGAAGAATGTGTGGTCAGTGTTAACTGCCAGGAGTTATGTGCAACAAAGGACTGCGGTTCTTTATAAGCTTATGACCTTAGAGAGCCACCCTAGTAATGTGGCTCCTGAAATACGTAAAGAGGAATCTGAAAATTGTATTTTGTACAATTAAGTCACATTTCTAATTACATATTTAAATTAAATTAAATAATTTTGTTATTCTACAGTCACTGTAAGATACCCAGCACAGAGTACTATTTCAGTAACTACAAAGAGGTAAATTGGCATAACCATACACCCATTACAATCAGTGGATGAAAATGGGCTCTTTAAAAAGTGGAGAGAGATTCTGACTTAATAGGTGTAGAGAGGAGCTTCAAAATATCTACTGAAGAGGTCAAAAATTAAAAAAATAATTCTACAGGTAATGGTAATTTTTTTCAGGTTAAAAAAACATCACTGGAACTATAATTCAACTTGTAATATTATTTATTAACAACTTTTTACACATGAGATATTTTGCATGGCAGCAGATAGATGGGTGAACACAAATATGATTACTGTTATCTTCAAGATTGCGGTATAGTTGGGAAGGCAGGCAATAAATAAGTAAGCAACTAAGAGTTATATACCGGAAACTGGTAAATGTTATCAAGGAAAAGTGTAGGAAGCTATTTAAAAAGGATAACAGGAAAAGAAGAGCTTTTGGTTGGTAGTGGACGACTCCAACCTAGTGGGGTTTTCATTTTTATAATGCCACCTCCCATGCTACATGATTAGGCCTTTGGCTTAGAATTACCAATTAGATTTTTATCCCCTTAAACAACAATGATTTTTCCCCCCAGCAATTTGTACATGACCTAAGGAAGAAAAACTACTGCTCTGTCTGGAAAATTTACTATTTATTGAGAGAAAAGTGCTGCCTCTGCTTTGAAATAACTGTCTGCAAAGATGACTAACCCTAGATCGACCAGTGGGCATGTTTTCTACCACATAGGAAAAGCTTTCCTAAGAAAAGCACATAAGAGAGTAAAAGTTAGAAATGGAGAGACAGAGCTCTGTTGACACGGTTGTTAGTATGCTTGTTTCTCTGTACACAGCTGGTCTTGAACTCTGCCTCAGTCCTTAAATTTCCCAATTATGTGATTCAGTGAATTGTCATTGGTTTACACTAGTTGGACAGTTGAGCTTGCAACTGAAAAATACTGGTATTTTTCTGACAGAGGAAAACAGATTCTAGAGTCATGCTTAATCTCGGAGAGTAGCTGTACATCTTTCCATTTTACATAATTACACACATATTTCAATATTTTTAGGGGTGTGCTTTTTTTAGGGAGAGATGCTTTTTTTCAATTTTGGGAACACTTCAAAACCTAAATTTCATCTAAGAAAGCAGCATAAATTGAATTTAAAAACAAACAAAAAACTCTGTAGGTTTCTTTGTGTGAGAAACTTTAAAGATCTGTGAAATCATACCGCAGTACTGAATAAGTACTAAACCAAAAATAAAAGGTCTCACAATTCTCAAGTAGTCAGAGTATAAAATCTTGTGTGAAGGACAGGGAAACTTCTTCCGGGGGGCTGAAGGACATCTGAATTGGTGGGAAACTGGATTCCTAAATGGACAGATGGTGAGAGTAGGTTAACTTCCAGTAAAGGAAGAGAAAGCTTGCAGAGAGATGAGCAGGAGTCTCTTTGGAGTAAAAGGTATTACTGACTTAAGTGCCAATCACTTAAAAAGAGTTCCTTCTCTATAAGTAAAACAGGGAGCTTCAATGAATAGGAAAGAAAAAAAAATCATGAGGGCAGTCCATACATTATTGTAGAGCTTTGGTGGTGGCATACCAATGGGGAGTTGTGGGAGCAATCTATCCGGAGAGGAGTATTTTATCACTGACCTTGCTTAGCATTGTTGGGCTTTATGATAATCAAAGTAGACTAATTTTCAGTATGTCTTATTACTAGTTAAAAAAATTCTGCTTAGACGCTGTACCCCCTTTTTTGCCCGCACTGGAAACAGACTGCTCTAACTTCACCACACCCTTGGTACACTATCAGCTTTACTAATGTTGATAGAACTGTAATCATTAAACAGGTGAAAGAGACTTCCAGTCTTCTTCACTATGTTAGAGAGTCCTAGGAGGGTGGCTACCTTGGATGCCTAGGAGAGGAGATAATTACCAATGGATTATGGCAAAATAATTGACTGTGAGAGAAAGTGTAACTACAACATATCATCATACACCCATATACAATTCCTCTCTGTTCATTAACATGACAGCCCTGGGAGAAACAGTCTTTAACACTGCAGAAGAGTAACAGACTGAGGAGTACTTAGTGAGATACAAAGATTGTGGGGCATGGTGGTCCTTTTGCTACTCCAGTCTGTCTCGATAAATCTTACAAATCTGCTTTCTTCATTCTACCTTTTTAATAAGGTGACTACAGAGTACACATAGCAGGTGTTGTCTTTCAGTAGCTTTTTCCCCTGTGAGTCTGGATGAGAAGTCTAGCCAAGATGAATGTGACAAAGTTTGCCAGAATAACCCAAGAACTTGCTGCTGTAGGCATTCCCCCAAAACTTACCTCACTCAATAAAATTATAGCCAGCACTTTGTGAGTGCTTACATTGTGCTAGATACTGTTCTAAGAGCTCATAATATTTCTAGTTTAATACTTATAAAAATGTGGTGGCAATATTATAATTATCCCCATTTTTAAAATGATGACACGAATCAGAGAAAGAATAAGAATTTTATTATGTCACAGGTAGTATATTATTTTCCTAAGGCTTCCATAAGACATTATCACAAACAGAGTGGCTAATAAGCAGCTTAAGTTTATTCTCCCACAGTTGTGGAAGCCAGAAGTCAGACATCAAGGTGTGGGCAAGGTTGGTTCCTTCTGGAGGTAGTGAGGGAGAATCCACTCCACGCCTCTCTCCTAGCCTCTGATGGCTGCTGACAATTTTTGCAGTCCTGGCTTAGCGGCTGCCCTCCTATCTCTGCCTTATCTTCACATGACCTGCCCTTCTGTGTCTCTGTATCTCAAATCTCCCTCTTCTTTCCCTTGTAAGGACACTGGTGATTGGATTTAGGGTGATGTCTCATCTTGAGATCTTTACCTTTACTACATCTATAAAGACCCGTATGCCAAATTTGGTCACACAGCAACATCCCAGGGGGACGTGAGCCCAGACAGTCTAGTCCCAGAACTTGTCTTTCAATTACAGTGTTAATTGATTGTGAAAAATCTCATATTGAAGCATTTTGCATAGTCTAATGAGATACTACATTGGATTTCATAAAGCTATCTTTTGCAAAGTGTTTCAACGAGCTAAAGATATGACAGCATAACTCTGAAAGCAATTTTGCAAATGCAAGACCACAGGGCCCAGGTACGCAGCTATTTGATCCCTTGACCTAATAAAAAAGAAAGAGATAGTAAATCTGTAGAAGTGTATTGTTTATATGTTCTTCCATCTTTTATAAGAATTACTTCTCTCACATAGAATGAAAATGAAGAATGCCTTTATGTGCCAGCTGTTTATATTTCATATTTGGTGAAATGCTAATTGTGCACCTTGTTTATTTTCTTTTTAAGTTATACAGCTTCTTTCTCATTCCTTTGTATAATTTAATTAAATATTACACATGTTAATGCATTACAGCTTATCTTTAATCCTTTGCCTTTTAAATTAATTATATTTAAATTTTTCTATTTCATTTGGATCTATCTACTTTTAAAAAACTTTTTCATCAGGGTCATAATTAGATAGATCTATATTTTCTTTCAGTATTTCTGTATTTTCTGGTTTTACATTTAAATATTTGTGCACAATCTGTGAGAATTTAATTTTTCCCGTCTTATCTATATTTCCACAAATCATTAAGTGAATAATTATTATTTTCCACTGAGTTTAATTACTACATAAAAATTAAACATAACAATTGAATATAGTACAGGTTTAATATAATACTATTAAGTTTGATTTAATTTATAATACAGATTTCAGGCTCTTTGAGAGTTTATATTCTTTCAGGTTATGCACAGTTCATAAAAGAGTACCAAGGATATATTATATTTGGATGGAAAACATTTCTCTGGACATTATCACATGTTTATTTTTTCAGATGAAACTTAGAATACTTTTTATTTAGACTCCTAAGTAGCCTTAACAAAAAAATATGCAAATTGGAATTAAAATTTTTTTATATTTTATCAGAATTCTATTGAAATTATAGATTATTAGGGAAAATATGTATCCTTATACAGAAGATACTATGTCACTCCTTTCACTTAGCTTTGTTTTGTTATATTCAGTACATATGAGGTCGGTCTGACAATTAAGTTTGCAAACTTAACCTAGAACAAGTGCTACATACCTCATTGCTGAATATCACTATGGTCACCTTCAAAGTACTCCCCTTGGGAAGCTATGCACCAACTCCAGTGCCTAGTTCACCCTTCAAAGCAATTTTGATACTCTTTTTTTGGAATGGCCTCAGGACTGTTGTCGTATTACCCTTGATGTCCTGAATGTCATCAAAATGTCTTCGTTTCAATATTACCTTCATCTTCAGGAAAAGAAAGAAGTCATTGGGAGCCAGATCAGGTGAGTAGGGAGGGTGTTCCCATACAGTTATTTGTTTATTGGCTAAAAACTCCCTCACAGACAGTGCCATGTGAGCTGGTGCATTGTCATAATACAAGAGCCATGAATTGTTGGCGAAAAGCTCAGGTCGTCTTTTTCATGCAGCCTTTTCAGCACTTCCAAATCGTAAACTTGGTTAACTGTTTGTCCAGTTGGTACAAATTCATAATGAATAATCCCTCTGATATCAAAACAGGCTAGCAACATCGTTGCAACAAATTTGCAAACTTAATTTCCTTACCTTGTATATGAAAGTCAGAATGAAGGTAGGTTACAATATAAATTCTAAACTTTTTCTAACTTAGTAATAAATAATTCATACTTTTGTTGTTATTTTGAATGGGTGTTTTTATTATACTACTTAATGTTTGTGGCTAATATTTTTTCAGCTGATTGTTAAGCAGAAAATTTTGCAATTATTATGCCATTTACACAAATAGTGATAATTGCTTAACTAAATTATCTATTGTTACAATAAATAGTATTTAATAATGATGACATTAAGTATCCTTGCCTTTTTTCTAATTTAATAGAAATCCCATTTAATCTGTACCCTCAAATATGATACCGCTGCTGGTAAAATATTTTACTGTTATTTTTAATTTGGTTAATAAAAGAACTAAATAATGTTATTAGACAATTTTAGAACCCTGAAATGCATGATTAATATTCATGGATTTCTTTCTCTTTTGCTCTTTCATAAGGAGACCTATCTATGAGATCATATTATTGAATCTTTTTTATTTTCTATGATAAACCTTGTAGAATTTATATAACATTTTATTTAAATTTCTAGAGTTAATATATTTTTAGAAAACTTTATTGTATATTTTAATTCAGGAATAATTGTTTAACTCAATATGGTATTTTTAAAGGAGGCATGCTTGTTTTTACATCTACTTATTAATTGCTTTATTTGTTCTCACATTTATAATTTTATTAAACATCTTTCTTTTAATGTTTTCTTCTATTTTTGTTTTTGTCAGCCATAGAATTTAGTTCCCTCAATCATTTCAGTTGAAATAGAAGTTATTTTTAGGCATTTATACAACATACATGAACTTTAATTAAAAACCTAGTACTGTGTATGGAAAATAATTGTGGGGTTGATAACCCAACTACAAAAACCTCCTTTTCATTGTGTATGACCATAATACACAGGATGGTCCCTAAGTCATGTTATAATTATATGACCTTTTAATTGGCTATACAGCAAAGCCAAGAATCTCTCAGAAATGTGAAATATCAGTAGTAATCAGCCATGTTAATGTGAGATGGGGCTCTAAAAGCAATTTCTGTGAATCTCTACATGTACAATATGCTTTGCTTTTGTCTCTGTTAGGGTACACTGCTCCTGATCCTGTCTAGGCTAAGGCAAGGCTCTCCACCTGTGTAATACAACCTTAAAGTCACAGAAGGGTTTCATTGCTATGTTAATCCCTGTTCTGTCCTGCATCATTATTTTAACCCTCATGACGGGCTTATTGTCATCAACATATAAGCATACTTCAATATCACTCATATTGAAACAAACAAAACATCTGTCACTACAGTCTTCGGCAAGCACTGCAGTTTTTCTACTGTTTAAAGCAAAAATACATCTTTTATTCACCACTATATCCCCAGCTCTTAGTGGAGTTTCTGGCACACAGTCAGAGCTTAACCTATTTTTGCTGATTAGATAAATAAACTGCACATTCCTGATTCCCGGTTTTTGTCAAATGCTAAGAATAGTGACATTATTCTAAAAATTATGTTTTCCTTTCCTAGTCAGGATCACTTTCTACATGTCAGCTTTGTCATGACGAAGGCAGCCAACTAACACTTTTTCCCACCTCTTGTATATCCAGGTAATTTGGGCCAAAGGTTTATTATTAATAATCATTTTTAAATATTTTAATGTCTGTAGTTTCATGTTTTTAACATGTGTATATTATTTTAATGCCATTCATAAGTTTCTTAGATTTAATCTTATATCAAAATGAGTACAATGCTAATTTATAAGACATATTTGTAGATATAAGCTTTTAATGACTATTATTTTATTTTTTTGTTTTTTCATAAATAGACCTGTGCAGAATTTAAAAAATTTTATCATTTAAATTTTTTCTGTTCTATTTTTTCTCTTCAGGTATACTAGTTATCTATGCAATATGTCTGTTGTCTTGACTTTGAGCTATCATCTCTCTGATTGTCTTTATTTCTAATATTTTTTTCAGCAGCTTGCAAGATTTTCCTGAGATTATACTTTAAAACATTGATTCTGTTTTTTGTTGAGTATATTTTTATACTCAATATAAGAGTTCTTTGTTGAGTATATATTTTATACTCAATGCTGGTGCCCTCTCCAATTTTCCAACATTTGTCCTTGACAAATTATTTTCCATCTATTTGTGTAGTGGGCTGTACAAGAAATGATTTGATCTTTTCACTTCCCACCCTCTTTACCATACATACCCCAGGTAACTCAGTTAACATTTTCCAAAATAAGCACATAGTAGATTCTTTCACTTTCCTAAAGAAATATTTTTCTACCAATTACATAAAAATTATGGTCTTCTCAGATTATCTTTTGCTTTCCAACTCTTGGTAGAGACATGAGTACACGTTGTCTCCTCTTTAGGACATACATCAGTGAAAGAGCTGTCGTAAATGAATAATGATAATCACTCAGCACCATGAGACATTAAGTATGTAAACCAGAAAGTGAAAACTCAGTGTAAGAGACACAAGCTTGATCTTACTTCTCAAGAAAAGAACAAAATTTATATGTTTATGTTCCTTTCATAATTCTTTAGCATTGATTCAATTTCTTTAATGAAAATTATAGCTTAACCTTTGTCCATTGGGCTATCAATTTGTGAGCTTTCCATTAAGACACAAGTAAAGAATTTTTCCATAAACTTAATGTTTTCTATAAAGGAGGATCAGGGATTAAGAGATGACTCAAGATCTTTATTTTTCTTATGTAGAGAATTAAATGCATCCACTTTAAACATTATATATATATATGTGTGTGTGTGTGTGTGTGTGTATATATATATATATATATATATATATATATATATATGTTTTTATTTTGAAATTTTTCAAGAGAAATTTGAACCTTCTTTATTGAGATTTATATGTTATCAACTATGTTTAAAATATTAGCATTTAAAAATCAATTAAAACAATGGATTTAATTTAGTAGCCATCCTTGTTCTATAGACCAGAATATTAGAGCACTTAATCACATGAAAACACCTGAGGACAGAAGTTCTATCTAAACATTCTTTGTACTTCCATTGCATGAAGCATAGCATTTTCTGAAAAGTTTAAACACAATTTTCAATGAGTGAATCTGAAATATACAATTGACTGTTTCTATAACATTTTACAAAATATAGGCAAAGCAATTACTAGTTTACACCTCAGTAATTTTGTCAGTATAAATGTATGGGTAGATCTGCTTACAACTCAGATATCATGATGACTAATAGGGTAGTAATTTTAAAAAGTTGAGGATTTCTTAAAAAATAAATGATAAATACATAAAGATCATTTTGACTGATAAGAAATTAGTTGCTATGGTAGCTTTTTAGGAAATATATTTTTTGTCTTCAAAGCATGTCACATGCTAGGGTGTTTTTAAAATGTAGATCATGTGAAATTGATGATGTTAGACCTTGTTATATCTACTTGTTGTTATGTAAGATTTATTTGAGGTATGGGATTCACTCAGGTATGGTGACTACTTTGAATTTCTTAAGGCCTCCATAAGCCTCTACTGTTAAAACCTACACTGTAAAATGTATACATCAGACGAAGAATTCTACTAGGTGGATTTATAACAAGGCGATAAATGCTCATTCTAAATAGCTCTTGAAATGACATAGGCAATAAATTAACCATTAGATATGACTTAGATAAGCTATGCTTTTCTCAACATTTTTATCCAAATTGAATGTGTATGTGAATAATATTTGAATTTCCATACAGCAGTCTGAGATTCAACAGAGCAATAGTCATAATTTTTCTATTTTAAAAAATAACATCTATATTGATAATATAACCAGTAGTGGGCACATATTAAAAATATACTGGGCTGGCCGAGTGGCTCAGTTGGTTAAGAGTTAGCTTAAGAGCTTGAGCTCTGAGCTACAGGGCTGCTGGTTCGATTCCCACATGGGCCAGTGAGCTGTACCTGAGCTGAGCTGCCGCTGAGCTGCCAACAGGTGGCAGGATGGCTCAGCTGGTGAGAGCACATGCTCCTAACAACAAGACTGCCTGTTTGATGATGGGTTGTGCCTGCCTGCCTGCAACTAAGACTGAACTCGGTACCTTGAGCTGAGCGGCTGCCCAGATGGCTCAGTAGATAGAGCATGCACTCTTAACAACAAGGCTGCTGGTTTGACTCCCACATGGGGTGGTGGCTATGCCCACCCACAACTAAGACTGAACACAACACCTTGAGCTCAGAGGCCACGAGCTGTTGATGGGCAGCCAGTTGGCGACTGACGCCCTTCACAACTAAGATTGAAGAACAGCAACTTGGCTGGTGCCCTCCCCAATTCCCAAATACTGTTCCCCTCCCCCAATTCCCCAATTTAAAATATTTTTAAGTGGCACTTATTTCACATCTAATAATATAGTGTTCTTACTTTGCGTTTCCTCTCTATAGTTAAGAGTAGGAAGTAATTGATACTCTTATTCAAAAATGTTCAAAAATTGTTCCTATTTAGCATAACATATTTACTCATTATAAGAAAAAGTTACTCAGTACCAGTACCTATGTGACAGGCGCCATACTGAGTACTAAGAATATGATGTAATCACCCCCTAGATCAGGAACACACAGTTCATTACATAAGAAGAAAATTTTAAGACAAAACAAAAGTGTAATTTTGGTACAAATACTAAGTCTTTTAAAAATAACATAAGAAAATCATATAGTTAAATATTAAACAGATGTTATCTGAGAATGTTTCCCTGATATAACTTGTAACTAATGGAATTTACAGCTTAGAGGGATTGCTTATATGAATTGGGGTAAGAGAAACGGAGAGACATACAGATTGTAGGTGGGAGGAGGAAGTAGTCATTCCAAGAAGAAGGAATAACATGTGCAAAGGCTAAGCAGTAAGGGGAGTGCAAAAAAAAAAGCATATATAACAGTGATCATGACTCAGTTTAGCTAGTACAAGAAAGCTCTCTTTGGAAAAGGAAGTTAAAATTCAATACCTTGACACAGGTATTGAACGCTTTTTTTTCTTGCCACAGTCTTGATTTGAAATGTCTTTCTCAGTTTCGTGAATCTTTTTATTTAACTCTGGGGCCTCTGAGTTATACGAGTTGTGATCAATAAAAACAGTGAATGTTTAAATTAAAAAATTTATTGCAGTAAAAGACACATTTCCATTAATCCCCTTCAAAACACTCTCCCTCGCTTCGAACACACTTATTCCATTGCTCTTGCCACTTTCTGAAGCAATTCTGGAAGTCCTCTTTCGTGAGTGTCTTTAAAAGCATCTAATAAATGATGTGCATAGAAGACAGCCTGAAAAATTGGCAAACGGTTTCATCCTCCATTATGACAAAGCTGTGTCACATATTACTTCTAGTATACAGCAATTTCTGTCAAATAAAAACATTATGGTGTGTCCTCAACCACCTTATTCAATGGATCTGGCACCGTCTGACTTCTGGCTCTTCTCCAAGGTCAAAATGACCATGAAAGGTAAAAGTTTTGAATCCATTCAGAACATCGAGGCAGCTATGACAGTGCAACTAGACACTCATGAAAGAAGACTTCCAGAACTGCTTCAGAATTGGCAAGAACAATAGGATAAGTGTGTTTGAAGCGAGGGGGAATGTTTTGAGAGGAATTAATAATGGCAATGTGTCTTTTACTGTAATAATTTATTTAATTTAAACATTCACTGTATTTTTTTTCATACCTCATATGTTCGATCATAGATGTGATCCCTTTTTTGGGTTAATTTGATTCAAACCTGACCAAAGTCCACAGGTGGACACGATGTCCTTAGATGTGAGGTTACAGACCTGTGCCAACACTGACTTTATTATTCCATATATTTTCTTGCCTAAAAAGAGGTATTCCAATTTCCTTCCAAAAATCTGAAGAGGGCCCTTCTCCTATAATGGGATGCTGTAGTTGAAATTCTTTACTTCAGTGTGTGTAGGAGAAATACCTATTTGGAACATTGCAGAAAATAACAGATTGAAAGCAGTATTGCCAGAAAGCAGTGCCAAAGCAATTAGGAACAGGAGTATTCTGCTCCTATTTCCAAACTGAGGGTTAGGAGAGGCATATAAAATGGGATGAAAAAAGTGGGTGATTAGTGGCTATCTATAACAATGTGGAATATTAATTTCCATAATAAAATTCCAAAACTGACAGTCACTTGCATTTAGCCAAGCATCTTGCATTTAATACATGTTTTATATTATAGCTAGACTCTGGTATAGATGTACCCAGATCAGTTTTATATTTATGATATTCAGAAGAGGAATCAGCTTTACTGAGAAAAGTTATTATTTACAAAATGTTAGTGTTAATTTTAAGTATGTCAAAATGATCATTTATTCCATTCCTTCCCTTCATACATTTTTATGATTACCAATAATTCAAAATTATATTATATGTTGCTTATTTTATTAACTTGTTTGAAAATAAAATGTGACAAGAATAAGCCTATATATATTTTGTCACTGAAGGTGTTGTTGATTATATGAGTTATTAAAATTTTCTAAATTTGAGGAACTTAGAACTTATAAAATTTGGCTGCTATTTCATATAATCTTATTAATATGTTTGAATGACAATTATTTTTGATCATGGGAGTTTATGAATATAATAAACAATATTTAAACCATATTTTCTGTGCTTTTTTATAAATATCAAAATAACAGTGTGTATATTAAATAAATTTATGTAAAAGTTTATATGAAATAATATTTTACATATTTACGAAATGAAATTTCCACCATAAAATTAAACATTTCCCTAATAATAAAATTTTGCCAGATAACCAACAGGGATTGAACACCATGTTGGAACAAAAATAGTCTAGAGCTCTGCTTTCAAAGTTGAGCACCTGCTGTAAAATCACCATCTGTGATTAACTGTAATTTAATTATGGATTCATTCCTTTTGTGTACACTGGAAGGATCTCACAGGTCTTCCCCAGTTGGTCGACAATCAACTTCTGGCATTTTGTTAAGAAAACTTGCATATTCTCTTAATAGCACCTGCTCACTCTATCTCATTGCAAATTTTGTAAAGAGCTTCTGGGATTTTATAGTGGCATTGATAGACAAATAAGTTATTAAACCTGGAATCAAAACCTACATTAATTCATTATCTGCCTTAGAAAGCTGATGTCTCAGCTTTAGGATAAGTTGGTGTTTACCTATTAAAAACTCACATGGTAACTTTCGATATTTAATAGGGTAATTCATATACCAAATTATTGACTCATCTTAATATTTTATAAAGAGGATTTTCATAATTTTATCTACAACTATTTATCTAATTGTTCTCTCCCTTCGCAAGAATTAGATTATGATAGAATTAAAGTGTTATATATTTTTATCTTTGCAATGATTTTTATCTCATAGCCCTTTTTACTGGATATTTTAAAAAATATTATATTCTCATATTATAACAATTCTTCAATAAACTATTACTGGCTCAAAAATTTTCATCTTCGCAATAGCCATGAGGTAGAACAAACTTTACCCAGACCCAGATGACCTTCTGGAATGGCAGAGTGAGGAACTGTGTGAACTCTATCTAAAATATGAAAATATGGTGAAAAAAAACCAAAGCTAAAGTTACCATTTCAGAAATTTTGTATTTAGCTAAAGCCACAGAACAAAACAAAAATGATCTATGCAAGAGAAACTACTGAACTTCTTTAAGACAACAGAGCCTATACTGTTTTAACTTGGGCTGTTTAGATCTCCTCCCTATCCTTAGATAATCTACATAGACCTGTAACAAGCAAAGAGGTTCAATTAGTTGTTTTCTTTTTTCTTTTTCTTTTTTTTTAATTAATATCTTTTTTTTAGCTGAGCCATCCTGCCACCTGTTGGCAGCTCAGCAAGCAGCTCAGCTCGGGCCGGGCATCGGACTGCTGTTGCTCAGAGCTCGCACTCTTGAGCTATAGTTGTTTTCTTTTTTAAAGGGGGGTATAAGGAAAAGAGAAAGAGGAATCCAGGCCCAGAAGATTTCACTGATATTCTTCAAGAATTAAAAAAAAAATTAATACAAAATTTTCACAAACTCTTCCAAAAATGAGATAACACTTCCCAACTCTTTCTATAAAGCCTCTGTTACTATGATAGCAAAACCAGACAAAGATAACACACACACACACACACACACACACACACACACACACACACACACACACACCAAAACTATAAAGCAATATCCCCTATGAATATAAATGCAAAATATCCTCAGTTAAATACTGACAGACTAAATCTAGCAACTTATAAGGGGATTATACACCATGATCAAGGGCAGTGCATACCAGAAATGCACAGTAGATTTAAGATGCAAAAGTCAGTCACTGTAATACTATATTTTAATAGCACGCATGATAAAAGCTACATGATTATCTCATCAGATGTGGGAAACACATTTGAAAATCCTATACCCTTGTATGATAAGGCTATTTAACAACTAGAAATAGAATGGAACTCCCTTAGCCTGAGAGAAAGAATATCTAACACAATATTTAATAAAGGGAAACCAAATGTTTCCTCCTAAAATCAGGAACAAGAGAAGAATATCCACTCTTGCGACTTCTACTTAATATTGTACTGAAGGTTCTAGCCATGGCAATGGCTAAGGTAAGAAAAAAAATTAAAATACATCCAGGTTGTAAAGGAAGAAGTAAAACCATTTTTATTTGTAGGTGACATAATCTTGGATAGAGAAAATGCAAAGGAACACACACACACACATCTATCTGAACTAATAATGGGATTCAACAATGTGGAAAGATAAAAGGTAAATTTATGGGGTGGCTGGTTAACTCAGGTGGTTAGAGTGTAGGCTCTGAGCAAAAGGGTTGCCAGTTCGATTCCCACATGGGCCAGTGAGCTGTGCCCTCCACAAGTGAATTGAGGGACAACTGCTTGACTTGGGAGCTGATGGCTCCTGGAAAAGCACACTGTTCTCCAATAAAGTTTAAAATATTGTTAAAAAGATCAATTTACAAAAACAACTTTGTTTTTATATATTAGCAATGAACAACCTGAAAATGAAATAAAGAAACAATTCCATTCATATAGCAACAAAAAAATAAAATGCCTAGGAATAAGTTTAACAGAGGAAATATGACATATACACCTAAAATTTCAAATCATGCTGAATTTAGAGATCTAAACAAACAAAACAAAATTTCATATTTCAAGACTTATCCTTGTTAAAATGGCAATGTTCCTAACTTTATGTATGGATTCAGTGCAATCCCTATATAATTCCAGCTGGTGTTTTGCAGAAATTGGAAAACTGATCCTATCATTTATATAGAAATTCAAATTTATCTTAAAAAAAAAAGTTAGAAGACTCACACTTCCTAACTGATACTACAAAGCTACTGTAACCTAGACAGTGTTGTACTGGCAAAAGTATAGACAGATAGATCATGAAGTAGAGTTAGGAGTCAAGAAATACACTCTACATTTATGATCAATTGATTTTGACAGAGGTGCCAAGACAATTCAATGGGGGAAGATAATTTTTCAACAAATGTGTTGGACAACTAGATATCCATATGCAAATAATTAATTTGTACTCATGCTTCACAACCATGCACAAAAATGAACTCAAAAATGGATCATAAACATAAGTGTAACAGTGAAATATAAAAATTCTACAAGAAAATGAGTAAATATCTGTGATCTTGAATTTTTAGACAATAGTTCATGTGTGCCACGAACTGTAAAAGTGACAAAAGAAGAAATAGATAATTTGGAGTTTATCAAAATTCAAAATTTCATTGATTTAAAGGACATCATCAATAAACTGGAAAAAAAAAAGAAACACCCACAAAATAGGAGAAAATATTTGCAAGCCATATATCTGACAAGGAAACTGTATCTAGGTTATATAAAACACACTTACCACTCAATAATAAAAAGACAGATAACCGAATTAAAAAATGCACACAGTATTTGAATTGACATTTCTCCAAATACATATATAAATGGCCAAACAAGCACATGAAACTATGCTCAGTACCATTTTATCATTAGGAAAATGCAAATTGAAACGAAAACCATAGAAAACTACTTCCCACCTACAAGGATGGCTAAAATTAAAAGACAGAAACTAACAAGAATTGGCAATGGTGTGGAGAAATTGGAGCTCGCTATTCACTGCCTTGGAAATGTAAAATGATGCAGATGCTTAGGAAAACAGTTTGGCATATCAACAAAATACTAAACATAGAGTTACCATATGATTCAGCAATCCCACTCCCAGGTACATACCCAAGAGCAATGAAACACATATTCACACAGTATTCATAGTAGCATTATTCACAGTAGCACAAAAGTGGAAAGAAACCAAATGTCCATCAATGGATGATAGATGAAACAAAACAGTATATTCACACAATGGAATTTATATGGCCATAAAATGAATGACGTTCTACTGCATGCTACTACGTGGATGAAGTGAAAATATTATGCTAAGTAAAACAGTCCCAAATGACCACGTATTGTGTAATTTCACATGTGAAATGTCCAAAAGGGGTAAAAATATAGAGACAGAAAGTGAATTTGGATCAGTGGTTGCCTGTGCCTGGTGTGAAGGTGAGGAGTGGGAATTGGGCATGAGGTTTCTTTTGGGGCTGTTGAAAGTGTTCTAAAATTAGATGGTGGTTCTAGTTGCACAGTTCTGTGAATAGACTAAAAACCACTAAATTGTAAGCATTCAGTTAATGAATTTTATGGTATGTGAATTATATATCTATAAAACTATAAAAATAATATTATCTTCAAAGTTTTGAGGTAGATTTAATAATAATAAAATTAATTATAGCAAATAATTTTTGAACACTTTTTTTTCCCTTCAGAAAGTTTGAAAAGCATTTTATATGTACTTTAACTCATTAAATCATGACATTACTGCTATAAGATTTAGATAGTGAAAATTCCTATTTTACAGTTGAAGAAATTAAGCAGCGACAAGGTGAACCAACTTTCCCAATATCACACGGTAACTGTTATTCAAGTCTCAGCACCTTGGCTTCAGGGCATGTACTGTTAGCAATTAAACTTTATTTCAGAGATATTTTGACACTAAACACTAGACACTTCATCATTTGTAGCTTTATCTCGCACATCCTTCTCATTTTTATCATTATTCCTTGTCATCAATAATATCAGCTAAGGCTTTACCATACACCCATGCCTTGAGCTTAATAAATATTCTACAATTGAAAGCAAGGAAAATTATGTTACTTAACTATATGCATTGTTAGCTCATAAATACATAGCAATTAGAGAGAATTTACATTTCTGTTCCAAACACTAAGAGTCAAAGACACGCACATCTCATATACTCATAAATCCAATGAAATCAAAGTCTGTTTCTTACCTTCCTTCCATTTCTCCAATTCTATTGTCCTCTTTAAAACCAGTGATATCTTAGTGATTTTCTAGTCATAAACGTGTACTTTCTTGTTGCCTTGCTCATAGTAATTAAAGACTTCGTGCCAGTCACCTGGGCTTAATTTTCTTCATTTAAAAATAAAATTCTCTGGGCCAACTGAGTGGCGTGATGGTTAAGAACTAGCTTGGGATGCTAGAGGGTCCCGGTTCGGATCCCACCTATGAGGGCCAGTGACACTGCCCTCCACAGCTAAGATGCTGAACAACAGCTCAACCTGGAGCTGGGCTGCCACGAGTTGCCAGCGACGGAGTAGGCTGCAGCCCCTGCTGCAGTGGGTTGCCATGGGCTACCGTGTATAGCCATCAGCCAGCGTGAGCAGCCGTCCAGAAGCCAGCGACTGATTTGCCTCGCCCTGGAAGAGCTCAATAATGGTGCCAACTTGGGCCAGTGAAGCAACGTCCTCCACAACTAGACTGAAGAACAGAACGACAGCAACTGGTCTGTTTCCCTTCCCCCAATTCCCCAGCACTGTTCCCATCCCCCAATTCCCCAATTAAAAAAAATATTAAAAAAAAATTCTCATCCTCTCTCCCACTTCTTTTCTTGACTCTCTGCCTCAGGCAAGGATTTTTCCTCTGAACTCTTCCGACTTTATTTTGCTCCCATCATCATGATTATCCCTTTTTACCTGTTTGTCAATCACAGCCACATCTTATTTACTTTCACTTTAAGTTTCTCCATTACTTAATATCCACAGTTCTTTTTTACCTTCTTTTTACTATTCTTTTCCCTTTTTCAAATTATCTAACATGTTCTTTTGCCATGTCAAAAGATAAATAACATAAAAGTTACCATTTAA
This sequence comes from Hipposideros armiger, assembly GCF_001890085.2. Taxonomy (NCBI): domain Eukaryota; kingdom Metazoa; phylum Chordata; class Mammalia; order Chiroptera; family Hipposideridae; genus Hipposideros; species Hipposideros armiger. Next base: position 111,591 of record NW_017732637.1, read on the forward strand.
CCATTTCTAAGTGTACAGTTCAGTGACGTTAAGCACATTCATATCATTGTGCAACTATCACAATCATTCGTCCAGAACTTTTATACCTTCTCAATCTGAAACTCTGTACCCATTAAACAAAAACTCTTTTCTTCTTCTCCTCAGCCCTGACACCCTGACAACCACCATTCTATTTTCTGTTTGTATGGATTTGTCCCTCTAGTACCTCATATAAGTGGAGTCATACATACACTATTTGTCTTTTTGTGACTGGCTTATTATACCCAGCATAATGTCTCCAAATTTCATCCTGACAGCACCTGTCAGGTCAGAATGTCCTTCATTTTCAATGCTGAATAATGTTCCATTGTGAATAAATACCACATGTTGTTTATCCATTTATCAGCTGAATGAACAAATTACTTTGGTTGCTTTTATCTTTTGTCTATTGTGAATAATGCTCTTATGAATGGGTGCACAAATATCTGTCAAGACCTTGTTTTTAATTTTTTTGTGTGTATATATCCAGAAGTGGAATTATGGCATTGCATTGTAATTCTATGCTTAATTTTTTGAAAACCATGCTGTTTTCCATAAAAGCTACATGTCCTCGTCCATTCAGAAAGCTATAACAAAATAGCATAAACTGGGTAGCTAAAGTGACAAACATGTATTTCACACAATTCTGGAGACTAAGTCCAAGATCAATGTAATGGCCAATTTAGTGTTTAATGATGGCTCACTTCCTGGTTCATAGCTGGCTGTCTTTTCACTGTGTCGTCACATGACAGAAGGAACACGAGAGCTCTCTAAGGTCTCTTTTAGAAGGCACTGGTCACATTCATGAGGGCTCCACTCAACACTCATTGGCCAAATTCTACATTAAAAATGAGCTTACAGGATAATAGTAGTGAAAACTGTTTCTCAAAATTTGTATCTATTAAAAGCATAAGAGTTGAATTATGCGAAGGAGGAACTATATAGCAATTTTAACAGAGATACCAAATAATAATAGTGATGATGATAATTAATAATAATAATATAACTTCTAGTAGTTTCAAGCTTAGATATTCGATAAAATGCAACACATTTTTTAAGAGCAAAGGGAAGTTACAAGTCAATTTACTGACAATCAATAGCAGATTGATATTTGCTATCCTATATTAATTTAATCAAATCATATTAAATGATATATTAAAGAGAAGAGACAAAAGTATATTTTTGAGATTAAATTCAAAATGCAGGTTGTTACTGGACCTCGCCAGAAATGGACCTGAGCATGACTCACTATATGTTTTGTGCTCTGAACTTCCCATAATGAACTAGATGTGGTATGGCCAACCAATACATCAAGGTAAATATATGCAACACACAACATCATGTGGGAGTGATAGATATTAGACAAGACTCAGCAGGTGTTGAAGGTACATGTGGTATGACTAAATTGCTTATATAGTGGACTTGCTCCAGGTGCATGGCTAACCAAACAAGAAATCTGTGAATTTAGTACCGTAGATTGTAGTAGCATCTATCAAGAGTATATTGTTGCATCATTACATCTCCATTCAAGAGAAAGGGATCTTCCTATTGAAGCAAACTGTAAGTGGCGCATTTAGACACCTGGTTTGATGGGAACGAGAGATGATCTTAGAACACCGATGTTTGTGCCATACGTTATAGCCAGATGTTCAGGCATTTAGAAATAGTAAAATTGGAGAAGTAGTGAAAAGTAGAGCTATCAAACAGCTCATAGGGATGAGCCTCTCAAAAAAAGCCTTTCACTTAAAGAGCTTTAAATCTCCAAAAACAACAATAACAAATAACCAAACAAACAAACAACCTTTTGTCATAGGCTGGTCTCACTATTCAGGTAGACAAGATGACCATAGTAGATATCAATTAACATTTTTTGAAGCTGACATGCCAACTAAGGGCAAAGATAATATGGGAAGGACAATGGAAACATTGGAAATACCAGCAATGATTCTGTGATAACTATCCCTATTTTTCTAATATAAACGTACTTAGGCCAATTTCATTTTCTCCCTCTCTGTTTATCCTATCAGTTTATATAAGAGTTGCATTGGTGGTAGCTTTATAATTTAGGCTTGATGTTGCTGATTATCAAAGAGAAATTATAACTAAATGGAAGAAGAATGAACTTCACCCAGAAATGAAATTATTAGTTGATATCTTTGAAGGTCTTCCCATTTTGTAAAAGGGTGATAAGCTTTTAAATTTTGAGAGATATATTTGCTGATGTTAGTTAAAAGCATGCTAGTGTCTGGAAATGTATGGGTAGATATTGAGCAGCTGAACAGATGAAATATGTTGGTTATGATGAACTAGCACTAAGCATCTTTCTAGTGGTCTAGTGGACTTTTCTGTAAAGAACAGACAGGGACATTGTAAACTACTCCCCAACTCTCTTCATTTGGGTGCATGATGAGAATGTTGTGCTGCCAATTAAATTTGCAGGCATTTCCAAGCTAACTTTTAGTTGGCTCCCCAAAAATTTGGTCAATGAAGGTCAAAGTCAGAATGTTGAATGGCATAAGGATTGAAGAACCAGAGTATTTTGTCCTCTCTGTCCATCTCAGGCTGTGCTCTAGGAGCTAATACAACTTCTCCATGTATTTCACTGCAAAATGGAATGCCCACCATGGTTTCTGTTTCCTGGATAACTATGGCCTCTGAACTCTGGTGATGTTTCCTCTTTGTTTTGTCTTTTTAAAATAGAAATAACAGTGGTTTCTTGCCCTTTAATCTAGTTGGAGAGGGTATCACTAAAAGCAAACTGCTTTCATTAAATTCCGTCTGTTTTAAACTCTTACATTGGTTTTTGTGTTCTTGGTAATGCGGACTAAAATATAATACGAGGACATTTCTGCTTTCAGAGAAGGTCTTTGAAGTATAGATAAAAGTTGCTACACTGTTTCTAAAAGTGTTTAGAGTCTAGTCAAAGTTTCATTTATATGAAGAATCTGTTGAATGAGCTGAACTCAGCATTCCAGGGCCTAGTCACCTATTTGTTGAGATACAGATGGAGAAGTAGCTTTGTGATTCCAATTTTTCAGATATACAGATGGCAGGTAAAGTAATATGTTCTCAAACTCACTATTTCTAGTGGTAATCTCTGATTTTGTAAACATTTCCACTTTCTGCTAGGGAAAAAAAAAAAGTGGACTGTATTCCTGTACTGAACCCTAATTGGTACAACCTGACTGTTTAAAAATATAAAATTAATCTTAGGTTAAGATATTTCATTTTTACATCACATTTTAAAATATTTTATATTTTATGTGATCCATTTGAACTATAATTTGTAAGAGAACTAGTGTTCCAATTTTACCAAATTTATGAAAAACATTTTCCATACAATATTAAATATTATTTTCTTTTTTTTTAAAATGGGTTTTAGCTATTTAGAGCCCTTCAAGAGTTTCATAAGGCTTAGAATGATTAAACAAATAAAACTAAACCCTTACTTGAAAGGCAATTTCAAGTGATTATGTTGTCATGAATGTAAAATTATATTGCTAAAAACAACTCTTCTCAAGGGTATCCAATAACCTGAAAAATCTAGCAACATAAAAGGCTTAAATTTAAAATAAATTTTTCTCTTGGAAAGCTTTTCTTTATCTGTTGTGTAGGATCCCAGGATTAAAATGTTAATACATATTATTATATTTTGATTTGTGTTTTAATCCAGCAAACATTTCTTTTAATCATAGTGGTGTTACCAGTAGTGCTATGTGATCTGGAAAGCTGAACTGACTTGTTGATCTGAATTTTTAAAATTTCTTAATGCTAATTATTACCCTATTACAACAGATTGCAAATACCACACACTATATATATTACTAATCAGAAAATATTGAAGGACAAGGTTACAATGTGTAAAAAATAAAAAGGAGATATGGAAACTTTGTAGGAAATGGATTTAAGTTCTAAGATTTCTATATATGTGTGTGTATATATATTATAATATGTAGATGTATATCTATATATCTCTTTACATATATATCTATACAGAAAGGGATGATAGATAAATAGATAGATAGATAGATACATACATACATACATACATACATGCATAAAAATACAGATATAAACATAGATATGTGGGGAGATAATCCCTTTAATATTCTTGGTATGCGTATTTCTATGTAAATTTAATAATGCAAAGCATATATTTACTCCATTGTAATAAGTCAGTTGGCATTTTCACAAAAATTGGTAAATTTTAATTACTATAGCAATTAAGAGGATCTTAGAAAATACTTACAGTGAGCTGAAGTCATATGTTTTTGTTGTCACCCTGGAGCTTTAAGGCACCTGCCATATGTTGTCTTTAATAATTGCTACTGTTGCCGTCTCTGCACAACATAAGTACTTAAGTTATAGTGGTTTACACAATTCATTCAATTGTAACTAATGTATGTTTGGAAAATGCCTGTTTTTCCTTTCTCATTTCATTTGAAAATGCACTTCTTCTCCTTCAAAAGAAAATAAAAGAAAAAGATCAAAGGGAGACTTAAAGACAATCATATGGGAAATAAGGTAAGCAAACAAAACAACCATACTGAAATAGGGATCAGAAAACCTGGCTATTAAGAAGCCTTTACTTCTCTGGTCTGTGATTTAGAAAATAACATTTAATCTGTTTCATACTGTTCCTACCTTTATTTCTTTGGAGAGCATCTTTCAGGCATGTTTTATAAACTAGGCCCTATTTTAAATAATGTACATAGAAAGAAAAATAAATCTTGGTGAGTGCTTTGAGAAGCCTTAAAATTTAGTGAGTGTATAGCGGGGAGTATATAATATTATAATCAGTTAAATTTACCAAATGTCTGCAATTAAGATAGGTTTCTGTCTCACAAAGTATTATTGCTTAATAATATTATATTATTTTATTGGACCAACAATATTTTCATTTTTTAATTTATATTACCATTGTCTTTACATATTAAAAATATGAAAACTTTGTTTCTAGTACATGATAAAAGTTTTGCTTTGTAGTTTGATTTTAATTTTGTAGTTTTTTGCTTTGTGGTTTGATTATTGGTTTTGCAAAAGGTGATTGTAGAATTTGTTTTAATTTCTATAAGTAAAATTTGTTAGTAATTTCAAGAATTTTACCTTTTATATTATTCTTACAAAGTTATCATCCATGATAAATTAATATATATTTTCATCTAATTATTTAATGATTTTATTTTTATATTAAAAGTTTTAATACAACAAGAATGAATATTAATACATGATTTTTAACTGGATTATAAATTTATAAATTTTTTCTAGAATGTTAGCCAGTTTTCACAGATTAAACAGAACAATCTTTATTACATTAGAAACAGGTATAGGTAAACATCTTTACCTAAAACTGTTCTATTTGTGTCACACTTTTATAATTATTGTTGGCTGTAATTTTTTTTTAATTGGGAGTTTCCTGAATTAGTTTTGGATTTCATAAACCTTACAGGTATAATTGGCAACTATCTACTGTCACACCTGAAGTGCGCTGAAAGTGAAAATCAGCAATACTTCTCACTTACAAGTGTGTGACTGATCCTGAAATATTCACTGTCAAATTTTTTCTTCAATGGTTACACCTTCTTAAGATAGACCCTTTTAAATGAAGTATATTAATTCCTCAAGATTTTTCTTAGTCATATATGTATACCTAAAATTTTCCTAAGACATACTAGATATACTAAGACATTATTAAACAAGAACAAAAAATCACCAGCATTATCTTAACTGGAAGGTGTTAGATATAAGTTTTAGTCTCCAATTGCTAGAGACTCTTTGAACTGCATGTATTAGGTATATTTTATAAACTAGGTCCTACTTGAAATTTTATGCAAAGATAAATAAAACTTGGTGCATGCTTTGAGGAGCCTTAAAATTTCATGTGCTCTGATGGGGTGTATCATAGTCAATTAAGTTTACTAAATGTCTGCAGTAAGGATAGGTTTCTGTCTCCTAGAAGTATTAGGGGAATGTTAATACTATAAAAATAACCTCTGGTCCAGCCCACCTGTGAGTCATACTCCTATGTGGGTTTGTTTGACTTCTTTTTGTTGGTTTGTTTGATTTTGTTTTTTACCATCTCCTAGGTTCTATGTTGCTAAATGTGATATTCAGTCTCCAAGATGGTCTTCAATGATTCTGAGCTTCCGCACCATTCTTTCCCCCATAGTGAACAGGGCTAATCTTTGTAATCAATAGGAGATCATGGAAATGATGGTGTGTGGCTTCTCATGGAACTCATAAGGACATGACAGCTTCCGTCTTTCTCTCTGAGATCATCTACACTTGCAGCAGCCCACTACTGCCAAGTATGAGGCCATTCAGGCAACCCTATGGGGAGGTCCATGTGGGAGGAACTAACTTTCCTGCCAATACCAGCCCCAGTTTGTCAGGTGTGCTAGTTAGCCGCTCTACCAGTGATTCCTCCAGTCCCATTCTAGCCTTTACATGACTGTAGCCCAAGGTGACATCTTGACTGCAAGCTCATATGAAACCCTGAACCAGAACTTGAAGCCACTCCTAGATTCTTGACACCATGAAAACTTATGAGACAATGAATACAGGCAGTCCTCATTTTTCATGGTTCCAATATGCACAAATAGCAGGTTCTGTTGTTTAGACACATTACACTAGTTCCCCAACAACACTGTTCAAATCAGTTCCCTGAGTACATTAAATATGAGTAAATACAGAATGTGCAAACACGTTGCTGCTAGCTCTTCAGTCCATACATCTCTATGTAAATCTCTATGTAAACATAAGCTACCTCTTTTAGAGATTAATCATGTCACATTTTTTGGAAGTCTGTCACTCATCGGTCACTGCACATCTGTTACTTGGTTGGGGAGCTGGCCAACAAAGATGAAGTGCAGCAAAGACAAAAATTGAATATTTTACTGTACTGTGCCAATTGCTGAATTTAAATCAAATGTAAATGAAAGTATAAAAGAAATCACAGAACCGCTCCACATTTGCTTTAATGACCTTCTGTCACTGCTTTGAAATTCTTAATCATTTTTCTCTTTGAACTTTTGGTTTTGCTAGTGAAATATCATGGGACAATCAAGTATGAAAGTGAGCAGAGGAGATGTATACAATATGTGTGTCTACCATTTCTTACTGCACCATTTGCATATCGTCTTCACAATGTCCCATGCACACAGAATTATGGTGGCTCCTCCACGGTGGAGTTCAGCAGGACGCAAAGCAAGCACAAGGTAAGCATCTGTTTCTAAGGCTGAGCAAGTTGGGGTGCTAACAGTCCGGAAAGGCCAAAATCTTTGTTCAAAGCAAAATTCCTGTGAATGCACAAAGAAGGCAATGGTGTTTTAAGAAATCAAAACAACCAAGAAACTCCATCATCCCCTTTCTTACAAGTGCTAATTTCTGTATTCACTTCTGCTGAAATGATGACATAGAAGAAAAGGGAAAGATCGAGCAACTCACAGATTCTCTTCTTTTCAGTCCTCCCTTACTCATCAATAAGCAAAGGGTAGAGAGTGTTGGTAGAATGTGTACACAGCAGAAGAGGGTAAAGTGGTCAAATACATGGTGACGGAAGGAGTACTGTCTCTGGGTGGTGAACACACAATGTGATATATAGATTCTGTGTTATAGAATTATACACTTGAAACCTATCTAGTTTTATTAACCAATGTCACCCCAATAAATTTAATTTTAAAAAAGTGAAATAAAAATATTTGAATTAGTTTTGTGAGGTACTTCTACTATTTTAGTAAGAATGAAATATATATGAATGGACTAGCTATAAAATATGAATTGCATAATTTCTGTTATCCCTCATATGCATTAAATACACTTATATTTGTGTTTAAAGCTGGTATTGATCAAAATAAATGTGAACAATAAAAGTATGTTAATATTTAAAATTTTTACTTTCTTTACTTAGAACAACATTAATTAGCAAATATAAAACCACTGTGAGAAGTTGAGAGAGACAGAAAGAGAAAAGGAAACAACTTGTATATTATTAGTACCTTTAACAATACATTTTTCCTTCTTTTTGAATACACCCTTCCCCCTGCATATTTTCATTTTACCCTGGGCCCTGCAAATGATGAGTCTGGCCCTGAATGAGGACATAGTCACATGGCTAAAGAATGCAATGAAGTCTAGAAAATATAGACTGTTTGGGCATTTTTGTCCCCCAGAAAAACTAGAGATCAGATTTTAGTTAAGAAATAGCATTTATTTCTAGAGTAGGTCACTCAAAAGAGTTTGGTAAATTCATTCTTAAGAGTCATATATTCTCCACAAAATTCCTCCCTTAATTTTCTCTGAAAATATAGAATATAAAATTTTATACTTGAACAGATGGAGTAGTGAGTGCCTAAATTCCTAGAATGTTTTTCACAATACTGCCATGCTAATATATGAAGTGTAATAAAAAATTATGGTGAATGTTTAAATTTTTAAAAATTATTACAGTAAAAGACACATTGCCATTAATCCTCCTCAAAATACTCCCCCTTGCTTTGAACACACTTATCCCATCATTCTTGCCACTTTCTGAAACAGATCTGGAAGTCCTTTTTCATGTCTTTTGTTGCGCTGTCGTGGCTACCTCGATGTCCTAAATGGATTCAAAATGTTTACCTTTCATGGTCATTTTGACTTTGGGGAAGAGCCAGAAGTCGTATGGTGACATATCTGGTAAATAAGGTGGATGAAGACACACCGTAATGTTTTTATTTGACAGAAATTGCTGTACCAAGAGCGATGTGTGACACAGAGCATTGTCATGATGGAGGATGAAACCGTTTGCCCATTTCTCAGGGCATTTTCTACTGATATCATTTCTTAAATGCTCTAATAAGCCCTTATTAGTCAATTCCTAATAGTCAGTCACCTGTTTGATTGAATCATTTTGCTTACTCTTTCAACATTCTCTTGACTTTTTGACATTGAAAGAAGTCCCGATCTCTCCTCATTTTCAATAGATTCACAACCATTATGAAATCATTCGAACCACTTGTAAACCATCTTCAAGGTCACTGCAGCATCATCATAAACTTAATGTTAACATTTCGTGTGTTTCTTGCAGTTTGAAACAAAATTTCATGCTAATGTGCTGTTCGTGACCCATCCTTTACGGCACACTTTAAAACACACCTTGTCTCAACCATAGCTCACACCCGACTGACTACACCCAACTTGTGAAACTTGCCACACACACTGTTACTAAGGTTCGACGTGCTGCTTCCCTTATTGAAGATCCCTGCCTTTCCATTGGATGGCACTCAGCAGCAGCATTCAGCATATTTTGTGATCACACCTCACATATCCTGTTTCCTCTTCCATAGGAAGTGGGAAGAAAGCAGGCTGTTGTAAACCCACAGGCAAGGTGGGATGCATGGGGGAGAATTAGAGTTCCACACACCCTATACTATTAGTATCCTTTTGTGTATAGGTTAGATAATAAAGAATCTCAGTAGCTGCATCATTCAAGCTAAATGCTGAAAACTTTGTCTAATCCCTATCCAGAACACTTAATCCAGGCAAGTACCAGAGTCATCATTCTAAATCAAGTAATATGCTTTCTTTCTTTTATCTTTTTGTTTCCCTAAAAAAACAAAATTTCAGTTTTCACACATACAGAAATTCCCAGACATTTTTTTTGGATTTTTTACTATCAGGGACTATTTCTTAGGTGTCTCAATTTTTAAACTATCAAACTGGGCCTCAACTGAAAAAAAATACAGTAAAATGAAATAAATAAAACGGCAAACAAAACATCAAACGAAATAAGTGTCTTATATAAGTGTTCACATATAGACGTGTATCAGGTGCAAAAATTCCACATTTACTGAAGAATGCAGAATTTTCATCTTCTTTATACGATAGTGTGATTTAAATTATTCTTTTAGCCTGATATCATAAGAGACATTCCAATTCCCAAAGCTTTGACATCTGTGCTCTTTGCAAACCTTTGCCCAATGTTTTTATTAACTCAATTTAATGGAACCTTTTTTATGGTGACCTTAAGAATTTAATAACTCCTCATTGCAAGGGCAACACCACCTGCAGGCTCCACTGGGATTAAACTGTGGTCGTTCAATATGTCTGCTGGAACACATTAAAGAAAAGAAGGGGTGGGGGGGAGTCGGGATACAAATCAGTCACTTCCCTGTAACCCCACAAGTACTGCTACCATTTATGATAGTCAGCCCCAGACACATGTAGAAAATGTTTGTGTTTGCTAAGGCAATGTGCAGCTCCCTTGCAGTTCCTTAATAATATTAATCTAACTTTGATCATGTCAGATAGGCTAGCGGTCTTCAACTCCAAAGTGCCTCTCTTCCTGACAGATACTCTGCATATCTTATGGATACGATCAATATGTTATTAGTCAACAACCTGACGCTAGCCCATGAATTAATCCCTTTCTGTCAACCTAGCAGTTTCTAGTCTTTTGTAACCTTATCCTCTCAGTATGGATGGGACCTGGCTTAATCCAATTAAGGTAAAATTAACTTTTTTTCCTTATGGTACTCTCCATCTATGTTCATTCAAATCTCTGAGGACAGCTGCTCCAAGCAAATAATTTTATGCTTGACCTTTTATGCACAAGACTAAAGTGGCACAGATATATGCATGAGAAGGCAACGAGCTGTCTCTCTATTTTACCCCTTTCTTTAGCTTCCTACTAGTGCTAGAAAAAATTCCATTGAACACAGGGTCTTGCTAAATGACAGTGATATATTTATTTGGGTTGCTGAAAGAACTGTCACTTTAGCTTTGTGTTTAGCATATGAGGTACTTTTGTCTTTGTGAAAGGTAAATTAATAAGTGTTGGCAGTACTACGGGCACTATTGTAGATTTGTCAAGCAAAGGATGTTCACAGTCCATAATATGCAAAACTAATCATTTATGTTCCCAGTACTTATGTGATACGATGACATTACCTGCTAAGAAAAAAAAGCACTGATTGGAAAGATTAGATCTTCCTGAGTCAAGGCATGAAAGCAAGGCTTTCTTTTTATTTGACCAATACAAAGATTATATTAGGATAACATAGCAGCTGTATTCGTAAGAACCTAGCATGCTCAGTTTTGAGGCTCAGTGACTGTCATGTTTTAAAGATTGCAGATCTAGTAATCCCCAGGCCAACATTTGAAAGGAGTTTGTCTCCTGGGCAAAATTGTTTCCATTTTATATCTCTCCCTTCCTCTTCCAGCCCACCCCCACTCTCATCGGTTAGCTGGCTTTGATTCTCTATCTAACCTCCTTTAAGGCATTTAGGAAAATCTTGCTTTTCTGTGCATATAAAACCTGTTCTGAAGAGAAGATAAATGGCAAGTCATTTCCACTTCTGTGGGAATTTAGAGAAATATAGCATCTTCTTGCAGCTCGGTGAGAATAAAAGCGTTTGACCCTGCTACAGAGAAGCGAAATATTGATAAGGAAGCAAAGGAAATATTTTTACTTCAGCAAACTCCGAATATTGGTTTTTGTTTACAAGTGACTGTTGCAATGAACAACCATAAGAAACAAAGATGTTACAAAATAAAGAGCAGGAAAAATGGTCAGCTAAACCAATAAAAACTAATTTATTTTACATTTTTATAAGCTGCAGCATCCTAATGTGTATATAACTTACATGTTTATTATAAAGTGTTTTGGTAAACCAGCAAACACCTATATATTTTGGCTATCAACCTTTACATAAAGGACATTTGCTGTCATTTATTCTACTTGCAATGCATTGGGATGTCCAAATATCCGATATTTTCTCATCAGCTCTGAAATAGGCTGCAATTTTTCCTTTAAATAAAGTTTACTGTTAAAGTAAATAAACATTAGAAGTAAAAAAAAAATTACTTCATGTACTTTATCTGATAAACTGCAGTATTTTAAGTATTTGTATATTTGCTACCTTTTGTCTCTGATGGCTAGCATTCATTGTTCTTTGTTTCCTTGTGTGCTTTGTACTTTTTGAGCTCACAAGACTGTTGGATTAATATTTTGATTCTTGTATTAAGGAGTGATTCTTGTATTAAGAATTATTTCTCGGGCTGGTAGGGTTGCTCAGTTAGTTAAGAGCTTGCACAAGAGAACGAGCTCTGAGCAATAGGGTCGCCGGTTTGATTCCCACATGGTCCAGTGAGCTGTGCCCGAGCTGAGCTGCCGCTGAGCTGCCAACAGCTGGCAAGATGGCTCAGATGGTGAGAGCACATGCTCCTAACAACAGGGTTGCCTGTTCCAGATGGTGGGCTATGCCCACCTGCAACTAAAGACTGAACTCGGCACCTTGAGCTGAGCTGCTGCCTGATGGCTCAGTGGATAGAGCGTGCGTTCTTAACAACGAAGCTGCTGGTTTGACTCTGGCATAGGATGGTGGCTACGCCCACCCACAGCTATCAATAATTGAACACAGCACCTTGAGCTGAGTGGTGTGACTGGGTTTGGAGCTGAGCTTGCTACGCCCTCCACAACTAAGATTGCAGGACAACAACTTGTCTGTTCCCCTTCCCCAATTCCCCAACACTGTTCCCCTCCCCCAATTTCCCCAATTAAAAAAAAATCTTTAAAAAAAAAGAAAAAAATAATTACTTCTCTTCCTCCATGAATAAATTTGTTTCACCCAGTTTAGACCATAAATTCAAATGAGGGTCATAAAATTAAGAATCCTCAGCAAACACTTCTATCCCCATTCCAAGCATCCAGATTGAGGGGAGAGTTTTTCTGATGTTTATTTCTGTATGTCAGACACACTTGTATTTTATCCTTACAAAGAGAATGTATCATTTGGTTTCCAGGTAAATGCACAGCATTTCTCACCAAGTTTGCCTCACCTAAGACTTTACTTTCTGTCCCTTGATTCCCATAGGGCCCTCCCAAAATTGTAATGTGTGTCAACATAGGATTAATATCAGATAATCTGTTCTCAACCCATGCTTATTTCCGGAGGTGCCTGGAACCTTGGGTCACCGTTGGCCAAGCCTGAATAAATTGTTCTACCTAATGATTAATGTAGTCCTTGCATTGGCTTATAAACATTATTTATAGAAAATGAATAGATTGATGATTTGCACCAGGTTTCTATTGGTTCTTTTGTTTCCCTCTGTTGAGAACAGGAATGCAGACTGGTTTTTTGCCTACATGAACAGAGGAATATAGAAGTCTGTCCTCCTTCAAGGAGGCAAAGGTGCCCCTGAGACCTAGGTATTTCATCCCCTGACCCAATAGGGTGATTAACATATCTGAAGACAGTGTGTGAGTTGTGCAACTAAGAAAGGACTCTGGGAATTGCGTGTGTAAGTCTTGGGCCTGTCTGATATTTGCCTGTGCTTTTCTTTCCCCTGCAGTACCAACTATTTAACCTTCTGTGAGTATACCCTGCAGAGCATTGTGAGTCCTTTCAATTATCTGACCCTTTGTAATTGCTGCTCCAGCATTTGGCAGATGCCCTCAGGGCAAAGCCACCTTCAGAACACGTTTGCCTCCTGCTGAAGTGCCAAGTTTCCTGCTCCCTTTGTTTTTAGTCTCTTAGAATATATTTTCTTGCCAGATCAGCTTTTCATTTTAAAATATTTTAAAAATATTTCATTGAGCTCTTTTAGGTGCTTTCAGTGGGAAGGTTATTTAGGATGTCTGATATATTATATTGCCTGAGATTAAAGTGAGTGAAAAATAATATAGAAAGAGAAAAACTGTAACTAAAGGAGATACCACTTATTATTTTCTCATCAGAATATTAAGAATTGTTTTAACTGGAATAAATTGCCAAATGCTAATCTTGCATACCACCACTTATCACTACTACACACACACACACACACTATTATTTAGCATTATGTATGTGTGTATATGATTTATGTATAGAATAAAGTAATTCTTAATGTTTAAATGTTGAGGAATTTACAATGTTCCCAAAATGTTATTCTCAACTTTGTTACTGTTGCTAGTCTATCACTAAATACGCTTTACTTTGGCCTTAAATATTACCCCATATAAAATGATAAATTATCATAAAAGAGAGTAAGCATTATTATAATTTTCATCCTGATGTGAATTAATGAATACATCGTCTTTTTTACTGATAACAGATTGTAATGAGAAAGGAAGAGAAAATGGATGAGTGCATTGGTAAGCTGGAGAAGTCTTATGGGAACAGAGATGCATGCTAAGAACGGGTAGGCCAAATGCAAAGTTGATCACATGTGTTTAGTTCTGGTCCAATATCCCTTGATAACCTGTGACGAAGCATCATACATAGTTCAACATAAGATGCTTTCTTTGGCCAGGCCGTGTCAACCTGGCAAAGAAAAAAAGGAGAGATAGCTCGTTGCCTATGTGGGTCCTACCTGCTTGCCTTCCTTTTAATTGGCACCTGCTCCTTGTCTGAGTGGTGGGTGGCGGAGTCCTAGCGAGTGTTGTGCAGCTGAGCAGCTGTGATGAGCCAGCCTCCTTGAAAGAGATTCTAAGCTTCATTTCTGAGCTTGGGAAATTTTAGTTGGTTTCCTTTGTAGAAAACCTACAAGTAAACCTTTCACCTGAAAAAAAGATGAAAGACATTCATGTAGAGAATCATCCAGGGACACAAACAAGGAGACAGCTGGAGAGAGACTATTTAAAAATCTGTTCTGCTGGTTCTCATAACTTAAAAGAAGGATAAAAATGTCTGTATAGAACTCAGAGAGGGTAAAATAAAGCGCAGCGCAGTTGACTCCCTTCCATTAGTCTTCTGCCTTTCTAGTTAGTTGGCAAGACTGTTTTCTTCCTGAAGAAACACATTTCTATGAAGTTAAAAACTAAATAAAACTAAATAATGAAATAATAATAATAATAATAATAATAATAATGTTTTAAAAGCAGTATTAAAATAGGAAGTGTCTTAATTGAATGCAGTTAAAATAGTAGTTCTCCCAAAATATTTTTAGGGTTTTGACAAAACAAGATAACATTTTAAATTGAAATACGAAACAACACACTAACTTGTTATTTTCAGGTTAGTTTAGTGGTGAAATGAGAAATGGACACTTTCTATCAGTGGAGAGTCACAAATAACAGCTATTTCTGGACTATTATAATCTCAATAAAAAAATATTAATAGTTCGAGTCCAGCCCGAGCTGAGCAGCCGCTGAGCTGCCAACAGGTATCAGGATGGCTCAGCTAAAAAAAAAAAAAAAAAAAATATATATATATATATATATATATATATATATATATATATATTAATAGTCATAACAAGGACAGTAGCTCTCCTAACTCCTTGTTATTTTTTGGCAGTGGAGGCATAAAGTTGTCAGAACATTATTATTTCATGCCTAGATACATTCCCACACCCCCTACAACAGTCCTAAATCTTAAAAAGTGCACACATGCTGGAGACAAAGCATTCAGATCTACTTACCAGCTCTGCAATGGCCACCGAAGCAAGGTATTGACCTTTGATAAGCCTCATACTCTTTATCTGCAAAATGGAGGTGGTAATTATAGCTAACTCATTGAGTTCTTGTGAACAATTAAATGAGTTTGTGTAAAACAATTGGAGTGGATGGCACAAGTTCATCCTAAATATCATTAATAAATATTAGCAATAATTATTATTAAAATATAGAAAACTATTAATCTAGTGATTAATTGATAAAGAGGGTCAGAAAGAACATCAGAAATTTAGTCTCATAAACCTATGTCTTTTGGGGAAAAGAAAATTTAATTTAGTTTTCTGACTATGGGAAATTCAGAAAAACGTCTGAAACTCCTGGGGGGAAAGGCAAAACTCTTATTTTGTTTCAATATGTAGTACAAGTATTTATTTTATTATTTACTCAGATTAAGGGACAGGTAATTACTGAGGAAAAACAATCTTGGAAGTGCAATTTAGGAAAGTGGTGCCTGGTGTAGGGGTCCAAATATATAATAATAAAAATTAATAAAGTTGTCACTACTTGTTTTTATTGTTTGGGATTTTTAAAATCATGCAAATCAAGAAAATATTTGTTCTTATCTTTAATGCAATCATAAATTATAATTGTATAATTAAATAATAATATACATAAATATCTTAGTACAGTGTCTGTTACACACTGAATATTCTTTTAGAGATATTATTGTTTTTGTCATCTTTATCATTAGTACTACTATTAGTACAAGCAATATTTGGAAACTCAGGTCCCATTTATTTTTTGAAGCAACACTTAAGAAATCAAAATAATAAATATACTTAGGAAATAAAAATAATAAGAAATACACTACACAGTAAAGGCTACAGATAGAATGCTGACATTCAACATTTTTTGCAGCCTTTTATTCAATAGATGTATGTAAAGAGACATAAAGTTCTCTTTCATAAAATAAGGATCGGGTACTTCTCTTTTTTATTTTATTGTTAATTTTTTAAACAAACTTTGTGGAATGTTCTCAGAAATTCTGTTTTCAAATGTCATCCTCAAAGGTAAGAATAAATCTGTCAATAAAGATTGCTACCTTTTTGCATGCATATGTTATATTAACATACTGTGAATCACTGAGAAAGCCATAGGCATATTGCTGAAAAAGTTACAATACACAAGATAGTCTATTCTTTTCACACCAAACACCTAGTTGAACATTCAAATTTAAAGACACAGGTAACTGCAAATGAAGTGAGGCATATATTCATAAAATAGTATAAGACCCTTCTTCCACCTCCACAAAATGCAATTTCAAACTATGTTAAGCATGAGAAGGCGTCAGCTATTGGGCAAGATGTCTTAGCATTAATCACTCTCTTTAGTTTATAATACTTACTTAGATGACTTTAAAATGCAAACTTCGAAATATTAACAATGTACTTCCTCAATAAGTATCCACATGAACTATTATACTATTCCTGACCTACTAATAATTAAGTAAAGTGTAACTTATTATGGATACTCTTGTAAATCATTAACTTATCCAACTTGAAAATTTTGCTTTTAGTTTGTCCATATTCTCAATAATGCCATTCCTTTCAAAGTATGTACATTTGTTTCTACTCCTGCCATGCCAAGAGGATTGTATACACTAGAAGTTATTTAGCTGCAGGTTACTTTGCCAACCATGACATAGAAGCATCTTACAAGTGCCACATCCCATTCCCCTTGCATCAAGAAACCACCAGGGGCTCTGAGATTAGCATACTGTACAATCCAGGTCATAAAGTAATGTACCTCTTCCATTCCACGTGTAATGTGTCAAATCCTCTTTGTATCTTTCAGCTGGTGTGGTAAATTTAACAGGGGATAAAAGAAAGAAAGGTCTGTATACTGGAACTATAAGACACTGATAAAAGAAATTGCAGAAAGCACAGATAAATGAAAAGATATCCATGTTCATGGATCAGAAGAATTAATATGGTTAAAATGCCCATACCACCCAAAATAATCCACAGATCCAGTGCAATAACTATCAAAATTTCAATAGCATTTTTCACAGAAATAGAAAAACAGCCATCCTAAAATTCATATAGACCCGCTAAAGACTTTGATTAGCAAAAGCAATTTTGGGAAAGAAGCAGGCAAGCATCAGAAGGGGGCAGCAAAGAGCTATCTGGGCTGGAAAAAGCCTTCAAGTGGAGAAAGAGAAGGAAGTTAATTCAATCAAGGTGGATTAAGTTACATGGCAAATGCTATTCCAAAGGGGTGTCAAATCACATCAGGGTTGTGATCCCAAGTTCACCTCTGACCTTCTGGATATTATTTGTCTTGGTTTTCCTCCTATTTCTCTAAACATTTCTCCTCTGTTTTCTTGCCTGGATCTTTTTTTCTCTATGCGTCCCTTAAGTACTTGTTTTCCAGAGTTCTGGCCTTGGCCTGCTATATTGTTACTTTCCATGTTCTCCATCTTTATTTTAGTCTATATATTTTCATCCACTCCCACAGTAATAAGTACTACCAATATGCCAACGTAGCCTGTTTGCATATAAGTCAGGCTTAGTGCCAACTAGAAAATTATGCCATTTCTTGGCAAATGAATTTCAAATTTCTACGCCTGTCTTAAATTTTAAAAAGCTCCTCTTCCTCCAGGCTGATGAAATCCCTGTTAGTGTTGAAAGTCTCAGTCATTTCTGGTCAAGATGGCAGAGTAGGTAAATGTTGTGTTTGCCTGTTCTCACAACCACATCAAAATTATAAATAAACT
This sequence comes from Hipposideros armiger, assembly GCF_001890085.2. Lineage (NCBI taxonomy): Eukaryota > Metazoa > Chordata > Mammalia > Chiroptera > Hipposideridae > Hipposideros > Hipposideros armiger. The sequence continues at coordinate 129,737 of NW_017732637.1, forward strand.
ACAGAACAACCATACTTGAGAATCACCTGAAATGTAGCTGAACAGAAGTTCTACAACTAAGGACATGCAGAAGAAGCCAGGGTGAGGTTGGTAGGAGGGGTGGCCCCACATCTACATGTAGCGGTTAAAAATTGGGAGAAATATCTCGGCTGCAGAGATCCCCCTGAAGAGTAAGGGGTTCCAAGCTCCACACAGGGTCCCCAGCCCCGCATTCCAATGATGAAAAGCAAAATCCCCACAACCTCTGGCTGTGAAAAACAGCTGAAATTGTGGCTGAGTGAGAAAAAGGGCAGTTGCAGTCCTCTTAAAGTGCCCACATATGGACATACTCACTGATGGATTCACTCTGAGCTCCAGCACTGCTGCAGTGGCTCAAAAAGCACCAGGGAAATACAAAAAGGAATTGAATTATCTGACTTCAAGGTGAAGGCTAGAGGGGCAGCTTTCTCTCTGAAAGTGCTGGTAGAAGCTATTATTCCTTTGTTGAGCCTTTCCTACACCCAGCCTACACACACAGGCAGGCTCAGGCACACACAATATCTGAGTCTCCATCAACCTGGCAAAGACTTTTGTCCCGCTCTAGTGATTCCGTAAAACCATACCCCACACAACTTGTGGGCCTACCCAAGCTGCTTCCAGTGGCTTTTCCATAAAAATGGCTTGTCTTGGCTCATGTTGCAAACTTACCTAAAATCTCTCAAACATTCACAAAATCCAAAAAAGCAGTACCTGACCTTGGCCTGCCTAATAATTCTTGCTGAGAATTCCTGAGCCTGGAACTAGTGGCAACCAGCCTCCATTCAAAGCTTAGCCTCTTTCAGTCAACTCCAAACCTAGAGCAGGTGTGGAAGACATCTACAGATTGCTTTGTGGCTCATGCCAGGTGGCCCTTGGCAGGGCACAGGCTGGCTAAACTTGACCTGCAGCAAAGCCCCTCCCAGGAGGCTCAGGGGCTGTAAGACCCCGTGGCCGGCTTTGGATTATGCCAGAGTACAACCCAGCTGCCTATGGGGACAACACCCCCAAAAGACAGACTTCAAAGGCACCAGAGCCCTGCTAAAACAAACTCTGCATGGTAGGGTCAGCGCCTGCACCATAGCTTCTCCACTGTCGTCATGAGAAGTTCATACAACACATCAGCCAGAGGGTAAATCCCTCCTATTGACATGCAAACAACAACCAAGGCTCAGCAACAACAGGAGGGCACACACTACCCACACAAGAGACACCCCTAGAGCACCTGGCTCAGATGACCAGAGAGACTTTGCCACTGAGCCCCACAGGACACCTACTACATAAGGCTACTCTACCAAGACTGGGAGACATAGCAGTGCTACCTACTACATAGAAACAAACACAGGGAGGCAGCCAAAATGGGAGACAAACAAACCTGTCCCAAATGAAAGAATAGAACAAAGCTCCAGAGAACGAATTAAACAAAATGGAGACAGGCAATCTCACAGGTAGAGTTCAAAACACTGGTTATAAGAATGCTCAATGTTCTTAGTGAGAAACAAAAATGGAGATAGAAAACATTTAAAAGACCTATTCAGAAATGAAGAATACAATAACTGAAATGAAGACTACATTAGAGGGAATCAACCATAGATTACATGAAGCAGAGAATTGAATCAGCAATTTAGAAGATAAAGTAGCAGAAAACACCCAAGCAAAAGAGCAAAAATTAAAAAGAATACCAAAAACTAAGGATAGCTTAAGGGGCCTCTGAGACAACATCAAGTGTACCAACATTCACATCATAGAGGTAGCAAAAGGAGAAGAGAGAGCAAGGAATTGAAAATCTATTTGAGAAAATAATGACAGAAAACTTCCTTAACATGGCAAAGGAAATATACACAGAAGCCCAGAAAGCATAAAGTCCCAAACAAGGTGAGCCCATAGAGGCCCACACCTAGACATATCATAATTAAAATGCCAAAGATTAAAGACAAAGAGAAAATTTTTAAATCAGCAAGAGAAAAACAGTTAGTTACCTACAAGTGAGCCCCCATAGACTTTCAGCTGATTTCTCAATAGAAACTTTGCAGGCCAGAAGGGATTGGCAAGAAATACTCAAAGTGATGAAAAGTAAGGAATTACAACCAAGTTTACTCTACCTAGCAAAGCTGTCATTTAAAATTGAAGGAGATCTAGAGAGTTTTTCAGACAAGAAAAAGCTAAAGGAGTTCATCACCACAAAACCAGTGTCATAAGGAATGTTAGGGGGACTTTTAAATAGAAGGAGGAGGAGGAGAAAACTATGAATAAGGAAATACAATAACTACATATCTATCAACAATTACCTTAAATGTAAATGGACTAAATGCTCCAATCAAAAGATAGGGTGGCTGAATGAATATGAAAAACAAGATCCTTACATATGCTGCCTACAAGTGACTCAGTTCACATCGAAAGACACACACAGACTGAAAATAAAGGGATGGAAAAGGATATTACATGAAAATGGAAATTAAAAACAAAACAAAAAAAAGCTGGGGTAGCAATACTATACCAGACAAAATAGACTTTAAAACAAAGCCTATAACAAAAGACAAAGAAGGACCCAGTAATCCCATTTTTGGCTATTTATTTGAAAAAACACAAAACACTACTTGAAAGGCACATGTGCATCCATGCGTTCACTGCAGCATTATTTACCACAGCCATGATGCAAAGGCAGCCTGGGTGTCTGTTGATGGATGAATAGATAAAGAGGGTGTTGTACATATATACAATGGAATATTGCTCGGCCATGGAAGAGAATGGTTTCTTGCCATCTGTGGTGGAATGGATGGACCTGGAGGGTATTGTGCTGAGTGGAGTATGTCAGACAGAGAAAGACAGATGCAATGTGATTCCACTTATATGTAGAATATAAAGAAGAAAATGAACAAACAAAACAGGAACAGACTCTTAGATACAGAGAACATTTTGATGGTTGCCAGATGGTGTAGAGGTTGAGGGGATGGGTGAAAAATGGGAAGGGAATGAGAGGTACAAATTAGTAGTTATGAAATATCATGGGGATGTAAAGTGTAGAGTAAGGACTATAATCAATAATATTGTAATAACTATGTATAGTGTCAGATGGGTACTAGATTTATTTGGGTGATAACTTCATAAGTTATATAAATGTCTAATCACTATGTTGTATATTTGAAACTAATATAATATTGTATGTCCAACTGTAAATGAAAAAAAGATAGAAAAAAATATCTTAAAAATCTCAGTCAAACCAATGGCTGTTTTATTCTTTTTTCTCATCCCCTCAGCCAAGCTACACATTTCAAAGCATAAAAACTAGTCTAGGAATTCGCAAATCTATATCACTACCCACTCTTTCAATACCTAGACTCCATTACTGTCCTCCAACCACATTTCCAAGAAAACTACATTATCTTCTCTTTGCTATGCTCACTAGACACTTTCCAGTCCTTACCTTGTCTTTTCAGCATTTTAAAATACCTCTTCTTCCTCTGAAAGCTCTACGTCAGCTTTAGCGGGGTGTTCTGTTCAGTTTGCTTTTTTTTACTACTTCTTTTACCTATTTGGTATGTGTGTGTGTGGTTTCAATATTATTTGATGATAAGTAAATATTGGTATTCAGGAGGGTCACTTCCCTCTCTCTATATAGATGGTATGGTCAAACTCACAGCCTCAATAGCTAACAATGTTGAAGACTCCCCAGATCTGTACTTATTATATCCATATATACAATGTCTTCACTTAGAGGTCACTTGGGCACCTAAAAATAAACATGATCAAAATATCATGTAACTTCTTCCCTAACCATATTTCTTAGGCTGTATACATATCTGTTAGTAACAGAATCATTTATCCAGTTGCACAAGCCTGAATATTTGGAGTCATTCATGATTCCTTTCTCTACATTTCCTTCTTTCATCCCTCACAAAAAGCCAATCCCCTTCCTTCATGTATCTTCCAAAATACTGATACCCTTCTCTCAATCTTCTCGATTGCTTTTAGAATTATTGTTTCTTCCTTAGGTCACTACAAGAAAACTTTTAATAACCAGTTGTACTGTACTTTTATCTATTCCACCACAACTTTCTATAATGTAAACCTGGTCAATACATTACTCCATAAATTTCTTTTTAGTTGCTCTACAGAATTTATACAAAAATGTGCAAACTCCTAAAGTCCGTTATTTGCTCTTCACCTATTGTACTAGCTAGAGCTTTTACCTCTATGTCCCCATAAGCTTCTCTCCCACTATAGTATATAAACAATTTCAATAAGAATAAAACAATAATAATAACTATTTAGTGAGTATTTATGGTGTGCCAATATTGTAGTTTCTGAAATATAGTATATCAGGTTCTCTCTTGTCTGTTGTCTTAATGCTGGCCACACCTTCTTTCTAGAATGATTTTTGCATGCTGTTCATTTGCCAACTCTTGCCCTTCAAACCAGGTAACAATTCTTCCTAAGTTAGGTGCCCTGTGTTTGTAGTCTCAAGGTGTGTTATGCATAATGTCTTAAAACCTCAAAGATATACTGACAAAACAAATCATTAGATATAATTCAAAATGGTTCAAAAAATTTGTTTTACTATTATTATTTTTTTGAGACTTCAAGCCTGTGGAGTGTACATTGTGGCTTAGTCTGTGGGTGGGGACATAAGTGCAGTTCTAGATAGAGGGATTGGAAGAGGCTAGATTGGGATGCACTGAGCATCAGAGGCAGCTCAGAGGAAGACAGAATCAGGCACAAGCTGCTGCTGCCCTGAACACTCTTCCCAGATATATCTGGATCCAGAGAGAACTCATGCCAGAGGCCCCAGGTCTCAGACTGGGAAACTGGTTCATGCCACCTATCAAGCCAACCTCAATCTTTCTCCACACCACCCCCATCTCCCAGTCAGAGTCACAATGCAGCAGAGCCTCACCCCAGAGACTTGGCCATGGGTGGGGAGGAGGGCTCTGTCTCAAGGGCTATGGAGGGGCAGGACCTCCCCAAGGCCAGATGGGGGCAGTGAACTGCACATGCAAGTGCATGGGTAGGATGTCTAATGCCTTCCTGGAGGCCAAAGGCCTTAGGCAGCGACTTGGTCTTCTGGAGAGCCTCTGGTCTAAAGGTTTAAAGTTATATAATCAATCTACCAATTTATTCAACCAAAGTATTGGATACACAGCATTATATCATTTACATTTGGCACACACGTGTAGCTCATTTAAAGGGTTCTAAATATAATTGTGACTTAAATATCTAGATAATGAAGGAGAAATTGAGGTTTTGGCCTTTAGAGACTTGTCCTTAATTATCTTTATGGTTTTCTAGCAGTGTAGTGATAAATCTTACATTAACTATTATAATATAATTAGATATATTTTCACTCCATATATTACTTTTGTGGAGATTATTGAAATCTTGGGATTAGGCATCACTGAAATCAAGATAGTTTTGTGAGTCTACAGTTATCCTGACTATACACTGTCACTAAAGATTTTTAAAATGAAATGTAAACCTAGCTTTTTTTCCAGTCAACTCCATTTTAAATGTCAAATTATATTTAGAATAATAAGCCCAGCTCTCAGGCACATAATTCAGATATCATCCTAGCATAGAATACCATAGGCAGATTTTCTCAGTTTAATATAGAAATAAGATAAATGAGACCTCATTGTCTTGAATTTTTACACCATTGCAACACGCAGTAGCCAAAACAAAGAACAGATGTTATCACTTATATTCATTTTGAGCAAACCTTTGGATATGGAAGGGTCTCTAAATTTTCTTTATATGGTTTAAATCTTTAATATTATGCAAACCATTTGCTAGCATGTTCAAACCACTCTGGAACATGGTTTCAACAGTTTTATTCTTTTTTTGTGGAAAGGTAATCTAAGTATCTGACTGTAGCAGGACAAACTACATCAACATTCATCGAAAGTAACTTAAAGAAAAACAACAACCTTCTATTCCACCAATAGTATTTAAGCTCCTACTTCTTAAATTCTGGCTTTAAGTTTATTCTTTTATAAATTGAACCTTGTCTATGTCTTTTGCTGAGTATATTTCTAGCAGATATTTATCTCATTTTTCTCAGTGCTTTGGTTCAACTTTCTGGTACTGCCCTTAACTTCTACTCATAACATTTTGTGTCAAATACTAAGAACATTTTTACTTATAACTCAGAAATTAAAAGGATTATCTTTCAGATCACACCTTCCTTAAACTTGGATTATAAAAATTAGATTTGTTAACAAATTTTTAAGGATGTATCTGCCTTTATTTTATAAGAGAAAAATACTGAAAACAAAAAATCATACTAAAAAACATGAGTAGATTAAATCTATTTATTTTAATAGCAAGAACTAATGAATTACTAGAGAAGAGATTTTAAATCACCTTCTACTTTAAGGAGGATAGCTGAACCAAGAAGAGGAGAAAGTCAGCACGATCCATGAGAGTTCAAGAACTCAGAGTACCATGTGCAGGGAAGGCAGGCTGAGCAAGACAGACGCAATAATGACTATGCCCAAGCCAACAGGTGTGCTTGACCCAAACGAGTGCAGCTCAGACATTATACTATTTCAAAGATACAAGGAGCCAATCATGGGGAAATGTTAAAGCAAGTATACTTTGGTTCAGAAAAGAAACAGAGGGCTCCTTTTTTTACTTCCCAAACATAGTGTGCCTTTCATTGTCATGCATTTCTAATTTCATATTAAAATTACAAGTCGGAATGACTGTATCCTCCACTAGTGAACTCTCCAGGCATGGGAAATACGTTTTTTTTTGTCTGTTTTCAATTATGTTAACAACATCTAGCTCCCAGTTTGGCAATGTGGTAGGTTTAAAGACAAGCTAAAAAATGAATCTGTGAGTCACAAAAAGTAGACTGAAGTTGATGTGTTGGTACACCACCCAGAACCTCCCTCTGGGACTCATTTCCCCAGATCTTGGGAATGAGTGATGCTAAAACCTCTTAGCAGAGTACCTGTCCAGACATTGTCTTCAGCAGAAGAGAGCTGCTTTACCCAATGACGCTCTTCCATTTCAGAAGCTGCCTATATCCAAAAACTAGACCATGTGGCATAGAAGCCTAAAAGGATTCCTTTAGGGATGCGTAACTATGATAAGGCCATACCAGCTCTAGAACTTCCCTATGCTCTTGGTGAGTTCTTTGTTGCAGTGCATCATGGCTCCACTCTTCTCTATCAATTTCTCAATCTTGGTGCCTCCACATGTGTACATCCCGACGGTACTTTCAATAGATTTTTTTTAAAATAATGAAGTATGACAATTAAGTTCATGAACTTGTGCAACGATGTTGCTAACCTTTTCTGATGTCAGAAGGGTTATTCATTATGAATTTGTACCAACTGGACAAACAGTTAACCAAGATTATTATCTGGAAGTGTAGAAAAGGCTGCATGAAAAAGTTAGACAACCTGAACTTTTCACCAACAATTCATGGCTCTTGCATCACGATAATGCACCAGCTCCCACGACACTGTCTGTGAGGGAATTTTTAGCCAGTAAACAAATAACTGTATCAGAACATTCTCCATACCCACCTGATGTGGCCCCCAATGACTTCTTTCTTTACCCAAAGCTAAAGGAAATATTGAAAGGCAGACATATTGATGACATTCAGGACATCAAGGGTAATATGATGACAACTCTGATGGCCATTCTAGAAAGAGTTCCAAAACTGCTTTGAAGGGTGGACTAGGCACTGGCATCAGTGCATACCTTCCCAAGGGGAGTACTTCAAAGGTGACTGAAGTGATACTCAGCAATGAGGTATGCAGAACTTTTCTAGGATGAGTTCTCGAACTTAATTGTCCTACCTCATCTAAATCTCCATCCCTGGACATTCTTTAAGGAATCTGACCTAAGACAAGTATGAGAAATATGTGAAAGTCATGCTATATTTTGTAAGAATATCAAATGATATTTATTACAAACTCTATCATTTGTTCTCTATATCTAGACTTTTGTTTGAAGCACTTATGCTTTTTTAAAGTAGCCATTAGTATGACAACTATTGCCAGAGATTCCACTGTTCCCCTGAACAAATTACCTGTCTTTTTACAGCAGCAGCCCATAAAATTGAAGTGTAAAACTGACAAACCAATTTTTCAAATGAATTTGCAGACTTCAGCCAAAAGTAACATAGAAATAGGAGGGTTATGGTTCACACAAGAGAGAAATAGAATTCCTGCTTTGACTGCTACAAGAACTTGAGATAATATTTGAACTGATAACAACAGTATCTCTTATTTACAGGGAAAATGTCTTTATGCTTCATTTATCTGGTTAACAAAATACACAGAATATTTGAAGAATATTCAAGAATCCACTAGTAAAAATATTGGAAATGTTTCCTCCATCCTACCTGTATTCCACAAATAAAATAAGATGTAATACAGATTCTCATAGATAAGTTTTTAGTGTTTAATTACAGACATTATTTTATCCTTTATTCTTGACATACGTATATCCATTTTCCTTATAGAATTTCTCTTTTTAGTTTTCTGATTTTCATTTGTCTTCAGGTTAATTGTTTTGCATGTGCATTTTGTTGTTTGCAATTATAATGTTCATAATATCATTGTTTTTATCGTCTTGTCTGCAGAATAAATCCAAACCTCTTAACAATGACAAGAATTGTTAAAATTGAGCATTTCATTTCACACTAATGACTTGGTGGCCTGGACTATTTTCTAATTACTCCACACATACACATAATATTGAAGTTCTGTGGTCTTGCTCACTTACATTTTCTCATTGAAACTTTTCCTCACTGGCCCTTAAATTCATACCTACTATCTAGGTATAACTTTTTTCCAAGAACTTATTGACACATCTAAACTATAGACTTTATAATTTATAAATAAAGAAATCCTCTTTCAACATCTTTGTATCAACATATTTACAATTATACATTTTATGTCCAAATTGTTTATATTTTTAATCAGAATTTCTATTACTTTTAGTTTTTAACACATCCTCATCCAAATATTTGAGAGCATTTATTTTAATTCTATTTGCTTGTTTGTTTTAAAATTTAATCTTTAATCAAATTGAAATTTATTTTTGTTGAATAGTGTGAGATAATTATTTAAATTAATTTATTTTCTCAAATTTCAAGCTCATATTTTCAACATTGTTTAATAACTATTATCTTTCCCTCCCATTAATTTGGGATTTCTACTTTATTGTTTGTTAAATTCTTTTATATTTTAAAATCTTTTTGGAGGGAGGTTATCTGTTCAATTTCTCTGTCCATGTTATCAAGGATTCTTTTTAAAGTCATGTGTTTGAACCCCAAATTACCATGAAGTTAAAATTCAAATGACTTTGAACAGCTAATTGCATTAAGTAGCACCTTGTATAAAATGGAATATTTATGATTAAATCTTACTGTGAGGAGGAAATGTAAGCTTATATTATGTCCACCACCAGAATCAGAAAATGATAATTTCTTACTGTTTTTTCACTATATTTTTTGGCTGCCCATTTCCCATTGGAAACTCAAGAAACCGGAGAACAAGAACTCAGCATTTTAGTCTTAATTTTTCTTGAGTATCTAATATGCACATAGTGAGTGTCATAGCACTTAATGGTAAGTATTTGTTAAATAAATAATATTTAATTAATACAGTTTTATTAAATAAATGTAAATACATCCTCTTTGCAGTATTTATTCCACATTATGAAACATAAATATCTTTGTTAGCATATCAAAAACTTCAAAATATATTGAAAATTACATTTTGTTAAATTTAGATAACAATGATTAATGTTATCTAGGTAATTATGGTAAGACATCTTTATACATAAAACTTGACCTTAATCATATAATCCTGCTCTTAAATATCTTAGTTCTTAGGTTTTATATTAAAACTCTGGGCACATAATTATATTGTATGTCAAACAATTATCAAAATAAATAATAACAGGAAAGGTTTGTTTTTCCTATGACATTTAAAGTATAAATGTTATCATTCACACATATGCAACATTTTCTAACCTGGCTTTTTCTTATTGATAATTTTGCATTCTGTAGTTTCATTAGTTTTTTTTAAATTAGGTGCTTATCTCTTTATCATCCTAAATTTTCCTACCTAAAGTACTCTTTATTCTTACAACTCCATCTTCATATTTCAGTATCAATAGTTCTTAGTCTTTATAGATCAACAATGCTAGTACATATTGATAAAAATCTCACCTTTCAGAACCTACATTTTCACTTAGAGAAATAGCAAATTATTAAGGGAGGAGTGATATAATTGATTTCATCATTGTTTCTGCCTTGTAATGTCAGCAACTTAAATTGCTTCAGCTTAAATGAATCTTAATCATTATATTCAAAGACAATTCCTTGACTCTCCCACCCCCAAAGCATTCTTGGCTTCACTCCATATTTTTTTAATAGTGTTAGTTTTTTTCCTATATCCTCTTGGGTAAAAACTTGTAGTTAATATGCGGAGCATCTCAGTTTGTAATCAGTACTTCTGAAAGGTTGTTACCAATTTTCTCCAAGGACCTTACAAATCCTGAATCGGGAGGAAATGCCATGCCAATCTAATTATTCTTTGCCCTCAGCCTCACATCAATAACAAAATTGTATACCTACTCTCAGTGCAAACAGTGATAAGTTTACTAATATATATATATATATATATATATATATATTATTTATGCTATTACGATGACATACACACACACATATACATGTATAATGTATACTCTGCATACACACATATTGATATATAACAGTTAAAATATTTATACTATATAAGTTTTATTAACTTGTTTAACAAATGTTGCTTGAGGACAAGCTGTCTTTCATTAAGCAGCCCTTCTGGGGCAGTCTATCCTTAGATTTTTTCCTCTAAAATGTTGCAAGCCTGATAGCTCTCTAGTAAGTGCAAGATGCTTCATAGTATTAAAACACTATCATTGGGAAGTACAACTTATTCAAAATCCTTTGTGTCCTATTTAAGTCATTAATTAGCTTCTTTTATAAAGGAACATTAAAACCAGAGGAGAAAGGTAGGCATACATTGACAGGGAAAATTTCTAAACTCTTAGGAATTTAGAGTTCATTCTGTTTATACTAAACATCCATGGGTGTTATAAAAGCTTAGCTACCTTACAAAAAGTGCTTTATAATAGACTATTTGGGGTTTAAAGAATATAAAATAATAAAACATGCAGAAGTTTTAAGTGACTAATATATTCGAGCCCAACACATTGTGTAATTTAGGTTAAATCTGAAAGGAGAAAAATATGAAAAAAGTGTTCCTAGGTTTGGATAAGTTTGTAACATTCTCTGTCTCAATAAAAACCTATAAATTTCATACTATCAGTTATTTAATACACTATTTACTCCTATTTGGGTTACACTGCTTTGTGGTGTCTTATGCTAGTATTTTGTAGGGATAGGTGAAAAGTGTCTTATATATTTTCTTATACAAGTCTGATACGATAGCATTCTCATGCTATATTTAATACTTTGCAAAAATAAAAACAAAAAATAAATAAGCATCATGATAAATCCTAAGTACTTTATACAGAAGGAAAACACACCTGAAAGGCAAAAAGATAGATTGTTAGTTAGGAAAGGCCCAGAGGTTAACTCAGTTCACAACTGAAACAGTGCAAGTAACCAGTCATCATACCATCACTAAAGAAAACGAAACATATCATCAAGCTAGATGGGGAAAGAGGATTGAAAACCAATCATGCTTGGCATTAATGGTTTCCATGCTCTCAAAGAACATAAATCTTTCAAATTGAAAATAAAAGATGCAATTATAAGTAAATGAATATTTAAATGTAGAGTTGGGGTTTGGGTTTTTTTTTGTTAAACATTTAGATTCTTATTTAACAAATAAAACATGCATTTTAAATCATTAAATAGAATTATTATACCATTGTAATTATTTTATAATAAGTTAATGCTTTTCCAAATGATAAAGAAATTTCCTTTGGATATAATAAAATATTCAATTATGTTGGATTTTATGAATTATTTCTTTGTGTATTAATGTCTATTAGAAAATGAATTCACTTAAGATTCAGAACTTGCTTATCTCAAAATAGACTTCAGAAAATGTTCTAGACAGAGGAATGGTCAGCTTAGAATTGATTATTTTTCACTCTTTTCATCATGGGTAAATAATTTTGATGTGTCATTAGGAACTGATAAAACAAATTAGTAGAATTATTTCACAGAAACGAGTTTAGCAAAATTTTACTTTTTATTTTCTATTAGAAATATAGAAGATAAAAATCCCAAATTCTTATTTGGTTATGTTAATATCTTAATTTAAAAATCAGCATACGATCTTTACACAAATAAAATGTGAATTCCATATTCATATATATATGTATACATTCATATATACACCCATTCATCACAATTTCAATCAACCATCAGCAGTTCTTTCTGGAAAAACCATGTGGAAAAGGCACTGTAAGTGATTTCTGGCTTACAGACAGAAAAACAAAACAAAACAAAAATGGAGGCCCTGAGTCTGACAGTCCCAAAGAAACTGAATGTTGCCAACGATCGATCTTGGAAACATGGAAGCAGATCCTTTTTCACAAGCAGAGCATCCTTGGCTGACACCTGGATTTCAACCTTGTAGTGGCTCAAGCTAAACTCTCCCTGGACTCTTGATCCACAGAAACTGTGCGATAAGAAATATATGTTGTTTTATAATGCTAAGTTTGTGGTATGATTGTTATACAGCAATACACCATCATACCCTAATGGTGAGAGCAAAAGGGATAACTAAATTCAGAAAGTGAATGGACTCTTTTGAGAGCGGTGACAAGACAACCATCGCGGTTTTTTTTTCCTTCTAGAGTAGTGAAAAGCAGAGAAATTCTTAAATTGATTTTCTTCACTCCTTGCCTCTCTCTCTCTCCCTCCCTCCCTCCCTCCCTCCCTTCCTTTTTATTCTTTCTTTCATTTTTTTCCATCTCTATGTTTTTAACACAAAATAACTGATTTATTCTAATGGTTTTAATGATCACATCACCAAATCTATGTCTTAAATTTTGATATTTCTCCCAGGAGCCTTGTTTTCTACCTAGATTTTTGACAAGGAGACTGCTTATGGCAAAACTTATTAATTTTTTTTCACAACTACTGATTTTGAAAGAAAACTTTTAGAACTTTAAAACTAGAGTGCATTTAAAAATCTATATTAAAACTCAGGTGCCACATTCAGGCTGTGTTACATTAATTTTCAAAATGATTGCTTTATAATAGGTGCAGGTTTGAAAGGGCTTGCCAGTTTAACTGAAACATGGGAAAACAACAACAACATGTATTTAGCTGAGAATGTGTTCATAAGCTTTACTGGAAAAATACTTAGTAGTTTAAGATTCATACATGTAGTTTTAATATTAATTAATATTAATTTAATTATATAATTCAGTATTTTTTATTTTCCCAAATATTCAGAATTGTGACACAAAGCATTCTTTCAATAAAAGATTCCTATTGAAAAGTACTATTTCAACAAGTGAAGAAATCCCATGTATGATCAAAATGATAAACTTATTTAATAGTTACAGTCCAAGGACTATGTTGTTCTAAAATCAGAGTTTTTCTCTAAATGAAACTTGTTAATTTTAATCTAGCATTAGAAACATAATTTTGAATGATTCATTAATAGTATTAGAGAGTGAATACTATGTATAAAACATATTAAAGTTCTCAAGCTATGCAACTAATTTACTTATTTATTTTGATAGATTATAATGAAAGAAAGGCAGTATGGTTTATTTACTCAACAGGTGAAAGTGTAATTCCTGTGCATGCTAATGTTAGTTCTTCTGCATACAGCCTGAGGAAAACGGTTTACAACTATATCTTTTATCTGCTTATTTAAAAAATGTGTTGTGGATATTTCTGAGTGTTTGTTATTATGGAAGTAGTATGAGAATAAAAAAGAGTGAAACTAGGGCTCAGAGATGGTAATGTATCAATTCCGTACTTCAGAATGAACTGATAGATGTCTGCCATTAAGTAATACAGAACCACTAAAGCTAACATTTGTCTTAGTCACAAGGTAAGGAGGATAGAAGCATAACACATGGGCTACAGTAAGCTATAATTCTTTTTAAGAAAACATTGCTATGAAAGCATTGATGAAAAAGGAACCACAGAAAGGCATTCATGGGTAAATTGGGATATATTGTCAACTATGTAGTTCTGACCCTGGTTGATTTCACATTTTCAGCGCCTATCTATAAACTGTTTGACTGATAGCTTAACTGATTTCTTCAGTCATCACAATATCCTTTTACCATACCTCCCATATCTGAAGATTGCCTTTCACGCTCTTATTGGTGATGATTTCATGAAGTTTTCACTATTAACCTATTCATCTTTTTTGTTCTAAACCAAATAATGATATAAACTACAATTGAGACTTTATGTTATGCACCACATTTTGTCCCACTGATTCTTTTGCCACTTTTGCAGTTAATGTACTGACAGATGTCTTTCAAATAGAGAAAATGTCTTTTTCATCATTGTATGTCACAGTGCTTATCAAAGTGTCTTATGTGATTAGAATAAAATATACAAATTAGTAAAGATACCTAGTGATTGGTCCCCATTAAATTAATCATTTAGTGTGGATACAAATGATTTCTGCTTTCTTCCTTGTATATAATTGCCAACTTTAAGAAAATTAGAATATCTTTTCCACATTTATTCTCTAAACACGAACAAGCAGGCCCATGTCGTATTAAGTAATCACCATTCCAGGTGGTTGCATTGGCTGAAATTATAAATATTTTTCAAATAATGTTATGTTTTAGATGGCTTATTGAAAAAAAGTTGTATGCTTGCAGAATATATGTTATGTGTAAGTTTGCTATTGAAATACCAGACAGCCTATATTAAATCTATTGCAGACAATTGGATATTTCTGTTGATGTTGCTGTAACCTGAATTTAGTAACTGGTATAGATTTCAATCACAGAATTAATATAAGAATAATAATTTCTTTCTAAACTCTATAGTTAACACGATTGTTATGAAATTCACTTCTTATAAATGTCTAATCACTATGTTGTACACCTGAAACTAATATAATAGAGTATGTCAACTGTAATTGAAAAAAAAATTTTAATTCATTTAAAATACTAGAAAAAAAAATGACTGCTAGATTTCTATCACACTACCAAAATGTACACAACGGCTATGACAGGCAACTAATGGCACTGAAAGAGAATTAGACTTGAAGTCAGGTAATCTGAGTCCACCTCAGTTTTGCTGATACTAGTTTAATGTCATTTTCAAATTAACTCCTCTGGGCCTCAGGAAATTGATCTATAGAATGGCAATTGTAATGCAACTTCTCTCTCCTCTGCCTGTAGGATTCCTGTGAATTTTAAATTAGATCATGCATATGAAAACATTTAGAATAATATATAATAGATAATAAAAAATTACTGAACCTTGAATTATTAATATTTTTCTTTATTCTTAGCACGTATAAATACTGGAAGTGGGTTGTTATACTACAAATAAAGATTTATAATTCCCAAACCCCTATCTATCCCTGAGTTCTAGACCTACATACATATTCAACTATTTACATCTTTAACTTTACTATCCCACAGGCATTTCAAACTCAGTATACCTGAACTGAATCCACCTCTTATTTCCTTCCTTCTATTGGACTTGTACTAGGTCCCCAAATCAGATCCTCCATTTGCAATCTGCCCCATAACTGGTGCCACCATCTACTCATTTATTTGAGTCACATAATCATACTTGATGCGTCCTTTTCTATCACCTCTCACATCTATTCTATTGCTATTTTCTTAAGTCAATTTGCCTTAATTATTTTAATACTCTCTTGATTAATTAACTTGCCTCTATATAATCTCCCTTTATATTTTATGTAAATATATAACATAACTTCCCTTTATATTTTCTACACATTGTAACCAGAGTAATCTTTCTTAACTTTACAGTTGATCATATATCTCCCCTGAACAATTTCTTCATGTTTCCCCATTGTCTTCAAGATAAAATATAAATGTATTATAGATATGTACACTTGAAACCTATATACAATAATTGTACTAACCAATATCACCCAAATAAATTTTACAAAAGAAAAGAAAATGCAACAACACAAACTAAAAACTGAAATATATGTGTAAATGGCTCAGCACAATATAAAAGACGCTTGTGATATTGAAGCTTTCCCAGTGTCACAGCTTTGTTGTATTTTAGTCACACGAATATTAGAAGTGCCTAGATTTATTTTAGTCTTCTAAAATATTGTACATGTTTTGTTGTAAATGAAACATTCTTTATCTTGCTTATTGTTTCCCATCTTTGAAGATTTTATTAGACTCCGCTCAGGTTATTTTCTTTGGAAAACAAATACTTATTCTCTCTATTTATTTCTCCCCTTCACTAACATTTGTTTGATTAAGAATCTTTTCTATATGTTACCAAAGCACTACTCTCTTACTCTCTCTCTTTCGCCATATATATATATATATATATATATATATATATATATATATATATGACTCTTATCTCTCTATATTTCAATCATTGATCTTCAGCATTAATCTGTGAGGTCTTTGATTACATAGAGCCATATCTTACTTATATTTGCATGTATTGTTGAATGAATAAATGCATGAATGAATGTTTCAAAAAGCAGTGCAGTAAATATCTGAATTTCAATCAGACCTATAAAGTAATTCAAGGGGTGAGCAACCAGAGTACAGTGCTAATTTTAACACAAAATACATTATAAGCACATCTTATTGAATCAAACTATTCATACATGCAAACAAAGAAGGGGTTCTCCTACATGGAGGGACAATAAAAAGCAATTTCTAAATATCTGTTTGCAGATAATTAAGAAATAGGCACATAAATAGAACAGGTAAACCTAGCAATAAGCCATCTGATCTGCTTTTATACTTTATCTTCACTTCTATGGTAATAGGCAACTCATAGTTAGCATAAACATAGAATTCTAGATTTTGTCTCCAAACAAACATGTTCATTTTTAAATTTCTCCCAACTCAGGAATTGGCACCATGATTCATTTAATTGCTCAAGTAAAAATGCTAGCAATTTTCCCTGTATCTGGTGTTTTTTAACCCCCTATGCAATTTCAATAAATAATTATGGATCACGATCTGTATGATTGATCATGCTGTGACGGAGATGGACACAAAGATAAAATAACAATTCTAATTTCAGGTTACTGGGTGCAGATAGTATAGTAAGGACTACATGAGAGGAAATTGCCAAGTGCTGTGGACATGTAGAGGAAATAAAAAAATTTACACGATCAGATCCATCTGTAAATTGCTTTAGAAGGAATACAAGCTGGACAATGTAAAATTAGTGAGGAGCTAATTATAATTGTCCAAGCATGAGAGTAAAATATTTAAACTAAGGAGAAAAGTCCTTTTTCATAGGTTGATTTAATGTCAAATTGGGAATCAGTCAATACTAAGAAGACATGTAATAGTGAAACAGAATACCAGTGTTCTGGAAGTTCTTGGTCAACTGAGCTGAACAACTCAAGTATTCTGACATTTGGAACAACCTAGAATAAACAGAATGTTCTGATTCTCAGCTTTTTAGAGGGCCCAGGGATTACTATTGGAGCCTCATCTTTTCATGTCTCAGCAGTTAAAGAATCTTCTAGAAGGTGTTAACGAAAAAAAGAAAAATGTTTAACAGTGATGATTTAGGCCTTGAGATTTTAAAGAAAATTGACTAAATTTATAGGAAGAACAGAGGTTATCAATTTACATATCTTGTATATACTTACTGGGTCATATATAGGGGATGTTGGAATTTGCAGTGGATACACTGTAAAGATTGAAGAGGGCAGGTATTCAAGCAAGTGCAAACTTTATGTAGTGGGCTATGCTATTTCAGGAAGGATTACTATATTATGTAAAAAGTAAGATTCCAAAATCAGAGAACATGAGTACAGAGAAAATATTTAACTGTTCAACTTTACAAAACACAAATTTAGTTTTTTTAATTTCAGTTTTAGCAGAATGCATTCCAACTTCTTCCAGTTCATTGGATACTTCATTTTAAACTATTTTACTCATTACAGCAATGCATTCTTGTCAATTAACTGAAATTTCTGGTTGACAGAATGTCAGCTGATACACACACAGTTCTTTGAATATGCATTTGATAAGATGAGGCCAGCGGTTTCTACAAAATGGAGTTATTTAGATCTATAAACTTTTACGCTGGCAGTTTTCAGAAATTATATCATTGATAGTGCAACAGATTTTGTCCCCACTATCTATTATTATTCAGAGACTTTAATTTCACAAATGAAAAACTAGTTGATAAATGCATCAATGCTAAGATTGCTGAAAGATATTTCTACTTTAAACATTATGATTTAGTTGTTTTTCAACAATATCTTCTTGATTATCTCAACTATAGAATAAGACACAACGTATTTTACTGCCATTTCCTTACTGAGACTAATTTACCATTTGTCATCACTTAGCAAAAAGATATAACCAGCAAATCAACCTAATCGCTCACTAAGGAAATTTACATCACGGCAACAGAACGAAATGTCTTTCATTCCAATGGTACAATAAGCAAGATAATTGTCACAAAACATACATAATGCAAGGAAAATGTACTCAAAATATTATTGAAAAAGAGCCAGATTATATCTTTGAGTTTCTGCCAAATTGATTTTTTTGCTATTTAATATTATTTCTCTGTCATAATAACTCCTTTTATCATTATCAATGTGATCAGCTTTGTAGTTGATTTGATTTAATCACTGAGCCACACAAAGAGACAGATTGATGGTTTATTTTGCAGCCAATGTATTATATCATTTCAACATCGCTCTGATTGTCCAAAGTTCTGCTCAGGGTGCTCAGGGTAGAATTAACACTAAGAGATAGGATGGTAGATTTTTAGTGAATAGTTTTAGTACTGTAGGACATTTTATCTATTTGTTTTATATTGTGAGATGTACACCATCAAAGTCAATATAACTTGGATTTTGGAATCAGGTTGCTCTGCATACAAATCTTGATTCTACCATGAGTTAGAAGCTTTTTGAACTTTGGTGTCTCCATCTGCAAAATGGAGATGATAAATTCCTATTGTGAAATAATACGTGAAGGGTGTTTTTTGCTAAAATGATTACCCCCAGCAGCATTATGATTAAGAATCTACCTGCTCTTTAGTCACACAGACCCCACTCTGCCACAAGCTGTGTGCTTTTCCCAAATCAATTGATCCCATTAATCATTTCCTCATATGTAAAATGAAAATTATTCCTTCAATATGTATTGAGCACTCATAGTGCCCTCATGGATTTTAAAAGTAGGGCAATAATAGTAGGGTTATTTTGAGTATTAAAAGGAGCAATGCACATAACTACACTTAACAATCATTAATAATTATTCTGTACAATTTTGGCTGTTGTCATTATTACATATGAGAAACCTTAAAAATGTGAGGATTTAAAGGGATAAAAGTACAGGAGCAGGAATTATTGAAAGAAGACGCCTTAGAGAGAGAGAAATAGAAGACAGATACTGGAGTGGGTAAGCAGGGAACAGGATGGGTGATGTCTCTAACTGGTTTTCCTAGAGAGGGGGTCTGTGTGAAAACGGTAATGGGAGGAAAAAGGTTTGAAAAAAAATGCTTGATTGCACATTTAAACAGGTCCTTGAGGGGTTTATGCTTAATTCTTTGGGCAACATGGATTCATGATGCCTTCTGAAGTGAGTAATATTATTATGTGAACAATAGGGTGAGTGGCCGATTAAATTTCATTTCCCCTCTCTTTACAGGATATGAAATTGTTTAGACCTACTTCAAGGTCAAATGATTTTAGGGGATGCATATTTTAAAATATAATGAATTAGTCCTATCACTATATTATATATGATAGCTTTGTGGTCTTCTGATATATCCCTCTTAGAAAAAAAACAGCCTTGAGCAAAGTTAGACCCCTTCCGCATAGTAAACTATTGTTTACTTCTCCCTGTCTCTGTTTTATATTATCCGAAAATATAAAGCTGAAACTTCAAAGTCATTAGGAAGAGAGAGTCTGTCCTACACTTGAATATCCTTCATATGAAGTGCACTCCAGAGGAAGAATTTAATGATTATAGTAACAGACTCATGCTCTCAACACCCCTGAAATTCTGGCATGAAGGTCATTCTACAAGGAGTTACTAGAAGCAGAGGCACACAGCTCCGCTCAAATTCAGAGTAAACTTCTCAGTAGGTTGCTTCCAGAGGTGAATCTGATCCTTAGTCTTGTTTCTTTGTCAGGCAAACATCTCTAGTTTTATTTTGAATTTAGTACTGTTGCAAACATCAAAAGAGGAAGTTTTGATATAAACAACTTCTGCTTCCAAGAGGAAATACACCAAGGTTACTATATTGAGTTAGAAACTGGATTTCTAGTTTCAACCTAGCAAGTAATTTGGAATTTGAATGCTGTCATCTCAGTAAGTCACGTCCTTTATCTCCAGAGTAAGCGTAAAAAAAAGCAGTCTCTGCTTATGCAGAGGGATAGGATTAATACCTGTGTTCGAAACAAAATGTGCTCTTCCAAGCTTCACTGAAGATGGAGTTATTATATTCTTGTATTTTATACTTTCTTCTCATTGTACATAGAAGCAATTAGTTGCCCTGTGGTATATTTTTTAATCTTTCTAATAATAATGTGTTTAACCTATCATCTAACTCAGTTAAGTAGGAGATACTCAGTTAAATATTCCCTTAGTGAAAAGAGATTAAAAAGAAATATGAGCATACTGGGAGAAAAGAATAGTAGACAAAATTTATCAGGAGAGACTAAATTTTACTGAAAAGATTAAAACACTATCCCAAGGCAGGCTGTGAATGACCTGAGGCCATAAGAGCGAATATATCAAGATAAATAAATCTTCCTAAACTCTACTAATGTCTGTAACACTGAATTAATAACTCCAAGTAAATTTTCAGTTTTACTGTATAATTCTGACTTGAAAGGTTTGGACTTGTAAAAAGATATCACTCAAGCCCATAGTACAGCAGTTATTAAATATTAGATGCATAAACTCCTAAAAAAGAGACTCTTTCCCAATTTGTTCTGCAATGAACAATTATTCTGCAACACTAACTCACATTTACATTTTAGCCTAAGTTATTGCAGTGAATCTCATAGAACTAGCTGGCCATGAAGGTGGTAAGCATGGGAGAAAATTTAAACAAGGAAAGCAATTCCATTTTATTTCCAAAATATTATCTTAGTGTTTAGAAGGATATAAGAATCCACATGTTAAAGCAGGAAATAGCCAAAACTCTAATTCCAACCCCCGTCATAGTTGTATTCTAAAAAGAGCAAGGAATTTTTTTTAATTAAAAAAAGAAACCTAAGGCCGGCCGAGTGGCTCAGTTGGTTAAGAGCTCGCTCAAGAGTTTGAGCTCTGAGCAACAGCAGTTCGAGTCCAGCCCGAGCTGAGCAGCCGCTTAGCTGCCAACAGGTAGCAGGATGGCTCAGCTAAAAAAAAAAAAAAAAAAAAAAAAAAAAAAGAAACCTTGACTGAGTCAATACAGTAAGGATTCTGACTCTCAAGAGTGTATAATAGTTTTTAAGTGTTATGTGATATTGCAGAACATATGTGTATTTGGAGATCTGATGGAAACTGTGCATCCCCCTGCAGGGGATAGATAACAGCTGACAGAAATCTTTACATTTTGGTCCCATGAGCACTATGAACATTTGCAGTTCTTTTTACTTCTATTTGTTTTATAATCACTATATAGTACCAAACCAGTTATCCCTGAACATTATTAATATGAGTATATTTAGTAAATAATTTAGCATTTTGCACATCCATGTATTTATTATAATCCTATTCTTCCTATTTACTCTATTGTTAAAATTTTTAAAAAATGTAATCCGGGATTTCCTGCAGAGACTTCAACAACAGGGATGCATTGCTAATGAAGTACAACAGCCATTACCTGTTGGCCTTTAAGCTCATAATTATTTCCCTTAGCCTCTGATCATTGCATGGTAACGTTCAGGATGTTTGTTAACACGTGGAAGCATGTGCTTTTCCCAAGACTGGAGTGTATGTATTAATAAATTAGATTTAAATTCCAATAGGACAATCTCTGTGTACTTTACCAAATTTAGCCTTCAAGAAATTCAGTTTCCTCATCTACAATATAAGATGGAGAAATTGGCACTAATCTCTTAGGGAATATCTGAGTATTTAAATGAGATATATATTTTAAAAACTCTATAAAATTGCCTGCTAAATATTAAAAACAAATGTATGTTTTCAGGAAATTACTTTCGCATCTCTGTATCATTACAGGAGTTCCTTTATCAGTAGTATATAGTAAAACTATGTCTAGCCCTCGTAGACTATGTCTGCCAAAGTTTACCCATTGATCTAGATTTATCTTTTGTCATTTATAAAACATTTTATCTCTATAGGCTTATATAAAAGCAGATTATATTTTATTTGAGGGGTATAAATTCATATATTACTAAATACCTTATTAATAGAAGATTTAAAAGTTTCTGTAGCCAATAAAATAATTTTTAATTAAACGAAATTTCTTTTTAGTCAACTGAAAATACAATTCTAAGCTCCCAATTTTAAAATATCTACCTATTCGTTTTTTTTTGTTGTTGTTAAATGATCTCTACTCATTTTTTTTCTTCTTTTTTTTTTTAAAGATTTTATTAGGAAATTGGGGGAGGGAACAGCGTTGGGGAATCAGAGAAGGGGAACAGACAAGTTGCTGTCTTTTTGTTCTTCAGTCTAGTTGTGAAGGACATTGCTTCACTGACCCATGTTGATATTGTGATCATTATGCTCTTCCCGGCTGAGGTAGATTGGTCGCTGGCCATTGGACAGCCACTCGGCTCACGGCAGCTCACGCTGGCTGCAGGCCACTCACGGTAGCTCACAGTAGCTCACGGCAGCCCACTGTAGCCCCACTGCAGCCTACACCATTGCTGACGACTCATGGCAGCCCAGCTCCAGGTCGAGCTGTTGTTCACCATCTTAGCTGTAGAGGGCGCAATGTCACTGGCCCATGTGGGATCCGAACCAGCAGCCCTGCTGCTCACAGCTTGCGTTCCCAAGCCAACTCTTAACCAAAGAGCCACTCGGCCGGCCCTCTATTCATTTCTTTGGGTGATACTGTGGTCAAAGCTCATATTATAGATTCTGATTAAGCAAAATAACATTAAGATTACTCCTTATTTATTTTGTCTAATAATTTATCTTGGGAGGCATTTGGCATAGAGACTAAGAACTAACTTCTGGATCCAGACTTCCTGGTTTGATATGGTCATGGCCAACGACTAGTTTGATGTTCTTAAGTAGCTACTTCAAGTTCACCTTCCTTGATTTTAACTGTGTAAAATAAAGATATTAATAGAACCTAGGTCATAAAATTATTTGGAAATTAAATGAGTGAAAATGTATCATGGTAGTAAACAAAATATGTTTTAGCTACTACCATTATATTGCCTCAGTCCCTATAAGTGGAATATAAGCCTTTTGTGAGAAGGTTCTAGCCCTTGACATGTAAATTTGTTCTGTTCACTCCCAGCCCCCAATAAGGAAAAAAATTATATCTTAAAGCAAAATGCTACTTTTAAAAAACATAACCAAATAGTTACAGCTCTTTCTCAAAGGTTATTCAAGTGTATATCTTGATTTTATTTTTTTTGAAATATTGAGCAAAGAATTTTTTTTTAATGAATACAAGTTAATAGATTTAGAATTGTGTTATTAAAACAAATCTCTGGCCACCAATTGTATCTTTTAATGGATTAATGTTAAATGGTGCAAGGCTTCTGGCTTCTATCTTGAGTGGAAAAGCTAGAAAAAGTGTCACATCTTTTCTAACAATAAGAACAAATCAGATAATATACTAAATCATGAATCCAGAGAGCTGGAGTCACAGAACAACCAACTGGGAAGGAATTGAAAGAAAGGAAACCATTTCAAAAGAGATAGGGGATGTCAGCATTAGCTAGTCTGTGGCAATAGGAGACAGACAAGGTCTTCACACAAGTAGATAGGAAGAATTCAGCAATTAAAAAAAAAAATGACTTACTAAAGGCCAAGTGTGAAAGCACGAGGATCCAGAATCTCAAAATGTTGCTGACATGGGGAGTTTACATGTATTCACAGGCTCTTTTCTGTGGAACACCAGGTCCTCACAAAGAAGACACTGGACAAAATCAGTATACAAGACAATGTTTTCCTTGGTCATGCAAGACTGGATGAGGGGAGGGACCACGGCTACCCTGCCTGAGACTGCCTCCATTAAATTACAAACATTAAGTTATTATAAAAGACAAAGGCAACAAATGCTTTTGCTCAAGAGCACATTTGAAGACCCATTGTATCTGGAAGGAAAACATAAGAAAAAGATGCTCTACCTTTGAAGAAGGGGCAGGGAACTTTCCTGGGCCCAGACCATTGGGGATCTCCTGCTGCTGTTGACCTGGGACCAGTTCAAATGGTATCCTGCCCATTGTATCCATCCTCAGACATCAAAAAGATCCATACATATTCAGTCTCTGAGAAATTTCCTTTTCCAACACTAGACCACAGAGAAATTATAGAGGAGGGCTGTGCCTTTCTTCCTCCTGAGGATCTCTTCATCTCAATAACTGATTCACTAGTTTACGAGTCCAGAAGTCAGCAATACAGTAAGTATTCACTTAATGTCATCGACAGGTTCTCTAATTTTAAGCTAAATGATATATAACAAAACCAATTTTACCATAGGCTAATTGATATAAACAAAAGTTCCTATGGCATCACATCAACGTTATAAGTTATAATTAAATGATGTTGAGCAAAAGGACATTATTTGAAGACATGCTATATATATACTATGATCATTCTTGTTGAGGTTAGAGACAAAACCAGAAATAGGATCAATTATAAGCCTAAAAATTAGAAAGATATCTGAGAGTTATAAGTAAATATGCAGGCATATCAATGCTTCTCTACATTCACCATGCAACTTTTTCTTAAAATGTATCTTTGTTTCAGAATTTTAAAATGCCAATGAGTGAGATTTTTAAAACATTATTACCATTGTAGCCACTGACAATATGTAAATGTACTAACTTCATAGCAAACTCACTAGGATTTAGTATTCAAAAAGGAAATGTTTTTAAAGTCCTTCATTATAAATCTAAAGATTTTTTGCAAAAGATAATCTAGATTAATTTTTTGAGTTAAGTTTTGTAAATGTTTAAAAGGACAAAAAGGTATAAAAATGGATTTACAGTAAACTTGTAACACTAGACAAAACTGTTTCTCTCTAGCACTATTCATCACTCCCTTCATGTTTTCTCTTCCTTGCCTACAAACATTAGGTTCTATGATGCAACACCCTCTACAAACATTTTTAATACTTTCAACACTTGCTAATCAATCATATCAAGTTGACAAAGGCCTAACTTTAGGGAAGGGCCGTAATCTGCTCCCAAGAAGCTATCTATTACCTGAAAACATCTCAAAACAATGTTAACTGGTCTCTTTAAACTCATGACCATAAATTCCATAATGGCATTCAGCACCGAAAAATTATACCAATAAATTTCCCTAATAAATTTACTTTCACATTTTTCATATCTCAAACCACTTCTCAATAAAATCTCACTTGTTTTCTGATGATAATGACACCTCTGATGGTAGACAAATTTAGAACATGGACCTGAGTATGCACACTCTCCAGTATTCTTCAAGTTGCCTTGACATATTTCTTGTTACTTAGAGGAAGTAGAAGTTCTGTAGTCCAGCTTAGACTAGCTCCTAAATATGAAACACAGAGTCACATTGGTCCATCTGCAGCCCACCCAGGATACTCTCTGTCGGAACCTGGGCTTCGCTGTGTGTGAAACTTCTCTGCTTAGCTGTGCTGTGTATTAATGAGAGTTCTGGGGATTGAGTGCATTCTAACATGTTTCTGCTTATAAGATTCCCACCAATAAGTGTCAGGTTGTACGTGCTCTTTATGGCAGCATGTTCATGATGCTCTTGGATGACAACCTCTTTTTTATTGAAAAACAGAAACAATCTTTTGGAAATTCACTTATCTTTTCTCAACTCAATCTTCCAAGAGAGGCAGTTTAGCCTACTGCTCTCAATACAGAGGTGTTTAGGAGAGTGGTTCTCAAATTCTATTTTATTCAAACATAAGTTGCAAACAGTGGTAAAAAACATCTCCAACATCTTCATTACCTGCTTCTAATCTGATGAGATGAGGCACAGGTATTTTTATGTTGAAACTCCCCCTGGTGATAACAGATGCAGATGGTTCAAAGACTATTCTTGGAAAAGAATGGGTCGAAAATGTTTTTCATAGGGTATGATATGCACAGTCACCTTTCACAGGTATGTAAATTATGTATAACCTTATAATTTAAAAATAAAATGATATATCTACACTAAGAAACTTGAAACAAATGGTAATTTAGCCAAGTGAGCTTGGTTTCTTAACGTTTTCAGGTAATCACTGTCATCTTTTCTACATTTATTTTAGTTTGCTTTGCAGGGAAATGAGCTTTGGTCAAATGCCGGCTTATTCTTAACTAATACAACTACTTTACTTGAAAAATCATTCAAAATAATTTTCACATAAACAATGATAGCTAGTCAGTATTTATATGAGTCTGTGACTGATTTGCAATACTCTCCTAAGTGATCACTTAAGTCCACCATCAATCCTTTTAGCTATATAAGCCTTTGAGAAAATAGTTTGCATTTTCCAGTGCATGGTTAATAAGAAAAGGACCGCTACTGAATGTGTGTTTAACAGGATGAGGAGAGGAGAGCTGTATTAGAGAGAGGGTAATTGAAATGTAAGTAATTGAAGCATAACAAAAATTACTGGTAAAAGCTTTTTATCACTTCAGTGAAGAGTTCAGCCTAGCTTTCAATTGCTTCCTATAATTTCTGTATATAAGCCTTCACTCACTCTCTCGTTCTCTCATAGGAAACATTTGTGATGTCAGAATTACAACCTGAGGTTAGAGCACTGTGACATTTTTGAGCTCTTCAAGGTTTGTCAAGCACAGTAATTATATTTACTAGAAGTCTCTCACCTCTCATACTCATGCACCTTAATCATACACACAGCAGAGATCTATAAAGTGTACAGGTCTAGAATAAAAAGAGTGAGTTTAAGTCCTGCCTTTAGGATGCAAAAATATGTTGGAGATTTTGAACATAGGGTAATCTTAACAGATAATTTTGTTTTAGCTTTTTTTTTAAGCTGACATAAAAACTGATAATGGGGTTTTCTACATAGATTGCTAAAGCTCAAAAAATATCTATTTAAAGGCTCTAATCAGTCAATCATATTTTATTTGAGGGATAAAAATTTTCTATATACTATTTTGAAATATTGTATATTTTCTGTAACTAAACCTATCAGAATTACTTTTACAGTGAAGTTAGAGATGGAGAACTATAAGCACTTGAAATTTGTACAGCTCCAAATGAAAAAAAAATCTGTTCTGAAATATTTTGGGAACAGTATTTCTGAAATTTTGTTGAACCAATTAGAAAAAACATATTTAACAAAATTGTATTCAGGTATATTATTAGTAACTATAATATATGTTTTGAACAGTGTGTATATTTGGAATAAAAAGATTTCAGAGAAATGTTGTACATGGAGCTTCCATTCATGACAACAAACACAGAGAATTTATAAAGCAAACAGCATCTGAGTGACCCTTTAGTCATGTTTTAAACAGTAGTTCCAAAAATGTAATAGAAACATACACAAACAACACAAAGTTAACTTAGTATTAAAGTATTTGAAAAAAGCATTTCTAAATACTTACTTCATTGTAGGTTTTATTTTAAATTAATAAAAATAGAACACATAGTAAAGATATGAATCCCACAATATAGAATTTTAATTTAAGAATAGTAATCTAAAAGTAAAAGGTTTTTGCTCTGTGAAAGACACTGTTAAGAAAATTAAAATACAAGCTCCAGACTGAAAGAAAATATTTGCAAAACACTTATATGATAAAGAATTAAATAAAAAATATACAAAGAATGCTTAAAACTTAAAAAGAAAAAGAAAAATTCCTGTCAAATCATAGGCAAACTATGTAACCAGACACTTTACCAAAGAAGATCTACAGATGGAAAATAGGCATGTGATAAGCTGGGAAGCATCCTACGTCATTGAGGAAATGCACACACACACAAAGATACTAACACACACCTAAAAATGGCTGAAATACAAAAGAACTGACAATACCAATTGCTGGTGAGATCGAAGAGCAATAGGAACTCTTATTCATTGTTGGTTGGAATGCAAAATTGTACAACCATTTCAGAAAACTGTTTGGCAGTTCCTTTTAATCTTAAACATAATCGTAACATATGATCCAACAATTATGCTCCTAGGTTTATACCCAAAAGATTTGAAACCATGTATCTACATAAAAACCTGAATGCAAATGTTTATAGCAGCTTATTTATTACTGGCCCAAACTGGAAGCAACCAAGATGTCTTTCAAAGATAAAACTGGAAACCGTGGTACACCTATACAATGGATTATTAAGCAATAAAAAGAAATGAGCATTAAAGCTGCAAAAAGAAATGCATGAATAAATGTTAAGTGTATGTTGCTATGGGAAAGAAGGCACTAGGAAAATGTTATATATACTGTATGATTCTATTTATATGACATTCTGGGAAAGACAAAATGAGGCAATAATTAGATCATGGTTGCTAAGGTTGAAAGTGGGGCTTGAATAAAAGTAGGGGAGATTTTTAGGGTGATGAAACTAACCTGTATGACACTATAATAGTGAGCTCATGATACTCTGCATATCAAACCAATTGAATTTTACGTCACAAAGAGTGAAATTTAATGTATGAAAATTTAAAAATATCATTCAGGAGATTAGGGATTCTGAGGATGGAATGCAGGTTGTAACAAAAAATATCGAACTGTATTATAAATGCATGAAATAACCCAATTAAAAAGTGTAGTAACTTGGGCCAACCAAGTGGCTCAGTTGGTTAAGAGCTCACTCAAGAGTGTGAGCTCTGAGCAACAGCGGTTCGAGTCCTGGTCCAAGCTGAGCTGCTGCTGATCTGTCAACAGGTGGCAGGATGGCTCAGCTAAAAAAAAAAAAAAAGTGTAGTAACTCTGGAAATGAGTGGAGACTCTAGGTCTAAAAATGAATGAAATGATCCATAAGCATTATATTATATTTGGTAAAGTTATTTTACTATGGGGACATGGGTTAACAATTTTGAAATCATTATACATATATACCAGAATTCAACCATGGAATAAATGGAAGGTAGATATTGGGAGCCAGATTTCTTACTTTTGGACTGGGAAGTTTCAGACAAGGTGAGAAAGCTACAATGATCCACATGTTAATGAATTCGAGTTGGAGATTGTATGAACTCATGTTTAGCTTAATGTGGACACAGATAGATACATTTAGAAATATTTATAGATATATTTCTATATACTGGTTAGTATACACACATATATTTCCATGCTATGTTAACTGAGAGAATCTAAATACACTCCAATAGCACCAGCACATATACATACATACAAATATACATAAATAAATAAAATAAAAATGATATTATTGGTGTATGAAGTGGACACACAAGGCAACTGAAAGAACTCTCAATAGTCAAATGTGAAAGAATTTTATGCACCATAATTAATAAAGTGGTATTGGAATATGACCCAACATATAAAATAAATATCCACGAGTTTATACTGATATAAGTAAATGATTAATTAAAATACAAGCGGGGGAGAAAAGACAAATCTCTGTGCTAAAAAATTCTAAGTAATTTATGTAGACACTCCACTCTCAAGGTAGTAGAGAACACCTCTTAACTCTTTAAGTGAGTCTGTGCATAGTTCCTTCCTTCCTTCTTTCCTTCCTTCCTTCCTTCCTTCCTTCCTTCCTTCCTTCCTTCCTTCCTTCCTTCTATATTACAGTGTAGAAAGGAGGACAAAAGAGTAACTTTACAGGGAAATCTGATGAACACCACCTTAATGAAGTGATCAAAGTTAACATCAACAGTGATAAATTATGTTGATACATGCACTCTTGATGTGATGTAATGAGACTTTCACCATACCTTTGTGGTCTTGCTCCCCAAAACCCACAACTCCAATCAAATTATGTAGAAAACCTTAAACAATTCTCAAGTGAGGGAGATTCTACCAAATACCTGACTAGTATTTAAAATTGTCGAGGTCGTCAAAAAATAAGAAAAAAATTGAGAAAATATTGCACTCAAGAAGAGCCTAAGGAAACTTCACAAGTGAATATAATATATTTTGAATGGAATTGTGGCATAGAAAAAAGACATTAAGTAAAAACTAAGGACATCTGAATACAGTATAAAGTTTATCTAATAATAATGTATCAATATTAATTAATTAGTTGTGACAATTTTCCATGCTAATATATTATGCTAATATAGGGAAAACTGGATCTGGAGTTTATGGGAAATCTTTGTACTATCATTGCAATTTTTCTGTAAAAATAAACCTACTCCAAAATAGAAGTTTCTTCTGACCAGTCAGGATGGCAGAGTATGAAAATGCTGTGCTGGCCTCCTCTCATGACCAAATCAAAATTACAGCTAAACTACAGAACAACCATACTTTAGAACTGCCTGAAGACTACCTGAACAGAATTCCTATAACTGAGGATATACAGAAGAAGCCACCCCAGATTGGTAGGAGAGGCAGAGATGAAGAATGGACTGGTCCCCATACTCATGTGTAGCAGTTAAAAATCAGGAAGGATATCTCAGCTGCAGAGGTCCCTCTGAGGAGCTAGGCTCCCCAGCCAAGGGTTTCAGTGCTAGGAAGAGAAGTCCCCACAAGTTCCAGTTGTAAGAACCAGCAGAGATGGTGGCTGAGTGAAAAAGAAGGCAGTTGGAGTCCCAGGCATTCCTTTTTTTTACTACTTTTTAAATTAAAGATTATTGGAGTGACAAGTGTTAGTAAAGTTACATAAGTTTCAGGTGTACAGTTCTGTAATACATCATCTATATATCACATTGTGTGTTCACCACCCAGAGTCAGTTCTCCTTCCATCACCATATATTTGATCCAAGTGTTCCTCTTAAAGGGCTCACACACAGACTTACTTGTTGAAGAGCTCTCTTCCTCTGAGCTCCAGCACTGGGGCAGAAGCTCAAAAGGCACCAGGGACATGCAGGGAGGAACTGAATTGTCTGGGCACAGGGCAAAGGCTGGAGGGGCAGCTTTCCCCAAGAGAGAAGTGCTGACAGAAGCCATTGTTCCTTTGTTGAGTCCTCCTCACACGCAGCATTCGCCTGCAGGTAGAAGCCACATCTGAGTTCCATCAATCTGGCAAACACTGTTTGCCTTCTCTGGTGATTACCTGAGACCCAGCCCACCCACCTTGTGTCCCCTGCAAGCCGCTTTCAGTGACTTTCTACACAAATGGCAAGAGCCAAGGAAGGCTCTTTCTATGGACATTTCTAAAATCTCTCCAAGGTTCACAAACCCCAAGCAAGCAGCATCTTGCCTTGGCATGCCCCATACCTCATGCTAAGCAGCCTAACATTAGCTACAGCCAGCCCCAGTTCACAGCTCAGTCTCTTACAGACATTTCTGAGCCCAGTGCAGGTGGAAGATTAATGGCTCATGCCAGGTGGCTGCAGCCAAGGTACAGGCATTGGCTGAACTTGACCTGCAACAGGGCCCCTCCAAGGAGGCCCCAGGCCCACACACTCTGTGGTAAGTTTTGGATCGGGCCGGGGCACCACCTGGCTGCATCTGCAGATGGCACACGTAAAGGGCAGACTGGGCAGGCATCAGAGCCCTACTGAAGTGAATCCTACTCAAAATGGTCAGCCCTTGCACAACAAGTCCTCTACTGCAGTCATAGCCACTCCTCACAAACAATGGGCCCAAAGGTCAACCCCTCCTATTGACATACAAACAGCAACCAAGGCTCAACTACAACAGGAGGGCACACAAACCCCACACAAGGGACATTCCTGCAGCAACTGGCTCAGGTGACCAGGGAGACAGTGCCACTGATCCCCACTGGACACCTACTACATAAGGTGACTCTACCAAGTCCAGGAGACCTAGCAACTCTGCCTAATACATAGAAACAAACACAGGAAGGCAGCCAAATGGGGAGGAAAAGAAACATGTCCCAAATAAAAGAACAGAACAAAACAGAAAAATAACTAAACAAAATGGAAATAAGCAATCTACCAGATGCAGAGTTCAAATCACTGGTTATTAGGATGTTTAATGATTACAGTAAGAGCTTGAAAAAGAGATAGAAGATATAGAAATGGAGATAGAAAACATAAAAAAGAACCAGTCAGAAATGAAGAATACAATAACTGAAATGAAGAATACATTATCTGGAATTAACAATAGATTAGATGAAGCAGAGGTTTGAATCCGCAATTTGAAAGATAAGATAGCAGAAAACACCCAATTAAAACAACCAAAAAAAGAAAAAAATC
The DNA here is from genome assembly GCF_001890085.2 of Hipposideros armiger. Classification (NCBI taxonomy): domain Eukaryota; kingdom Metazoa; phylum Chordata; class Mammalia; order Chiroptera; family Hipposideridae; genus Hipposideros; species Hipposideros armiger. Next base: position 162,318 of record NW_017732637.1, read on the forward strand.
CAAAAAGGTGAGCATAGTTTAAGGGGCCTCTCAGACATTCGTATCATATGGATTCCAGGAGAATAAGAGGGAGAGCAAGGAATTGAAAACCTATCTGAAGAAATTATGATGGAAAACTTCCCTTACCTGGTGAAGGAAATAGACATACAAATCCAGGTTGCACAGAAAGTCCCAATCAAGATGAACCCAAACAGGCTGACACCAAGATATATCATAATAAAAATGGCAAAGGTTAATGACAAAGAGAGAATCTTAAAAGCAGCAAGAGAAAAGCAGTTTGTTTGTTTCTTTCAAAGGAGCTCCAATAAGGCTGTAACCTATATCAACAGAAACTCTGCAGGCCAGAAAGAACTTGCACAAAATATTCAAAGTGATGAAAAGTAAGGACCTACACTCAAGATTAATCTACTCAGCAATGCTATCATTTAGAATCAAATGCCAGATAAAGAGCTTTTGAGACAAGACAAAGCTAAAGGATTTTATCACCATTAAACCAGTATTACATAAATGTCAGAGACTTTTTTATGAAGAAGAAAAAAATATCAAAACTATGAATAAGAAAATGGCAATAACTACACATTTATCAACAATTACTTTAAATGTAAGTTGATTAAATGCTCCAATCAAAAGATATGATGATTGAATTGATAAGAAAACAAGACCCTTACATAGACTGCCTACAAGAGTCACTTCAAATTAAAACACACACACAAAAAGTAAAGGGATAGAAAAAGATATTTATGAAAGGAGACGCAAAGAAAAAAACTGGGATAGCCATTCTTCTACCAGGCAAAATAGACTTTAAAACAAAGGTTATAACAAGAGATATAGAAGGACCCAGTAATCCCACCTCTTGGTATTTATCTGAAGAAATCCAAAACACTGCTTCCAAAAAATATGTGCATCCGTATGTTCTTTGAAGCTTTATTTACAATAGCCAATTATGGAGGCAACCTGGTGTTCATCAATGAATGAATGGATAAAGAAGAGGTGGTACTTATATACAATGAAATATTACTCATACATAAAAGAATGAAATCCACCATCTGCAATAACATGAATGGACCTAGAGGGAATTATGCTGAGTGGAGTAAGTCAGACAGAAAAAGGCAAGTGCCATATGATTTCACTTATATGTGAACTCTAAAGAACAAAATAAATGAACAAACAAAACAGATATAAACTCATAGATACAGGCAACAATTTGATGGTTGCCAGGTGGGAAGGGTATTGGGGAAATGGGTTAAAAAGTTGAAGGGATTAAGAAATAAAAATTCATTGTTACAAAATAGTCATGGAGATGTAAAGTATAGCATAAGGAATATAGTAAATAATATTGTAATAAGTGCCTATGGTGTCAAATGGTACTAGATTTTTCAGGATGATCACTTTGTAGGTTACATAATTGTCTAATCACTATGTTGTACACCTGAATGTAATATAATATTGTAGGTCTACTGTAATTGAAAAATTAAAAAATAATTTAAAAAATAAATACATATCCCAGGGATAAAATAAACAAATAAATTAAATAAAACTTTATTCCTAAACATTTTTATCTCCACTTTACCACACAAATGTCACTTCTCTTTAGTAAAATTTGTTCAAATTTTGGCATAGTCTTCCATGAATTTTTTTCCACTTCATGTAATATACACAAACATCAAAATTTTATGCTTTTGAGAAAATAATGCACTTTGTTACCACAATTATCTTTTCAGATTCTAAGAAATCTCATATTGTTTTTTACAGATGCTTAATCATAGAATTTAAATGGATGCGGTTCTAGTAATTACAATTTTATTACCTTTGATTCAAAATTCAGAAGGTCAGTTATTTGTCCTAAAAGTTACCCAGCTTCTGCATTAGTTTCATTGATGCCTTACTTATATTTGCAATTGTGCACTCATGATTTTCAAGATACAGAACAGATAACTTTCTCTCTACTGCTTTGTGCTGAAGAACAGTAGTGTTCTCCTGAATAACAATAGACTCTTTACCTGAGACACAATTACTGAGGGCACAAATCTAAAATGACTGAGACGGCCATCCATCTCTCCACAACAGGTGATACCATCTTTATACTTGAAATCAGTTTACAGTTGGTGGCCAATGAATGTGACGGTTTATTATGCCATCATCAGCTGAAGAGAAAATGAAGGGGAATCATTTTGTTCAATTACATTTAATCACTTATGTGAAAGCATAGAAGAAAACCAAAATTCAAAGAAATTACATTAATTTGTCATAAGAAACTGAAGAAGATCATAGTCAGAAGTGTGAATAACACCTGAACAAGGCAGATAAAGGATAATGAAATTTAGGGATAAGTACAATATTTGGATTACCTAAAGGTATGGAGAGGAAATTTGTACTTAAGCCCACCATAGATAAGAAAACAAAAACAAAATGAAAATTGTAAACAACCTAAATACTTTCAAAAAACGAGAAGGAAAAAAATTCTGAGGTCATTTAATCTTTAATTAACTCTAGCATGTATTAATGCTTAATCTTCCTATCCCCCATTAAAGAATCCACCATACTCATGCTCTCCCATTGAATAAAATCTCTAGATTTCTTAGCCAAGTTTTTTTTAAATTTGGGATTAACATTTAGATTGTACAAAGTTACAGATCCCACTTGTAGATTAATTTTTAGTCTATGAAAATGAAGAAATTATCCTCATAGATTAAAAAAACTCAAGAGAGATATTGATATAGAAATTGATGTGACATTTTACCAGTATTTGCACCATTTAATATTTTTTGTCACTGTAATAGACACAGGCTCTGAAAACCTATGGTTTATAGGCCAAATTTCATATCTTAAGTCCTTTGTTTACTGTTTCTCTAGTCAGTGACTAACTGGGACTAAGTTGAAAGTGGGATATATTTCATTAGGATCTAAAGGGTAGTTTTGGGATACTGAAATATTCTCTGTCTTGATGGTTGCAGAGGGTGGCCCAATGTATACATATTTCAAAACAAATCAGTGCACCTTTGTATATACATTCACTTCAGTAAAGTAAATAAAGAAAAATATTTTTTAAAATGTCATGCCATAAAGTAATAATTATTATTAGCTACCTGTTCAGCAATCTGTTAAGTCCTTAGTTATGTGCCATATAATTAATCAAACAAAAATTCATGCTTGTATATGCTGCTAAAATACTTTCACTTGACTCTGTTAACTGTAAAATACTATAATTTAAGGATAGATTAAGCCTATAAAAAAGGAATACCTATTATCTATTTTGTCTATGTTTATTGTTAATTAATCTCTCTCCAGTTTCCAAGGATAGTCATTAATATATTTAGTGAAGTTCTATTGTTTTGATTTTTTCTCCCTAAAATATGTGATCTTATTAGGTAAATGAATATAATGATGGTGACACAAAATATTGTTTAGCTAACTTATAGAGCTGAACATATAGATGGTATATATCCCATGGTCAAATAAGCATAGAAAAATAATTATTTAAATAATTTACAACAGAATTCTCTACTGTAGAACTTCTCATGTCTTTAATAGACTCATATATTTCATAATTCATTAAAAGGAAAAATATATTATGCAGTCAGTGCTTCCCATTTTTTGAAAAAAACAGTTTTTTGTATAGCCTTTCTTTGGTAATCTGTTTTGTGAAATAAGTTTTGGAAAATTCTGATGTGAACATTTCTATTCCTCCAAGACAGTCATATTTCTATATATTTTTCATCAGTCCTGAGGAATGCAGTGAAATTACCCAATGGCAATTGCTCTCTCCCAATTTAAACACTACTCTTTGGTAAAACAAAGCAAAACAAAACAAAACAGAATGTGCTAAGTGTTTTATCAATCTTAGAAAAGTACCCATTATGATTTCATAAATGATCAGTTAAAATAGCTTGAATGCAAAGCCCTTGGTAACTATTTTCAAAAAAAGTAATTGTTATGTTTACTACAAATTTTCCCTCTAGGTGAACTTCAGCCTTTCCCAATGTATGGAAGCAATAATCCTACTGCTTCCCATCTTTCCATAGGCATGGTTATATCCTTGTTTCCTCTGAACCAAGACACAGAAATACTTTGTTGTTTTGGCTTATCATGATCGGTAATTTCATATGCAACATGTGTTTCTACTAACTTTTCTATGCAATTACAAATTTTTTCAAGAGCATCATCATGAATAACATGTACTCATTTAATTATGATTTGTTTAATGTTAGCAATCTACCACAACATCTAACTAAATACCAAATACATATTAGTGTTCAAAAAAATACGTGTATGGTTAGAAGCTGTTTTTTATCTTTTTGTGTTTTTAGTGTGAGAATTAGGTGTGAATAACAAAGTTTTTCTCCTTGTATTTATGCTCTTATAGGTCATTTAGCTCTTTGATGATGATAAAATTATATATTTGTTTTTGGAAAATGTTTTCTTGAAATTTAGCTATGCAGATAACACGGTTTATGATTTTAGTTGTGATATATATATATATATATGCAAGAAGTAATTGATTTGACAACATTTTGATGGTGAGAGTCTAATGGTTTTATCATTTCCCTACATTAAAAAAAAAGAAAAATATTTATTTATTTCCCCAGTCAGTTATTCATTACTTGCTAGGTTTCTGTATATCTGGGTTTTGTTTTTTTTTTAAGGAAAAATGCCTAACCAATGATCAAAATATAACTACTTCAGTTTACCATATTTTCAGTGATAAGATAAATGATGCAAAGTTAAATATTCATTGTGTGTTTGAAAATAATATATACTGAGGGTGCTAAAAATAATGTATACACATGACTTGTATTTGATTCTTTTGTTATCAGTATATATTATTACAATTTTAATGCAGTTTTTTCTTTCTTATAATGTAAATATATATATTTGTTTGGCACCATTTGTATGTATCCTTTGATGGTGCCACTGAACACCTGGCAACCATAGGCCTTACTTTCAGGAAAAAAAATGTAGAACACATCTCATTGCTATGTTGGGCATATTCATATATGATAAAATGCAGAAAGATAATACTGTTCTAAATTAATATTTCTATTTCTATGTAATGACCTAGGTAGAAACTAAACAAATGATACATGTCTTTCACGTATCTCTAATTTTTAGAGATAGGTAAGTTGATCTTTTACCACCAAACACACATGAGAGTAAACTCATTCATACCATATTAATATATATTTTTTAATAAGAAGCACTTTGGATTGTATAGCAATATTCTCAAAGTAATTAGTCTAGTTAAATGTGTTTTCATGAGTCTAAGTGAAAATTCATGAGATCTTATTCATGAGAAGAAATGGATCTCCTTAACAGGGTTAACTGATTATATTGGGTTCTCAGAAAAGTCATGACATATTTTTTCTATGTTTTTCGTTGCAAAAATGCATCATGACTATTCCAACAACCCAATAATATGACTGCAATTCAAAAATGTGCAATGTTATATTTATACATATGTGTATATAGATATGTTTCCCTTAAAACATTTCATTCATGAATAGGCTAACTTTTAAAATAACACTAACATATAACAATAAAATTATACTTTTAATGATTTGACTACATATTGAAGATAGCCTTTTCCAAGGGAGGACGCAAGAGGCTACCACATCTACTTGCAGCAAGTTAAACAAATACAGTGTGTCCTATAATCATACATTGTAATATTAATACTTTATTTTTACAATATTCTACATGTTCATTGATATAAATATATTTGTTCTTATTTCTGCAATCATCCATTAAGATAAGTATTGTTAACACTGCTTTACAGAAGCAATGAAACTAACTTTAGAAAAGGGTAAGTAATTGTCCAAGGTCATAAAACTAGTTAGTTAGTGCAAGGAAGCAAAAATGTGAGGGATGTTTCACTCCTAATTGCATACAGGTTCCACTTTATCATGTTAGACCTTTTCATATTTTTCATCTGTGGAATTTAGAGTGCTTATGTCATGATATAATATTAATAATAGTTACTGAGCACTTATCCCATACCAGGCACTGTTCAAAATTCTCTTCCATGTATTAACTGATATAATCTTAGTAAAAACCCTATAAAGTAGGTACTATTATTACTTCCATTTTAAAAATGAGAAAACTGATAGCTAGAAGCACTAAACTGAGTGACTTGGTTAAGTTCTCACAATGCTAATTAATAGAATGGGGACTTTTCCCAGGCATCTTACATTTGGAAGTGAGTCTAGATAATATCACAGTTCTGCTTTAGAATGATTTCTAGACTGGCATGAGGGTTTTAGGTCCCCCTTTACTTACCTACCCAAGGTAAGTATTTACTTTCTCTGATGGTTAGTTTTATTTCTCAATTTGGTCATATAAAGTTGCAAAGATAGTACAGACAGTTAGCCAATGTCCCTTACCCAGTTTCTCCTATTGTTAACATCTTACGTTGCCAAAAAGACTTGTCAAAACTAAGAAACTTAGACTGGTACATGTATCAGGTAGGAGGAAAATGCAGGGCTAGAGGAATGCCCTCCTCTAGATCTATATATGCTCCAAAAACGTCTTCTCTAAATGGTACTCTTTTTTCCCATAGCCATTTTGTGGTTCAGTAATCAACAGGTGGAAATAAGTGTGGCATCACTCACTATTACTTCTTGTGATCTACTAGGAAAAATCTTGTTTCCTATTCCTGTGATAATATGCTCTGTTGATTTAGAGGTCTTAGTTCCAAAAGGAAGAATATTTCCACCAAGGGATAGTGATTCCATTAAATTGGCAATTAAGGCTAACACCTGGGGAATTTTTGAGCTCTTCATGCTGCTGAATCAGGCAAAGAAAAGAGTTACATTACTGCCTTGGGTAATTGATCCTGAGTATCAATAGGAAATTCGGCTGCTACTACACAATAAGGGAAGAGGGAAAGGTGTATCTGGAATATAAGGGATCATGTAGGGCATTTCTTAGTGTTACCATGTCCTGTAATTAAAGGCAATGGAAAACTATGGTAACCATTTCGTGAAGGATTACTAATAGCCCAGATCCTTCAATAAGGAAGTTTTGGTCACCCCAACAGGCAAACAGCCATGACCATCCAAGGTGCTTGTTAAGAGGAAAATAAATATGGAATGGATAGTGAAGAAGGTAGTTATAAATACCAGCTAAAATTAGGAGGACAGTTGAAGAAATGGGGACCATAATTCTGTAATTGTTATGAGCAGTCATCTTATTTTTATTATGGTATGGATATTGTGTTTTGGAATATTTTTATTCCTTCTCTTATTCACTTATCATCTGACATAAAAATATTAATATTTAACTTTACATTATATTACTTAGGTTACAGAATTATCAAAGAGAAGAGTGAACATCACTCAAGGACTTTTCATCTTCTTCTAGAGAAAGGGATAACAAGTTTTCAGTTGCAGGCAGGATAGGGCTGTCATATTAGGTGGAAGTATGACTTCATTATTGTCATTATTTGGAGATTAAGTATGTTTTAAAGATATGTATATGAGTGCCAAGTTGATAAAGAGTGAATCGTGATGGTTAATTTTATGTGACAATTTGGCTAGGCTGTAGTATGTAGTTGTTAATTAAAGAGAAATCTAAGTTGCTGTGAAGGTATTTTGTGGAGGTGGAGAACATCTACAGTTCATTGACTTTAAGTACCTAGGTTACCTTCGATAATCCTGGTGGGTCTCATCCAATCAACTGGAAAGCTTTAGAGTAAAACTGAGATCTCCTTGAGGAGAACAAATTCTTCCTTAAGACTGTAATATCAGATTTTTGTCAAGAGTTTTCATTCTGTCCTACAGATTTTGAATTTGCCAACCCCCAAATCCTCAACCCCCACAATACTTAAGCCAATTTAACAGATAGATAAATAGATCCTACTGACTCTGATACTCTAGAGAACCCTGACTAATACACACTTGGAGAAAAAAAAGATTATTGATTTATTAATTGGGGTCTTATGGTAAAAAATGGAGAAGAAAAATGGTGTAAATTAGCAATTTCCCCCTCTTCCCACCACTGTCCCCTGGCAGGATATAATTATAAGTTTATAATAAAAATAAGTTTCAAATATTCTGTTCAATATATGTTTCTCTGTCTAGGACCACAACATGGCTACACCCTTTTTTAAAAAAAGTTTATTTTACACATTATTTCAAGGAAAACTTTTGAATAAAGTTTGGTAGCAAAAAGTGTTATCAGAGTTGGTGGAGTGGCTCATTGGTTAAGAGTTGGCTTGGGAGCACGAGCTCTGAGCAGCAGGGCTGCTAGTTTGGATCCCACATGGGTAGTGACACTGCACCCTCTATGGCTTAGATGGTGAACAACAGCTTGACCTGGAGCTGGGTTTCTGTGAGTCGCCCGCAAAACCGTAGGCTGCAGTGGGGCTGCAGTGGGCTGCCGTGAGCTGCTGTGAGCAGCCATTCAGTGGCCAGTGACCGGTCTGCCTCACCCAGGAAGAGCGCAATGATAATACCAACATGGGCCAGTGAAGTGACATCCTCCACAACTAGACTGAAGAACAAAAGGACAACAATTTGTCTGTTTTCCTCCCCCAATTCCCCAATAAAATCTTTTAAAAAAAAGTATTATCCAAATAAGCAAAATATTAGACATCTAAGATGGTGGAGTAGATAAACACTGTGCCTGTTTCCTTCCATGGACACATTAAAATTATAACTAAATTATAGACCAATCAACCTGGAGAACCATTAGAATTCTGGATGAACAGAAGTTTTATAACTAAGGATATAAAGAAGAAACCACGTCGAAACTGGTAGGAGAACAGAAACTCAGAACTGGCTAACCCCAAACCTCCATGTGGAGGTTGAAAATACAGAGGGATACCTCCCAGTACTGCTGCTGGGAAATGGAGACCCCACAACATGTAGCTGTGAAAAACAGTGAGGATTCTTACCATTCAAGTGGGATGGAAGGCTGTGGGAAACACAGATGTCCTCTTAAACAACCCATACACAAACTCACACACTTGCAGGCTCTCATCTTGGGCTCCAGCAAAGGGACAGTGACTTGGGCCATGTCAGAGGCACATGGGGAACAGACTCAGGTATGAGGTTTCGAGGCCAGGACTGAAGGACTGTTGCCATTTTCCATGTGTAAGATCCTTCTCCTGTGCAGCTGAGCAGGTGGCCACCAACTTTAATGTGTTGAGCCTGCCTCCTCCACTTCTGGACAAATCTGAATCTGATTGGTCTGGTGAGCTTTGGGACTCTGCTCTGCTGACTCACTGGGACCCTGCCCTACCTAACTCTCCCAACTCCAGAGGCACTTTCTTGGTGAGCAGCAGGCCTGGAACACATTGCACTCTTTCTTGGAAAATGATCAGAATCCATGGGCACCCAGTGGACAACAATGGGCCTTGGTGTGTTCTGAGACTTTTCCTGAGTAGCTCCAGGCTCAGCACTGACACCAAAGCAGAATCTACATTAGCCTGGTGAACACAACTCTTCACACTCTAGTGAACCCCTGAGATCCTGCCTCACACAACTAGCACGCTGTACAAGGCTATATCAGTGGTTGAAATTTAAGGGAGCCAGCAAGTGGCAGCAGGCCTTGGGGTGTCTTTATTTTTGCAGAGCTACCCCAGGCCTGGTACTGGTAGCAGCCATCCTTGGCTCACAGCATGGCCTCACCCACATGCCTCCAGGTTTAGCACAGGCAGTGAAAAACCACACATTGCTTTGTAGCTCCTACCAAGAGGGACCTGGCTGGTCATAGGCAGTGGGTGACCTAGGCCTACGCTGGAGCTCCTTCCAAGAGGCCCCCAAACAAACATAACTGGAGGTTGGCTTCAGACCACAACAGAGCACTGCCCAATTAGCACAAGTGGCACACCCAAATGGTGGCCTCAAAAGGCACCAAAGCCCTTCAGAGCAAATCCCACTAACTGGGGTAAGCCCCCCAAACAGCAGCCCATAAGCTGTGGACGTGGCCAAACTCCATCAGCCAATCAGCCTGAGGGTCAATGCCAGCCACTGATGGGCCAATAGCAATCAAGGCTCAACTATAACAGGAGGGCACACACAACTCACACAAGGGACACTCCTGGAGCACCCAGAGCAGGTGACCAGGGAGACTGTGCCAGGGCCCCACAAGGCACGTACCACATAAGGCCACCTAGCCAAGACTGGGAGATATAAACGATCTACCTAATACATAGAAACAAACACAGGGAGGCAGCCAAAATGAGGAAACAACAGAATACATCTAAAATGAAAGAACAGGAGAAAACTCCAGAAAAAGAACTAAATGAAATGGTGGCAAGCAACCTACAGGAGACAGAGTTCAAAACAATGGTTATAAGGATGTTCAGGAACTCAGTGAGCTCTTCAACAAAGAGATAGAAAGCATTAAAAAAGGATAGAGAAACCACAAAAAAGAATCAGTCAAAAGTGAAGAATACAATACTGAAAAAAAGAATGCCCTAGAAGGAATTGCCAACATACTAGATGAAGCAGAGGATCGAATCAGTGATTTAGGAGAGAAGGTAGCATAAAACACCCAATTGGAATGCAAAAAGGAGAAAGGATACAAAATAATGATAGTTTAAGAGACTTCTGGAACAACATGAAGTGTAACAAAATTCACATCATAAGGGTACTAGAAGGAGAAGAGAGGGAGTAAAGGATTGAAAATCTATTTGAAGAAATAATGACTAAAAACTTTCCTAACCTGGAGAAGGACATAGACATATAAACCCAGGAAGTACAGAGAGTCCCAAACAAGATGAACCCAAACAGGCCCACACCGAGACACATTATAATTAAAATGGCAAAGGTTAAAGACAAAGAGAGAATCCTAAAAGCAGCAAGAGAAAGGCAACTGGTAATTTAGAAGGGAGCCCCCATAAGATTATCAGCTGATTTCTCAAGAGTAACTTTGCAGGCCAGAAGGGATTGGCAGGAAATATTCAAAGTGATGAAAAGCTTGGATCTACAACCAAGATTACTCTACCCAGCAAGGGTACCATTTAAAATTGAAGGACAGATAAAGAGCTTCTCAGACAAGGAAAAGCTAAAGGAGTTCATCAACCCCAAACCAGTATTACAAGGAATATTAGAGGGACTTCTTTAAGATGTAAAAAAAATCAATAAATTATGAATAATAAAATGGCAATAGCTACGTATCTATCAACAATTACTTTCAATGTAAATGGATTAAATGCTCCAATCAAAAGACATAGGAGGGTGGTGCACTCTTCTACTTGCCAGATGGGTTGCTGCTTGTTTCATGAATTGTTTAATAAAGCTTGTTAGCTCTAAAAAAAAGACATAGGAGGGCAAAATGGATAAGAAAACAAAATCCTTACATATACTACCTACAAGAGAATTACTTCAGATTGAAAGACACCGCACAGACAGAAAGTGAACAGATGGAAAAAGATATTTCATGAAAATGGTAAAAAAAGAAAAAAAAGCTAGAGTATTCATACTTATACCAGACAAAATAGACTTTAAAACAAAGGCTATAAAAAGAGACAAAGAAGGATGCAGTAATCCCACTTCTGGGTATTTATCCAAAGAAACCCAAAACACTACTTGGAGGCAATGTGTGCATCCATATGTTCATTGCAACATTATTTACAATGACCAAGATGTGGAGGCAGCCTGGGTGTCCATAGATGAAATAATGGATAAAGAGGAGGTGGTACTTGTATACAGTGGAATATTGCTTGGCCATGGAAGGGAATTGGTTCTTGTCATCTGCAGAAGCATGGATGGACATGTAGGATATTGTGCTGAGTGGAGTATGTCAGACAGAGAAAAGACAGGTGTAATACGATTTCATTTATATGTAGAACCTAAAGAACAAAATAAACAAACAAACAAATCAGAAACAAACTCATAGATACAGAGAACATTTTGATGGTTGCCATATAGGAGGGTGTTTGGAAGCATAGGTGAAAAAAGGGGAAGGGAATAAGAAGTACAAATTGGTTGTTACAATGTAGTCATGCAGATGTAATGTATAGCATAAAGAATATAATCAATAATGTTGTCATAATGATGTATAGTTTATTAGATGAGTACTACATTTGTTGGGGTGATAGATGGAAGGGGGTTGGGGGGCATGGAAAACGGTGAAGGGATTAAGAAGCACAAATTGGTATTTATAAAATACTCATGGGGATGTAAAGCATAGAGAATATAGTCAATAACAATATGGTAATAATTATGCATAATGCAGGTGGGAACTAAACTAGTCAGTTCCCTTCTTAAATTATATAAATGTCTAAAAAATTATGCTGTACTCCTGAAATTAATATTAAATAATATTGAATGTCAACTGTAATTGAAAAATTAAAAGCAGGGGAAAGGGGAAGGGCAATAAGTAGTCCAGGTTTCCAGGTATAAAACAAATAAGTCATGGGGATGTGGCATACAGCATGGGAAACACAGTCAGTAACATTGTGATAGCGTGGTACGGTGTCAGATGGTTCCTGGACTTATCATGGTGATCACTTCTTTCGGTCTATAAATGTGGAACAACAATGGTGTACCCCTGAAACTGACTCCTTTACTCCAAGGTTGGAGACTGATTCAACTAATTATGCCCTTTGGAGGAATTATCTCTTCCTTTTGAACAGAATGAACAACAGAATGGTATGCCCATTATTGTAGCATTTCATGGTGAAACTGACCAACTAGCCTTTATTTTTCTTAGGGAATTAATCATACCAATAATCTCTAGGAACTTTGTAAACCACAGGCTAACATTTAACTTATACTTGTAAACCTTCCAGTAAACCAAAAAATTCTCTATCACCAGTTATAATTGTTTATATTTATCTTAAGCATTGTAATAATAAATTGATTGCCATTAATAGTAGTAACAGTTTTTTGTAAAGTGCTTTAAAAGTGTCTTCCTAAATGAGACATGGTTTATCTATACCAGCAATTATCATAAAGAGAAATTATACAAACAAGTTAAACAATACAGCACTATGTGAAATATTTAATTAAATAATGATGAAGCGTGATATATTTGAGCTGTATCCAGCAAAGTTTAAAAGGAATTAGTCATAAAAACAGTAAAAAGATGAATTTTAAGGCACTCTAAAAATATTTTATGACGAGTGCCTCATGTTAGTAGTAAGCTATTTGTTTAAAACTATACAAGTGGATTAATTAGGGAGAATATCAGGATATAAGTTGGTGTCAAAGGGAGCGACTGGAGACATATGCATTCGGCTGCCAAAAAAAAACTGGTTAAAACTCAAAAGACTCATTACAATATTAGCCCCAAATAAAAATTGGACTACAGTGGAATAACAGCCAACCATAGCAAGGCCCTTCACAAACATGGAAATAAACAAAAAGGAGTACACTTGGCCTCATCTTTAACTAAGAACAAAGTGTCCCCGAGAGAAATGTATTGACTAAACATGCCCCAATCTTTTTATAAGTCAGTCCTCTTAGGTTGCCAATCTACCAGAACATAATAAGATAAACACATGTATATGTTTGTGAATAAATATTAATGCTAGTAAATATAGTGAAAATTGTAATTCCATGTGCTTTGCCTAAGCTTTTCTCTCAAACCTGCTTGTAGAAATAATCTTCACCAATCTGATTTGAAACTGAAACATGGCAGATGGTCAACACATGGTTAATATCATACGGACAGGTTATCTATCTGAGGAAAATACTGTGTTTCCAAATACTGTAAATCAAATTAAATATTTCTGAGAAGAGAACTTAGGAAAAAAGTTTACATTTGTAATACACAGGATCATATAAAAATGGCCACAAACAACGGCCATGTCTTTGCATCTTATATAGCTTTCATAGTGCGCATAATTCAAATGGAGAATACAATTCTGAAAAATAAGCAGTCCACAAATTGTTTAAGAAGATTTTGCATAAAGGGCTGATTTATGGTAACGATTCTGGTGCTACCAACCCACTAAAGTGTTAAACATTGCGAAATTTAATTCAGTTTAATAACATTAAAGTTAAAAAAAGGATTTGGGACCAAAATAAAAAGGTATGATTAAAGCATTTAGAGGTCTTTGTTATAATCAGTGATCATATGCCTGGTTGATTCAAGGTTATTTTCAATCAAAATATTACGTGATGCAAAAACATGTAGATTTCTGATTTCATGTTTCTCTGTTGAAAAACTATATTTTCTCTTTCCTAAGAAATTAAATGTTGTTAAAATAAGCTGGGTGAAGAAAGGATATAGATATGACCTGGATAAATACACCGTTAAGTTACACATGAAGGTGATGAAGTTTAGCATATAATAGAAAATACATAGTCATATATTATGAAATCTACATTCTCTATTTAAAGCATATTAAATATCACTAATAAAGGGAAAAGCTTGCCATTATAATTGTGAATTGTCATAGGTTTTTAATATGAATCATGATTTAAGACATTTTAAAATGGAAAAAAATGTGCATCTTAGAACTGATAAAATAGTTTTTGTATCACAAATAAATTACAGAGATTTATGAGAAACATGCAAGTCATGGGCACATGAGCCCCAGTTATCTAAGTAGGATATTTGTGCCTCTTTTCCTTTGTATTTTCTCTTAGTTAATACAAATACACTTGTGTTGATGCCCAAATTCCTAAGTGTTATGGGTTGAACTGTGTCTCCCAAAGATTTTGAAATTCTAGACCCCAGTAACTGTAAGTGTAGCCTGGTTTTGAAGTAAGGGTCTTTGCAGATGATCAAGTTAAGATGAAGTCATTAGGGTGGGCCCTGATACAATATAACTGTGTCCTTCCAAAAAGGGGACATCTGAACACTGAAACGGATGCACACAGGGAGAACACTATGTGAAGTTGAAGGCAAGATTGGAGTGATAGACCTACATGTCACGGAATGCCAAAGATAGTCAGCAAACTACCAAAGCTAGGTATGAAACATACATTTCCAGGCATGGAACAAATTCTTCCACACAGCTCACAGAAGAAACCAACACTGCAGACACTTTGATTTCGGATTTCTATCCTCCAGAACTGTTAGACAATAAATTGTTTAAACCACCAAGTTTGTGAAGCTGTTATGGCAGCCCTAGAAAATTAACACAGTAAGATAATTTAGTAATAACATTAAAATATTTTTATGTTGTTTAACTGAAACAATTACAATTTGTTTCTTATTACTCTTCAGTCAGGCAAATAATCAAAAGCCCAGTATTTCCAGCATTTTTATATATTGCCTGCTATTGACTGCTTCTCTCTTCCTGCAGTAAGATTATTTATTTAAAAAGTTATGAATGAAGGATCTGAAAAATAGATGAAATATTTACTACTAATAAACAAAAATCAAAATCTGAAATCATGCGTTTCCTTACAGTGACTAATATTTATCATAGTGAAAGTTTCCAGAGATGCCTCATGCTACACATAATTTCTCTCTATTCATCTGAGTTTTTGGCTGAGACACCTGTAATAAAAGATAGGTTAACAAGACAAAAACAAACAGAAGTGTATATGGGAGATACCCAGGGAAAGATAAGTAATTCAAAGAGATGGCTTAGAATCACAGCTTGTATAGCATCTTCAAAGGAGAACAATAAATTTGTGAAGAAATGACAGGACAAAGGAAAGCAGTTTGAGGCCTCCAAAGGTCAGTTAGTAAAGTTTGTTGTATAAATTCCTCTGGTGCCTTCTCTAGGCTGATAGTTGCTAACTGATGGGGTGATTAAGTTTGTCCTTCCTGGTATAGAAGGGAAGAGCGACACCTTTGAAAATTTTATGTCATGCTTTTAGGCAAATAAGGGGAGGGCAGGGAACTTTTCTTGATTGCCTTAAGCTCAAAATAATCCTTATGCCAAAATCATAATTTAGGGGTGGCATATTCTGCTATCCTTCAGCGCAATAGCTGGATCTATGAAATAAGCAACAAATTAACAGGAGACAAGATATACACATCTATTAATTTTTAATGTTATGTGCATGGGGCTGTATCACAGAAAAAAAACAACAACAAAAAAACGGATCCCCAAAAAGGTGGTGAGACTTGAGAGCTCATATACCATCATAATAAGGGAAGGGAACTTAGAGGAGAGAAAGTAAATTAATTTTAGGAAAGATGAAAGGTCCCTTTCATAGGCTTTTTTTTTTTTTTTTTTTTGGCTACAAAAACGTTTTTCCATTTGGTCCAAGGCTCGGAAGAGAGCCCCAGGGTGGTTAAAAAGTTGTCTGGTGGCTGCAGGGAGAAGCTCAGGCAGAAGCCTGGACACCAGCGGTTGCAGAGGGGCCTCTTAGAGCCTGCTGCGCCTGGGAAGCTCCAGTTAGTACTTGAGAGGGGTCTTTGGAGGGGATACTCGCCCAGCCCTGTCTGGGGACAGCCAGTGTCCCAGGCTAGTCAAGTGGTCGTCCATCTTAAGTTTTCTCTCCTCATCTAGGAAGGGGCTCTCCTCCATGATCACCAGGGCGTCCATGGCACCGGGGTTTATCCGACCCACGTGTGGCGTCTCTGCACGTTCCTTAAATTCTGGAAAGGGGCATGGCCACCGTGCTGGTGTGCTTTTTCAAGCCATTCCGGTGCGGTGGGGATTCTCCTCAGCCAACTTGCAGAAAAACTGGCCCACGGCCTCCAAAGCTATGTCCTCGCGATGGGAGCAGCAGCCCAGAGACAGGTAGGTGGACAGGCCAGCAGAGATAGGGTGACCAGGCGGTGGACACCAGCCACCACCTCTCGGGAGTAGTTCTGACGAATCTGAGAGCTCAGGATTGGTGGGCAATAAGGAGCCAACCACACAAAAAAACCGGTGTTGGCTGGTCCCGGAGGCCGAGGGTGGCAGAGAGGATGGTCCCTGAGGTTGTGA
Source organism: Hipposideros armiger (assembly GCF_001890085.2). Taxonomy (NCBI): domain Eukaryota; kingdom Metazoa; phylum Chordata; class Mammalia; order Chiroptera; family Hipposideridae; genus Hipposideros; species Hipposideros armiger. Next base: position 179,104 of record NW_017732637.1, read on the forward strand.
CTTTTGGTTGGAGGCTGGTCTGAGACCCAAGAAGGAAAGGCCCTGAGTCTGTTCCATCCAGATACTGTTAAAGCAGAAGAGATTCCGCTCGACTGGCCGGCGTGCTGCCCTTTTCTTTCTGTCAAAAATCAACATGTAAAAAATAACAAGCATGTAATAGAAGACCATTTATATAATATATGACTACTATCATAATGCCAGTGTTTATTTTTAATATTAATACCAGAACCCATACTGAAACTGTCCAAATATTAGCGCAAATAATTCATTTCAGAAGTAAGTTTGAGGCAGTAGAAAAAGCCTGTCAAGTGCCTCAATGGTGAATCAAAATTACATTTCTAACTTTTTTTCCTGGATAAGCACAATGATATATGTTTATAACATACCTTAAAAATGTACCATGTCAAAAAGTATGCTACAATTTGAGTCATCCTTTTGAGCATTTAAAATTTTGTTATGAAATTCAGAACCTCTTTCAAAGATTGTGGTATTTTTCAAAATTACAAATAACAAGTGTCTTGTGATAAAAGAAAAGAAAAACTGCTTTGGAGGAGATGCACTTCCAAAATAGCTATGTGAGGAGCTCTGTGACCCTCATCTCAGCAGTATACCCATAACAGATGATTAGAATTAAAAGAAATGACCACTTAAAGTTTCTGCAAATTGTCCTAGGAACACACAGAAAATGAAGAAATAATTTTTTTTTCAAAGAAATCTACTAGGTATCTTGGCACTGGGGTGCAACTCTTCCTCCAGCTCCCAGTTAAGAGCTAAGGTATCTCTCTGGGAGGACCAGTCTGTCAAGATTTTTCATCTTTCTGACCACTGGCTGAGGGAGGGAGAAATTGTTGAGGCTGAACTTCAGTAAAGTGCAGCTGATAAATTGGTGGCTCCTTTCTTCCATCCAGCTCCAATTTGTAGGGTGAGGGTTCTTACCCAGATGTGGCAGGGGAACACTTTGGCCCCATTTTCCGTCTCCCCAGCTCACTTATGTTGCAGAGGTTCCACCCTGAGAGAGTCAGGCGGAGAAGACCAAAGGAAGCACAGCAGACATTCCAAGAGAACTCGGCTACCCTACCCTAGCTCCAAAGCACTGGATCCTCTGACCTTTGCTATTTTATTTATAAGCACTATTGGTGATGGAACATGTCTCTTTTCATTAAAAATACAATTTCAGTGTTTAATTACAAAACCCCAAATAATACAGCATAATAATACCACATAATACAGCAAAAAGATGTATGGCATAGTGCATGCAAACTGATTAGGAAAGAAAAATTAAAAACACAACTGGAAACTTTGTATTTGTATTCAGTATCACAATGCTTGAAGACATTTATAAGAGTAGAAGAATGACTGCATATTGGAACTATAATTTGTAGCCTTAAGATAATTGGGAGTATTTTAAAATATCAAATCTTCGGGGGAATCTTTTATTTTTTATCATTTTTGAAGCTCTTTCTCCAGGCACTAATACCAAAAGATAAAGAAACATAGTTCAAATGATAGCCACTTCCCAAAGCTTTGAAAAACTTGTGAAATATATATTTCAAAAGAAAGAAAATTCAAGTTATCCCACAAGTGTATACCAGTGGGTTCCGTTATTATTTTTGCTGTTTCCTCAAGTGAGAAATTTGAAAGCCTGAATGAAATGGGGTCCTAGTTTTGGTTATAATTCAAGGGACTTTATAATAAAAATTAAATGGGATTAGAATTTAACGTGCAACGTATAAGGCTCTAAAGCAAATGTCTGTGTTATTAAAATAGAAGTTTAAAAAAATGATTACTAGTAACTATTTCTGACATTCAAAATTCAAACACTTTTTTCCCTGTATATTCTTTTCCCTCATGTATCTTTTCATCTTACTAACCTGGAATGGATAAGCTATTTTGAGATGCTTTTGTTACATACCTATATTTTCATGTACAATTTTATTATTTGATAATTTTCTTTTATTAAATGTCATATGTATCACATAGAAACATATAAACTTTTTTTTATTGTTAGTTTCAGGTGTACAGAACAATGCAATAGTTATCCTTTTCACCCTTCACACAGAAACAACCCCCCCATCTACTGCCCTCCTGATATCATACTTATCTATTAAAATTCTATTGACTCCTTTTCCACACTCTACTCCATGTCCCTTGACTATATGTATATATAATTATAGTTGAAATACAATATTATTCAACATCAGTTTCAGAAATACAGTGCGGTGGTCAGGCCTCTATACCAACTATGAAGTGGTCTCCCTAACAAGACATGAGTCCATCTGACCCCCTAAAAAATATTTACAGCATTATTGATTATATTCCCTAGACTATCTTTTCTATCCCTGAGGCCATATTGTAGTTACCAGTTTATGTTGACTCATCCCTCCCCCTTCTCCCTCATCCCCACACCCCCTCCCATCTAGCAATCATCAGTTTTTCCTCTGTGTCTCTCCTCATCCCCACCCCTCTCCCATCTAGCAATCATCAGTTTTTCCTCTGTGTCTCTGAGACTATTTCTGTTTACATTACTTATTTATTCAGTTCTTTTGATTCTACATATAAATGAGAGCATATGGTATTTGTCTTTCTCTGACTGACTTATTTCACTTAACATAATGTTCTCTAGGTCCATCCATATCGTTGCAAATGGTACGATTTCATTCTTCTTTATAGCTGAGTAATACTCCATTGTATAAATGTACCACAGTTTCTTAATCCAGTCATCTACCGATGGGCATTTCAGTTGTTTCCAAGTCTTGGCTATTGTGAATAGTGCTGCAGTGAACATAGGGGTGCATTTTTTTTTTCGAATTAGTGAAACATGTAAACTTTTGATTAAATGTTGATCATTTTTCTTCTAGAAATTAATGAAGGCATTAAGACCTATTCCCAGGATTGTAATAAAACAGAATATTTAGTCCCACCACATTAAAGTGGACTAACTTGATTAATTCATTTTATAAAAGAGAAAATATCTACCAATATTAAATGTTATCATTTCTGAGTTGAATTTTTATTCCCATTGTAGACTTTTTTTATTAAATAACCTTAACTCCCAGACGTTTTGATTTTCTAATCATTGTTTTAAAATCTTATAAACATGTGTTTATTAGTTTATTGTTTGAAAGTCTAAAACTAATAAAAAGGGAAATAATCATTCTATTTTCAACTGTAACCTATTAGGTATTTATACCAAATGCCTAGTAGATTTCAATTTAAACTAATCCTAACTGTTGATGAAAGATGTGTTCAGTTCCTTGTAATGTTGGCTTAGGTTGGTGTCAAAAGCACTAAAACAGCAAATTCTCAAGCCTTGACAAACCAGAAAGTGACAAACAATCTTTGAAATAGTTTTCAGAAGCCAGAACACCTATATAACCTTGCACGGTACTTGACTTGCATACTAAACACTGAGTAAAAGGTTTGATTTCTGTTGTCTCAATTCCATTGTCCTACAATAACAGTCCTTGCCACTATTAATATAAAAAAGACTTCCAAAGGGAATTTCACAGAATTAACGTTTAAAAGGTACAGTGCATGCTATTTATCCTAGGATTTTCATAGGAGGAGACTATGTTTTTTAAAGTAACAAGTTTCAAAATACTTTGTTTTTGGAAGTGACAATATATGAGTATAACAGGTGCCCACCACATGTAGGAAGATGATAAAAATGAATTAAGATGCTTGAGTGTTAGGGGCCGTCCAAGTGGCTCAGTTGTTTAAGAGCTTGCCTAAGAGTGGTAGCTCTGAGCAACAGGGTCACCGGTTCGATTCCCACATGGGCCAGTGATGCTGCGCCCAGAGCTGAGCTGCTGCTAAGCTGCCTCTGAGCTGCCAGCAGGTGGCAGGATGGCTCAGCTGGTGAGAACACATGCTCTTAACAAAAAGGTTGCCTGTTTTAAATGGTAGACTATGCCCACCCACAACTAAAGACTGAACTCGGCACCTTGAGCTGAGCTGCCGCCCGGTGGCTCAGGGGATAGAACACGTGCTCTTAACAATGAGGCTGTTGGTTCAACTCCCACATGGGATGGTGGCTACACCCACCCACAACTAATTGAACACAGCACCTTGAACTGAGCAGCGCGACTGGACTTGGAGCTGAGCTTGCTGCGCCCTCCACAACTAAGATTGAAGGACAACAACTTGGTTGTTCCCCTCCCCTAATTGCCGCCCCCCAAAAAAAAGATGGTTGGGTGTTAGAAAAATCATGATAGTGTTTCATTTCTTATCTTTTTTCCAATTTTATTGAGATATAATTGACATATTTCATAAGCTTAAGGTGTGCAACACAATGATTTGATATGTATATATATATATATTGCTAAATTATTATAGCAAGTTCAGTTAATATTCATCACCTTACATAGCTACAATTTTTTCTTGTGATGAGAACTATAAGATTTACTCTCTTAAAAACTGTCAAATCTACAAAACAGTATTGTTAACTAGAATCATCATGTTGTATATTATATCCCCAGAACCTAGTTATCTTAATAACTGGAAGTTTGTACCTTTTGACCACCTTCACCCGATTCCCGCACTCCTTATCCCCCACCTCTGGCAACCACAAAACTGATCTCTGTTTCTGTGATTTTGTTTTGTTTCGATTCCACATATAAGTGATATCATATAGTATTTGTCTTTGTCTGAGTTATTTCACTTAGCATAATGCCCTCAAGGACCTGTTGTAAATAATGCTGCAGTGAACATGAGGGTGCAGATATGTCTTTGTGATAGCAGCCTAACAAATGGTTCTCTTTCTTAACAATTTATAGAAAGTAGAGAAAGACTCTAGATTTATTACATGTATATGAGAATTATATACTATTTTCTCCAGATTTAAACTGAATACTATATAATACATTAATATCATACATAGTGGGATTCTTATGTTTTCTAATTCTCAAAATAATTGAACACTTAACCAGTGGTGTGAAAAGTAAGCTTATTGTCTTTTTCTACTTTTATTTTATTGTTTCTGTTATATTTATTTCCAGATTTTAAATTTCTGCATTTAAAAAATTAAAATAATTTTTCTTTTTCCATGATAGGGCCTGTTCATTAGTTCATTTTTGTCACATTCTCCTATTCTGAAATCAAAGATCAAACTTTAAAAAATATATTAATCGTTCATTTATTTCTATAATTTTTTTAAACTCCATTCTACTATTAAAAGATAGAGATTCCTTCTGCTCCAAATGCAGCGACCAGAAGAGCTGCCCCTGGACTTATTCACTGAGAATGACAAATCCGTGGTGTTCCCTCTGTCTCTGAGCTCCATCATGCTTCCCATCAACTGCCTCTGCACGTTACCTCACTATCTCTGTGCTCTTCCACACAGCTTTCCTGATGACGAAACAGTAGAGTGATTGCTTTCCCTCCCATGACTTCTGAATTAAGTCTCAGTTTAAAATGGATCTCCCTTGCAAAAAAACATGAATGCAATGATGCCTTTTGTGTTACACTATTAAAGGAGCATATCAGGAAATTATGCTTTAACATTTTGCTGAATATCACTATGATCACCTTTGCAGCACTCCCCTTGAGAAGCTATGCACCAATGCCAGTGTCTAGTCCACCCTTCAAAGCAATTTTGGAACTATTTTTCTGGAATAGCCATCAGAGCTGTTGTCGTATTACCCTTGATGTCCTGAATGTCATCAAAATGTCTTCTTTTCAATATTTCCTTTACCTTCAGGTAAAGAAAAAAGTAATTGGGGGCCAGATCAGGTGAGTAGGGAGAATGTTCCAATACAGTTATTTGTTTACTGGCTAAAAACTTCCTCACAGACAGTGCTGTGTGAGCTGGCGCATTGTTGTAATGCGAGAGCCATGAATTGTTGGCAAAAAGTTCAGGTCGTGTAACTTTTTCATGCAGCCTTTTCAGCACTTCCAAATAGTAAGCTTGGTTAACTGTCCAGTTGGTACAAATTCATAATGAATAATCTCTCTGATACCTAAAAAGGTTAGCAGCATCATTGCAACAAGTTCAAAAACTTAGTTTTCAGACCTCATACTGATAACAAAAGATGAACACAAGTCATGTGTATACATTTTTTGGCACCTCTGGTATACATTTATACATACATAAGAAAGTAATTCAAATGTAATAAGAAAGCCTGTATAGAAGATTGAATAGCTTTGAGTTGTTTTTCCTTTTCACTTGCTCAGTAATTTCTAAGATTTCCGAAAAGACAACATGCTATAAATATTGCAGCATGTTGTAATGTGAAATATAACTCATACATAACCCTGACATATATATATATGATACATATATGATATATGGCATGTATGATATGTATAATATATTAATAGATGTCAATATAGATACAGATGCAGAATCAGTCAAGGTTTCTTCAAGAATACAGAAGCCTCTCTATTATTCCAAGAATAACAAAGGTCAGAGGAGCCATTACCAACAATTTCGCCCAGGAGTATGAAGACAGGTGGTTCTCAACAACTCTCTAGACAGCGGTTCTTAACCTTCCTAATACCGCGACCCCTTAATACAGTTCCTCATGTTGTGGTGACCCCCAACCATAAAATTATTTTTGTTGCTACTCTATAACTATAATTTTGCTACTGTTATGAATCATAATGTAAATATCTTTTTGTTTTCCGATGGTCTTAGGCGACCTCTGTGAAAGGGTTGTTCGACCCCCAAAGGGGTGGCCACCCACAGGTTGAAAACCGCTGCCTAGAAAGTTGCTGCAATTTATAAGAATCTTTGAGCAGTTCTCACGATTTTCTGCTTTGGGCTACAAAAGTGAACAGTTTTCCAGGTAACCAACTGTGAACTTCACATCTGTAACTGCCTCCGTAGTCACTTTTTCTCTCCTAGTATACAAATTTAGACAGATTACCTCTCCTTGACAAAATTTGGAAGAGAGTAAAGTGATGGTGAACCTCTAAGAGACCATCCAAAAGATCATTCTCCATAGTGATACCTCACCTAGTACCCAAGAAAAAGAACTCAAAAATACCTTTATATAGTAAAAAAGGATGTATTTGTATGGTATTTATTAAACTCAATCTATCTCTTGCTATTTTAATAGGAAAATAGAATGATAATTAAATAATCTCACTTGATGATTTTCTGTTCTTTTCCCTTTGACAATGGGACCAAAATATTTAAAAATGTATTTTCTTAAAGAAAGACTATAAATATGATTTTAAAACTATTTTAAGACTCTTCTAGTTAAAGAGATTAGTTCATCATAGTTGTGCATGTTCATTTCCATACACAATAATTTTTAAGAAATGTGATTAGAATTTACCCAACATAAATTATTTCTACTCATTTCATTACTTGCTACTTTTGGTAGCTGACATATCTCAATAAATCAATAGTTTGTAGCTCTAAAATTTCTAATGTTCTGATTGCATGTACATGATTAATATATTCTGATTTATCTACATTATTTAAATTAAATATAAAGTATCTTGATTAGATATATTTTATTAAAATAAGACCAGAAATATTAATAAGGATGGTTAAGTAAATGCATTTTGAAAACATGCTCACTGACATTTACAGAAGAATGTTTCTTAATATAATGCAAATGGCAGAGAATTTTAAATGCCTTTTTGAAAAGTGTTATTAATAATCTGAGCTTTAATTTCTTTCTTTTCACTTCTTGGGCTCATGCTTTTCATTGAGATTACAGAGTTGATTTGAGAAAGCAAGTTAATCCAAATGTAAAGTATGCAGTCTGTTTTATTGTTTTTATTATGTAAAAACCAAACATTTGGAAAATCAAAATAAGGTAAAAGTCCCTATATTATATTTTGTTGGGAGTGTAAAATATTACCTGACCAAATAAAAACTACATATTAGAAACCTTTATTTAGTCCTCAAGCTATTTCATTTTAACCACCCAATCAAGACTTTTTCCTAGAAATAATGCTATAAATAATCAGAAATACAAGCTAAGGTTTGTTTTCAAGATTGTTCATTAGAGTGTTATATATGAGAATGAAAATTCTGGAGGAAAAGAAAACTGAACACTGTGGAAATGTTTGACTAAAATGTTGCATATATGAACAATTACATATTAAGTAAGAATCAAATTTTGGTTAATACTAATATTTAATGATAAATAAAATATTGAAGGCACAAAACAGATGACAAAGCAAATATTTAAATCTATATATGTCAGCTTATTCTCAATTACATAAATATAAATCTGTATACACTAAGCATAAACACACACACACACAATTCTTGGAAATATACCAAACAATTCTGGGAAAGAAATATACCAAATGTTAATAGAAGAGCCAAAGTTGTCTTTACATTAACTATAAAATACTAATGTTTTAAGTACTCATTGTAGCCAGAGAATAATTCCACAATATTCATAAATGTTTCCCATCCTTTCTGCTCCTATAGCTCAGTTTGAAATATTGTTTTAGGTGTTGGTAAAGGACACATCAAAAATGCTTACAATTTTGGGCCGACCGAGTGGCGCGTTGGTTAAGAGTTGGCTTGGGATGCCAGCTCTGAGCAGCAGGGCCCCTGGGTTCAGATCCCACATGAGGGCCAGTGATGTTGTGCCCTCTACAGCTAAGATGGTTAACAACGGCTTGACCTGGAACTGGGCTGCCGTGAGTCACCAGAGATGGCATAGGCTGCAGTGGGGCTGCAGTGGGCTCCTGTAAGCTACTGTGAGTGGCTGGCAGCCATTGTGAACTGCTGTCCAATGGCCGGCGAGTGACTGCCTCACCCAGGAAGAGCGTAATGATAATACCAACATGGGCCAGTGAAGCAATGTCCTCCACAAAGAGACTGAAGAACAAAAGGACAGCAACTTATCTGTTCCCTTCCCTGATTCCCCAATGCTGTTCCCCTCCCCCAATTCCCCAATAAAATCTTTAAAAAAAATAAAAATGCTTACAATTTTAAACCCAAGTAGTGTAAAATTATACCATTAATTTAGAGATCAAGGTTAAAGAAACATTGTTAACCATGAAATATAATAAAAAGTCTTATGCGGTGGGAAGTTTGATATGAGATATTCACTGCTTGGATTCAGTGTTTGCAAAAAAAAATTATACCTGGTTGTCAGAAATTAACTGAAGAAATTCACAGAAGAGTAGATGAACTAACTGTTTTGTATACCTGAAACTAATTTTAAAAAAAAGAATTAATGAACTTAAGTAAGGCACAAACAAAAATGTTGTCCTTGATGGGGAGCAATGATTCTGAGAACAGACTCTGTAACCTTTGTACTTGAAGGTATGCATTGGACCAAACAATGGAATGTAGTGCTGCTCATCAGTACATAATGAAGCAAAACTGAAAAGTGTTGGCTTCTTAAAATGCTATGGAGAACATGTCAGCTAAGTTAAGTTCCAGAAAAACATGGCTGCACTTAATTATTTGTATCATAAAGAATTCAGATAGCCACACACTAAACATTTTATGCTTTTTCAGTTTCTTACATTGAGTTGTATATCTGCATGATCTTAAGATATCTGGAAACTGTGGACATATATAAATCAGTGTAATATTTAATCATAGCATTATTCACAAGAAAGAATGGCAAATGAGCAGAGATAGTCATAGAACAGTTTTGAAAAGGCAGTTGAAGTTTATAGCAGTTATTTTCTATTTCTCCTGATTTTTTCTTAACAGTATACAAAAGGAGACTGCATACATAAAATGTGCTGAGAAAAAGTTCCCAAAATGGTTTAAAAACACAAAGATTTTCACAAACACACTACTCTTGTATCTCAGTGCTTAACATAAATGACTTCATGCTTATTTAATCATCTCTACAATAATTTTTCAGCTAAATATTTTTTATGGTTGTTTTTGAGAAACTGCCCTGAGGAAGCCAAGATGTTGGAGTTAGCAGAAAGTCAAAAAATCAATTATAAATATGAGTATGTTCAAAGTATGAGTACTATAATACCAGTATACTACAAAGTCCTGTAATTGGTTCAAAGAAAACTGAGTTTAGGTTTAAAAGGAAGTTTTATGACAGTCAATTAAGAAATTGATGATATCAGTAAATAGATAAAAATTACACTAGAAAAAACCAAATGAAAATTCCAAAGTTGAAAAGTTCAAACTAAAACTTAAAAATTCACTATAGGGGCTCAACAGCAGATTTTTAGCTGGCAGAAGAAAGGATTAGTAAACTTGAAGATAGATCAAAAGAAATTATCTAGGTCTGAAGAACAGGGAAAAAAAATTAAGATAAATACTTTCTCAGGAACTATGGGATACCAGTAAGTATGGCAACACACACACATAATGGATAGATCTGAAGGAGAAGAGAAAAGAGAGGGATAGAAAAATGTTGAAGAAATAACTGAAATTTTTCTAAATATGAACAACACATAAATCTACACATCTAAAAAGATCAACATACTCCATATATGATAAACATAAGAGATCAACAACTGGACAGCACAAACTGATCAACAACAAAGACACAGTCTTGAAAACAACAAGAGTAAAACCATTCATTATGTGCAGGAAACTACAATATTAGCAACTGACTTTTCATCAGGGATATTGTGGAACTTGTTTAAGGCCTCATATTGGTAAATAGTAAAGCAGGGGTACAGATTTTGTAGTCTTCATTTAGGGCAGCTAAATATTGCTTTTCTGGACTTTAGCCAATATCAAAAAAAAAAATTGTTTCACTTTCTTTATCTCTGGAACCAAGTCTATACAATATAAGAAGAGTGGCCTGCCTGGATCTGGGGGTAAGCCAAAACTTGAGAAAATAAATAACTCAAGGGTTGAGTGAGAATACCAAGGTTGGTAACCTAAAGAAGATAATATACACAGTATGGTTTGAAACGTAGGTAGTAAGCTAGAGTACCAGGGCACGGAAGAGATAGGGAGGCAGAAACATATTCCAGTGCTTGGAGTAGATGAATGAGAAGATCACTTGGACAGACTTGGAAATAGCATGAATGGCCCGTGATTGGATATTTTTTATTAAAACACAAGGGGCAAATAAGCTGACTCATTTCAGTGGTCAGATTTGAAGTGGTAACAATGACCTAAGCCTTTACAAAGAGTAAATAAAGGTGAGTCTACCTTAAAGACAGGAGAATCAACATGGTGTAGAGAAGAGGAAGAAGGGCAAATAAATAGTATTTTCAAAAGTCTGGGGTGTGCTACAATGTTATTAAAGTCATTGACATGTTGGACACGACAAAGTATCAAGAAAGCAGTCAAAGTGCTAGGAATATAGTCCATATTTTAAAGGGACAGTTTTGAAAGAGTAGTGAGCAAACGTAGACTATGAGTAGATTCCTGACTCAAGAAATCTGGGGAGACCTAAACCAATTTAAAAACATCTACTGGAAAAGATTTTGTGTTTATTTGTCAGTGCTTCTATGGGTCATAAAGATGTGAGAGAGTGAAATAATTTCATAGAAGAAAATTGTAAAAGAAATAGGAAGAGTTCAAACAGGTACAGGAATAATCAAGACCAATATAAGGGATATTTTGAGTTTTTATATAAGAAAAAAAGCAGTGTAGACATTATAGTCCTTGATTGAGTTGTTGAGAAAGGGAGTAAAGAAAGAAGAAAAAAATTGACTGTTTAATTTAAAGAAATGTTATGCACTGTTTAACTTAAAAATAACTAACTTTATTAACATAAATATTTTTGGGTTATATAAAAATGTATTTCTTGAGAATAAGACTTGGAGATGGTAAAAATCATTCAGCCTCTAGTATTATGATTTGTAATACCTCCCAAAATGTGCGGTAATGGCTGAAAATTTTCCTTTTTGCCTTACTGTTATTTAAATATACATTGGCCACTAGGTAAATTGTGGACATAAAGTCTGCATTGGAATAAACCCAAATTGTATTCTTTGACCAAGAAGTTATAAATATATCATTAGAGTGGAATGGTACTTTTGAAGTTGTGATGGGTAAGAGGTAGATTTCTGTCAAATCAAAATCATTCCGTAGATACATTCTCTCTGTGACACATGCAAAGTTCAAGTGCCAGATCTGGGTCTTGAACACCGAAATGTATACTTGGCATTCTCAGCACCTCGTTATTTGACAGGGTGTCTGGGAGAGCTGGGATATACCAACTATAAGAGGAGTTGTGATTGTTGGCAATTTAAACACCCAAACACGTATACCAAAAAGCTTTCTTGGGTCATATTGGATTGAGAATTTTCACAGGTTATGACTCACGGATTAGAGAATCTGTCTCATAAGTAAGAAAAACAAGGCACCTGTGTGATGTTCCTATTTGGGGTGGATCTCATTGTAAGCCTTATGGCTACTCATCATTAAATATTTATGTATATGCATGTGTGTGTCTATAGTACCCCCTTATCTGAGAGGGATATGTTCCAAGACCCCCAATGGATACCTGAAACAGTGGCTATTACTGAAACCTGTATATACATTAACAATTTCTCCTATACATACGTACCTATGATAAAGTTTCACTTATAAATTAGGAACAGTAAGAGATGAACAACAACTAATAATAAAAGAACAAACAACAATATACTGTAATGAAAGTTATGTGAATGTGCTGTCTCTCAAAATATTCAATACTTTCCTTTTCACTTAAACAAAGCTCTTTACAGGCTTCTCTTTGGTATATCCAAATTGCCAGCATCACTACTCTTGAACTTTGGTGCTGTTATTACATGAAATAAGGGCTACTTGTAACAGTCTATGGTCAAGCCTGAAAAGCCACACATGGATTTTTAACCAGGAGTCAGGCTCCTCAAAGAGAACTATTGGGCCAGCCGAGTGGCGCATTGGTTAGGTGTTGGCTTGGGATACCAGTTCTGAGCAGCAGGGACTGGGTTCGTATCCCACATGTGAGGGCCAGTGACACTGCGCCCTCTACAGCTAAGATGCTGAACAACAGGTTGACCTGGAGCTGGGCTGCCGTGAGTCGCCGGTGATGGCATAGGCTGCAGTGGGGCTGGCGGGCAGCTGGCATGTGCTTTCGTGAGCTGCCGTGAGCC